>NC_091617.1:120425950-120799075 GCF_027580195.1 Bos mutus | reverse complement strand
TTCTGTAGGTTTTAGAATTTTCACAATTTCATAATATCTCAAGCAGGAAAAATGGTATATCATAAGCTCTGGTATAAAATGTGAAGTAACAGTGGAACCTGTACGTGTGCCAGGTAGAACAACGTATTTGTGGACTAAAGACATCCCCCATGTTCATCCCTGTCTGGTCTCCTTTGCTGTTTTAAGGTAAAACGACAGACTTAATGGGTCTATTACAAGATATAAATAACACCACTCAGTTTTGGAAATGACTGGGCTGTGTCCTGGAATAATTAATTAGTTACTTAATTCAATATAACTTTTAAATCATGTCTTCCACTGCTCCTAGTAAGAAACAAATCACAGAAAGACTTCCAAGAAAATCATATTTATCTTGTAGTAGTAGAAAAAGATCTCTAATGAAATAATATTATATACTGTACTACTGGAATCATAACCTCTAATGAAATCATATTATATACTGTACCACTGGAATCATAACTGCTTCAGGACAAATACAGAACTTCAAATTATAACTGGATTACTACATACTCCTAACCTGTTAAATGAGAGCATCTGAGAAAATTAAAGCATCATACACTATACACATATAAGCATATCTCTGTCAGATTTATTCTATCAGACCTATTCTATCGATGCTCTGGGATATGAATCATAAACCTCTCCTACCAGGGAGAAGGAGAAATAGTGCAGGTCATATACAGTTATGTTCCCACAATTCATATTCCAGGAAACCCTTTGACCCATCTCTTAGGGTTCTGAAGTTTCATTCTTATTGTGTCAAGAAATATTAAAGTATAACCTGCAATTCAAAGGGTAAATATCCCTAATTTTTGAAAGATTCTGAAACTACTATGCCTATAAACTAGGTATTAACTAGATTTGGATTATTTATCCAAATCCACTTCTTAATTGCCTAAAACCAAGCCAGTTGACATTTTTCTCCAAGTCCCAGGATGGGAATATGTGTTATTATTTTAGGAAAACATTACTGTCCTAAGCACAATCCCAGAATTCTATATCCTTAACTTCCTGTGAATAAGTGAAAATGAGGTACTAGACTAAGGGAGAGGCAAGGAATTACACAGAGGTAGTGGAGAACTCAGTACTTGCTGAGGTAAGTCACAAATCAAGCAATTTCCATGTTGCTCAGCTATGTTTGCAGGTAAAATTTACACATTTAAAAGGTTAACATCTAAAGGGAAAGCATTTCATTTGTTGAACTGTAGTTTTAGTAAAGGGCAAATGGAGCAAACACAGATGGGTTGGTTCACACAAATAGGTAGCCAAGATGTTGGTGTGGATTTGAGTACATCAGAACATGCACATCCAAGATGGCACAGAGTGGGATGGCTGAGGCTATTATCAGTGCAAGGGACCTGATGAGAAGGAGTCTATCTATAAAATGTGTTTTGTTTTTTAATCACTAAGTCATGTCCGATTCCTTTGCAGCCCCAAGGACTGCAGCCTGCTGGGCTCCTCTGTCCATGGGATTTCCAGGCAAGAATCCTGGAGTGGGTTGCCATTTCCTTCTTCAGGGGATCTTCCCAACTCAGGGATCAAATCTGCATCTCCTGCATTTAGCTGGCAGATTCTTTACCATTGAGCCACCAGGGAAGAACCCTATCTATAAAATACCACTGTGGTATTTTACATTCAAGAAATGAAAACAAATATACTTAGAACCACATTGGAATAGCATTTAACAGTAAACCTTGAAGAAAATCATAGGCATTACATCAATTGGTGCCATCTGACAGGTGGTCAAGTGTCCTACAAAACAACTAAACCAAAGAGACCAAAGACACATAAACTAATCTTTATGTTAGTTATCCTAGTTTGGTTGCTTTATTACTCCTGAAAAACCTTTCCCTGGCAACTTATAGCTCCCTCACAAATTTGTTTTGTTTCCTTTCCTCCTTATAAATGAGGAAACAAAGTCCGGAAAGATTATAAATGAGGAAACTAAGCCCAGATATGCCGGAAGCCACCACGGGAGATCCCACCCATGACAAAGGTCATGCGGAGAGAATCTGACAGGCAAAGGCGGATCAGGCCTCAAGGGACCCCCTGAATCTGCTAGAGCATCTACCCCAAAACCAGAATCTGTCTGTCTTACTATTTTGTGCCTTTCACCAATTCTTCTGTCATTAACAGGGGGCTATCCCTGACCACCTTTCTCTGGAAAAAGTCAACTTAGGGCTTTAATTAATAATTCTCCTGGGCATGAAAGGAATATTTCTATTTTAACCCTTCTGTTGGCATTCTAGCTTGCCTGACAGGTTTATCCATACTCTTGCAATTAACACACATGATTGTTCACAACTCCCCAACCTTGAAAGGCACGGGAAGCCAAAACATTCTAAAAGTCCTAATGAGCATAGAGTCCTTTAAGGGATGAAAAATTGTTAGAATAGATAGTACTGGTAAAGGGCTTCATTATTGGGCCAAAGCTTGCTGCCAAGTGCCCATACCTGGGAGTGTGTACCTGGGAGTGCATTAGTTAACATAGTTGGAATGTAAGAAAAACAAGTAGCAGCCTTGGAATTAACCACATCAGACCTTTGAGCTAATTGGTTCTTTCTTTGTTGTGACCCACTGCACCTTTGCTCAGTGAGAATGTAACTCTGTTTAGTACTTTCTGAGGCTGGAGAAATAAAGAAGAAACACTTTAAGGGAAAACAAGTTTTCTGGCTGATCAGCCTTTATCAAAAAAGGGTCATAAAATGTCCACAGGCCTCCAAGGCCAGAAGATATTATACACAACATTGTTTGTGGGAAAGGTATGCAGAAAAAATCCTGGTTTTGATAAAGACAAAACAGATGTAATGTTTGGGCTGACTCTGTATGACTTTGCATCTTTCATTTCCCTCTATGTACAAGTCAAGATATGAAAGTTCCTTTTGAAAATAAAGTTATGGGCCTCGCTCACCGAAGCTTGGTCTCCCCGTGTCATTCTTTTTTCCTTTTCTCTCCTTTTCTCTTTCTGTTCTTCTTTCAGGATGACTCCTTGGAACACAGGAGCTTTATTGGCTTTCTATGTAAACCAAGGAAGATCAAGCCTCTCTCTCTCTTTTTACTTTCCTTATTGCCTATACCATAATCCTGAGGATACCCCTGGATTCTGCTGGGGCTGGACCCCTGCACAGATAGTTACTTAATGTTATATACCTCACTATCTAGCTGGTGGCTTAGATGGTAAAGCATCTGTCTGCAATGCAGGAGACCTGGGTTCGATCCCTGGGTTGGGAAGATCCTCTGGAGAAGGAAATGGCAGCCCACTCCAGTATTCTTGCCTGGAAAATCCCATGGACGGCAGAGCCTGGTAGGCTACTGTCCATGGGGTCACAAAGAGTCGGACACGACTGAGCGACTTCACTCACTCACTCATCTAGCTCATTTAAATGATTCATGATTCATTTCCTTTGCCATTATGTCCTTGACTCATTGAGGAAAAAAAAAAAAGGACATTCTCCCAAATTGCCAAGTTCCAGTGAAATTTGTTAAAAGACTTTCTTTATGGTATCTTTCTTATGTAAGGTGGATAGCATGCAAGAGTTTTTCTGTAAACACTTATTTTCAAAATTTGAAAAATATAAACATAGTAGTTAGCACTGTTTAACTACAATGCTTTGGTTTTTAAAGTTAGCACTATGAAAGAAAATGCAAGAGCATACACACACATGCACACATAAATAAATCCACACACACACACACATATATATGTATACATATGTCTGTAAATATTCACTCAGTATAAAGTTTGTGCCTGTTTTCCAGGAATATTGCTTGAAGGCACAGAGCATGGAAGGCACTATAACAATCATTAGGACAAAATGATGGACAATTAACATATTATTACAAATAATAGTGTTATGAATAAAAATAATGGCTCTATAAAAAGTGTTATGGGGGCACTAATTTAGATGGTGGTGGTGGGTTGTCAAAAAGTGAGATCTGAGTGCCAAAGGCAGTTTAAAATCAACCAGGTTAGGGAGGTGTGTGTGTGTGTGTGTGTGTGTTGGGGGGGCGAGGCATTGAGGCAGGGAGGCAGGGGGAACTGTATGGGTAGAAGTCCTGTGGCTGGAGTGAGAGAGCTTGGCTCATTCAAGGTTATGAAGATCTGTGGGTGGCAGAGCAAAGAAAGAGATCATTAGACAAGAAAATGGAGAGGTGGACAGGGAGCAGTTCTTACAGGTTTTCTGTCTCTCTAAACTCTCAAAAGCCAGCACATGGACTGTCAGGACAGGACACTTAATTGGTGCTTGATGATTGATTCAACAGTGTGTTCAGTATTATTTCACTCCCTTTGGTCAGAAAGAACAGTTACCAATCAGATGTGAAGTCTGGCTAACCTGTGACTCGGCCATCTTATCTGATACTTCTATCCAAATGCAGAAACCTACTCATTTCCCTTTCCATTTCTTTGTGCTTGTTCAGCGTTCAAAGCCCTACAATCCTAATACTTGCCAGGGCGCTATTAAGAGAAAGTTCTATTGTCGAGAAAGTTCCAGGAAGAAGAAGGGTATCCTGAATCGCCTGATACTTCTCACTAAGCAAGTGGCACATACATTAACCATGTATCTCAGATTGCTAAACTAAGAGAAATATTGCCTGCCTGTTCCTGGAACTGGAAAGTGGCTGTGCCAGGACTTGCTGGAAGAGCTGTCTGAATAAATCACATGGGAACCAGACAGTGAGCCTGGAGAAGCAGGGGCTTGGTCAGATATTAAAAGTAATAAATCTAACGTTACTGAGCATATTCTGCAGTGCCAAAGTTATACATCATACTCTAACTCTTGTAACTTTTGATCGTTACCCAATTTCAGATATGAGCCAAGAAAGGAATGTATAGGAGGAAAGTGCCCAGGAGTCCACAGATATCAAGTAGTAGAGACACGTTCAAGTCAGGCAGGTGGATTCCTACTTTACCTTCTACGTGATAAACCACCTGTCTTGGCAATTCTTCCTGTGTTTCCGGGTGCCTAGCATAGTTTTGCCTCCATCCACAATCCTAATTAATACTTCCTGTTCAAAGACAGCTAGCAGGCTCTATTAATCGTCCCTTTGATTTCCCTCAAATGCGGGGAGATACGCTGCTCCGCTCGTTAAGAGATCAGTTCAGTCGCTCAGTCGCTCAGTCGTGTCCAACTCTTTGCGACCCTATGAATCGCAGCACGCCAGGCCTCCCTGTCCATCACCAACTCCCGGAGTTCACCCAGACTCACGTCCATCGAATCAGTGATGCCATCCAGCCATCTCATCCTCTGTGGTCCCCTTCTCCTCCTGCTCCCAATCCCTCCCAGCATCAGAGTCTTTTCCAATGAGTCAACTCTTCGCATGAGGTGGCCAATGTTAAGAGATGGACTAAGCTAATTCGAACCTACAAGGCGGTTTCAGGAAGGAAATACCTTGACCTTGGAAAGACTCTGAGACTGGCCAGGATGGGACTGGGACTCCCGGGCCCCGGGCTCAGTCCCTGCTCAGCTTCGGAGGTCGCTTTTCTAGGCCGCTGGGGCCCCAGCCCCCACTCTCTACCCCCAATCTCAGCGCAAACGAAACCCGCCTGCGCTCGCGCCCCTCGCTCCCAAGTGCCCCAGCGCCCCTCCGCCCACCCTGGGAACCCGCGCTGCCCCGCGCCGGGTGCCCGCCCACCTGTCTGCACAGCTGCTCCGGGGCTACCTGCGGTGAGAGGAGCTGCGGGAACCCGGGAGCGGAGCCTGTGTTCTGCTTGCAACGCTTGGCGATCGAGCGTGCTCCTTACACACAATCTTGGCTGGAGTTACCCAGGCTTCTGAGCGACGTCGGTGACGAAACCCGTGGTTTCTAGTTTCGTTTCCTAAATCCTGGGTAACAAAGGGGCTTCCGGCCCTCTTCCTCACTTGGGCACTTCCGCGTCTCTGCGCGAGACCTGGGGGCTGGACCGACGCCCCGGTGCGGCGAGGAGAGGCTGTAGGCTGCTTTCCTTGCCCCCTAGAGCGGCACCAAATACTTGTGTCTTGAGATTCAGGTCCGCGAGGAACTGAGATCGAAATCAGCTGGAAACTTACAAAGTCATTAACAGGGAGTGGCCGCCTCCGGGGGCACTCTGGGTGCGGAGTTCAGCGGAGTTTCCTTTACGGTTGCCTTGACCGACCTCTGTCCCTTAGAGTCCAGTAGCTTTCCAGCCGGGAAGCTGAGAGCAGTAAAGAGTACACATGGCAACGAGTTGAGATGGTTTTATCTCTTGAAACAAGCCTTTTTCTGTTTTGTTCTCTGCTCTCTCTGCTCCTGTCTGTCTCTCTTTCCACTAAATGGCGTTTAACTCCTTTGAAGGGCCTTTTAGAATGTTTACTGTTTACAGCGCTCCTACTAGCAAACAGGCACATCAAGAAAATATTTGTTAAAATAAAAGATTCATTGTTGTTTTTCAATTCACACTTTCATTTACCAAAGTGACACATGACCTTCTAAACAATTAAAGCCGAATATGGAGAAAAGAAGTGAGATGTACCTTGCCTTTTAGCTCTCTGATTGCTAATTATCTATTGCAGAAGGAATAGGAAAACTGTAGAGATCCAGTACGTTGCATTACAATGTTATTTTTCAATCTCCCCTCTTCTATGAATATTGTTCTTGAATCTCTAGACGTTCTGTTTTCTTTTAACAGAAGAAATCTCCTTCATCTGCTTGCTGCTGTTGCTGCTGCTAAGTCGCTTCAGTCGTGTCCGACTCTGTGCTACTCCATAGACGGCAGCCCACCAGGCTCCTCTGTCCGTGGAATATCTAGGTAAGAATACTGGAGTGGGTTGCCATTTCTGTCTCCATCATCTTGCTTACGGTTGGTTTATACCATTGCCACATTCTCTCCATGGCAATAGAGAATGAGGGTCGGTGCTTCAGCCTCTTGAATATGGATTTCCAAGAATTTCTCATTTTGATCTATAATTTCAACTTTATTCCCCCTTTTGTTTGAAATCAGGAAGTCTTCAGTCTCTAGGACAGTCTCTCTCAGATTCTGTGGTGCTAAGTTGGATCTCTTTCTTCTTACACCCCTCTTTACACACTATAACTTCCTATTACAAAATAGTTACATCTGCCTCTTCCTATTTTCTCAAACATGTTAAGATTTTATTCCCCTCTGTACATTAACATTTTCTTGTTGTTCTTGTACTTTTAATAGCTTTGGTTTTTGTTTTGTTTTAACTACATTTGCTTTCATTTTATTATGATCTCTAAAGAAAAGTACTTTTAATTAGAAAATGTTTATGCATAGCATAAACTATTAGTTGCTTACCCAAAACTCAGCATCTGCTTTTATAGGGTAAAGTAGTGGTTCTCAAGCTTTAATGTGCATCAGAACCACCTGAAATTCTTGTTTAAACTCAATTTGTGAAGCACTATTTTCAATTTTCTGAGTCAGTAGTTTGGGATTGAGCCTGGAATGTGCTTTTCTGATAAATTCAAATGTGATGTTGATAATGTTATCCTATGGACCTCGCTTTAAGAACCACTTGGTTAAGATATCCTATTTTGGTCAGATATTGGGGAGCAGTGCATTCATGGAACAAGGGTCCTAGTCTGAAGTATGAATTTTGATTGGTGGACAATCATGGTGACACCAGCCTGTCTCCTTTGCCTGTTATTGGTGCACATGTTGGCATATTTCTCAGATTTGGCTGAGGAAAAATCTTGAAGATTTCTAGAAAAGCATTCCTACCTAATTTTAAATATAATTGTGTATATATACACACACATACATATATATATATATGCTCCATCTACTAAGCTATGGTTTTTCCAGTAGTAATGTATGGATGTGAGAGTTGGCCTATAAAGAACGCCAAGAACTGAAGAATCAATGCTTTTGAGCTGTGGTGTTGGAGAAGACTCTTGAGAGTCCCTTGGACTGCAGGGAGATCAAACCAGTCAATCCTAAAGGAAATTAGTCCTGAATATTCATTGGAAGGACTGATGTTGGTGCTGAAACTCCAATACTTTGACCACCTGATGCGAAGAACTGACTCATTGGAAAAGACCCAGATGCTGGGAAAGATTGAAGGCAGGAAGGGAAGGGGATGACAGAGAATGAGATGGTTGGATGGTATCACTGACTCGATGGACATGAGTTTGAGCAAGCCCCAGGAGTTGGTGAAGGACAGGGAAGCCTGGAGTGCTACAGTCCGTGGGGTCACAGAGTTGGATATGACTAAGCGACTGAACTGAGTTAAGCTACCAGGGAAGCCTGTATATACATACACAAATACATATATCAGTTCAGTTCAGTCGCTCAGTCATATCCAACTCTTTGTGACCCCATGAATTGCAGCATGCCAGGCCTCCCTGTCCATCACCAACTCCTGGAGTTCACTCAAACTCACATCCATTGAGTCGGTGATGCCATCCAGCCATCTCATCCTCTATCATCCCCTTTTCCTCCTGCCCCCAATCCCTCCCAGCATCAGAGTCTTTTCCAATGAGTCAACTCTTCGCATGAGGTGGCCAAAGTACTGGAGCTTCAGCTTTCATCATTCCCTCCAAAGAATACACACTTACATATACACACATATATACACAAACATATAGGACTTGTGGGAAGATCCCAAGAACTTGATGACCCCTTTGAATTGTAGCACTGACCCTGACTTACATAGTTCCAGATGTTTTATTTTATGAAGTCTGGCCTGTGGTTGTGGACTCACCAAGAGTATTTATTTTTGTTTTTCACCTGATTTCTTACTCAAAATGAGCAAGTTTCTATATTGCTGTCCCCTTCTACCTGGATGGGGTTTATGTCTTAATAATTTTACACCATGGTTGTAACTCTTCATGATTCTTGCTTTCTGTTTAAGCTGTTTGAGAGTATTTATTAATAAAAAGTGTGCTTCCCATATGGCGCTAGTGGTAAAGAACCCATCTGCCAATGCAGGAGACTTAAGAGACATGGGTTCAATCCCTGTGTCAGGAAGATCCTCTGGAGGAAGACATAGCAACCCACTCCAGTATTCTTGCCTGAAGAATCCCATGGACAGAGGAGCCTGGTGGGCTGCAGTCCATAGGGTCACAAAGAGTTGGACGTGACTGAAGCAACTTAGCATGGCACAGCATTAATATAAAGTAATCTTAGCATTGTACCACTGAAAATCTTAAACATATTCTAAAATCCTCTTTTTTGCTCTTTGTTTTCCTGTTTAGGCCAGCTGCTGTAACCAGTAGCTCCAAGAGAGTGCCGCAGCCCCAAGGTGAAGTTGGTATAATAGATTTCCTGGGAAACAGCATAAGGAGGTCTTGACATATGGGTACCTCAGGCTCACCATTAGACAAAATTTTCTATTTTGTGTTATTAATGTAAGCAAAGATTTTTAATTTTCCAAGAGGTCACCATATATGAATTCTTTAGTCATTAACTCTGGGCATAATTTTGGATAATGCTGATGGTATTATCAACCTCAAAATATCAATGACATAGTTTTGTTTTGTTTTTTCATGACACAACAGCCAAATGGAAATGTTCTCTATTGGTGGACTTGGGGCTCTGTTTTACAGCATCACTCAAGGACCCAGGCTCATGGAAATTTCATGTATGGTTTTTGAGATTTTTCTGGGCTTTGACATTGAGTCTGCATAAGAAAGGATAAGTTGTTGCCTATGAAGGGTTTTTATGGGCCAGGTTTGAAATTGATATACGTATTTCTGTCTACATTTCCTTGGGCAGAACTCAATTATATGGCCTCACTTGTATCTCTTCAGAAAGATAAGTAATGAGTTACTAAGGAATTGATTTTTATACCATCTTTATAGGTTTTTTACATATGATTAAAAATAACAAAAAGCTCCTGTTTAACAAACTGTATATTGCCAGATGTATGATAACAGCTACTTATAAAATCATAAATTTGACTTTACCAAAAAATATTTTCATAAATTTTTAATATGGTCTAAATGAGTCAGGCTTCATTTTTAATACTCATATTTTTTCAGGTCCCACTGAAAAGAGAAATGGACATTTTTGAAATTATGATGTACATAACTGCATCTATCAAGATTTTCCAAGAACCTATTGCAACAAAAAAATATAGAATACATAAGGAGGTTGTTAATCCAAAAATAAGAGTTCTGTAATGGTTTTCTACACAAAAAGATTTCTCAGCTATGTTTTTTAAAGATGAGTAGAAGATAGCCATGAGCAAAAGGCAGCAATATATGCCAAGAGACGTAGTGTATTTCAGGATTATGAGGGTTAAGTATGGCTGCAGTGCATGAGGGAGCAAGACATGGAATGGAAAGAGACAGTCTGTGTTAACGCAGAGAAAGTACACTGTTCACCAAAGTTTGTGTTCTTTCTTCCTTGGTATAGAACTGTTACTGAGAACTGGCCAACTAACATGTGGCCCTATGACTGAATTTCAGCCAACAGAGTTTGAGAAGAAACAAATGTTATTACTTCCAAGCTAAGAATCTTAAGCAGCAGGTGAGCCTTCACCATACTGTTTCTCTTCCATCGGTTTATGCTAAGACCCTAAGAGATGACAGAACTACAAAACAGAGGTTTTGTGGCCCTGAAACACTGTGTGAATGAAAGCTGCCCATGGATTAGAAATTTTCACCTTGTCAGTTATGGGGAAGAGAAAGAAAGTTGGAGTGAGAAAAGTCATTACAATTTGTTACAGGAGCTATCAGCATCCAGACTAATCAATTCTGGAAAAGTTGGGCAGGAACCACAAGTTAGAGGTCATACACTGTGCTGAAGAGATTGGGTTTGATCCTGGAGACTGAAGTATGATACAATTTTAAGTATGAAAAAGACACTATTAAGCTCTTGCTTTGCATGCATACTAAGTCACTTCTTGCTTTAAGAAGGACTAAATTGTGACAGAGTGATTTGTAGAGTAGGAAGAGAAAGGAGATCATTTTAGTGACAAAGATACTTTCCTGAAAAATAACGAGAGAGATCGTGTTTAGTGAATTCGGAAAGGAGAAGATGCATTCCAGAGACAGGAAAAAGTAAAAATATAGATGTTGCTTGGTGACAGCAGATTTGGGGGAGGAAATAGGGAGGGGATTATTTTAAGAATGGCTTCATTTTGAAAAACTGGATAGATGACAGTGCATACATATAGACATCACAGAATGAGATTAGGAGTAAAGTCTAGTTAGATTAGGCAAGTGTGAGATGCCTGGGGGTATCAAACCTGAGACAGTGGATCCTATATATCTGTTGAGAAAACTTGAAATATGCACAAAAGTTGAATATATTGAAACAGACTTACAGTATTGAGTTTGGAGCATGAGGAGTGGGTCAAGCATGGAAATAAGAGACCCCAGTGTTTAATGAGCTCATTAAACACTGGTGAGACTGAAAGTGGGAAAGGACAAAGAGCACCATGTATAACAGAAGTGTAATATTTCTAAAACTAAGGAGGGAGAGACTTTTAATGGGGAAGTGATCAGTGGTGTTATAGCTGTAAGAGGTGTGAGAAATTGTGGTTGTGGGGCAGAGTCTTGCACTTAGCCCTTAGGTCATAAGATCCTGTCATTTTTTGCATCTAATGACAAGGAAAGGAGTACTCACACAGACCTTCGAGTTCAATACCATGTCTAATTTATTATGACCTCTACTTCCCTATCCTAGAAGGGAAAGGAAGTCACTAAACAGAAAATATATCCCATGATCTTAACCACAACCCGAAGCCTATTGGGGATATGAGTTAAGTGGAAATAAAGTAGTATTTCGCTATGTAGTTTCAGGGCCCTGTGGTACCGTAGTTCCCTTTTTTGGAGGGAGCGGTGAGGGACAAGTAGACAAGAAAGAGAGAGAAGGAGTGCTCCAGAGCTCTGTTCCAGTGAGCAGGAAGGGAGTGACCAGGCTGCTGCATCGCTGGCTACTGTCGCCCTGGGAGGAGGCACAGGGCTAAATCTTTTCCTGAGGTTTAAACTTGTAGCTACAGCTTTATCAGTCACCATCTGATGAGCTTATCTGTTTTGATTCTTCACTTTGCACAATTTTACTTACCCCAAATCTAAACCAACAAAACAAAGAGTTAAATTTTGGGCATAAAATTTCTACTTATTTAGCCAATATCAAACAATTATCTAGAGAGATAATTATTAGGTTTCAAAGAAAATCCAGGAAATCTGAGCACAAGAGACATTTTAATATACATTTGTTCTTGCTATCAGTTAAATATTTAACAGTTTCCAGAGGGTCTAGTAAGTACAAA
This sequence comes from Bos mutus, assembly GCF_027580195.1. Taxonomy (NCBI): domain Eukaryota; kingdom Metazoa; phylum Chordata; class Mammalia; order Artiodactyla; family Bovidae; genus Bos; species Bos mutus. Next base: position 120,786,875 of record NC_091617.1, on the reverse strand, counting down.
GCCCATTACCAATCTAAGCAAGGACAATTTTATCGGAATGCTAGGAATGGACATCATATTTCAGTGGTTTACAGAATAAAAAGGAAGTAATGAAATATAGCGGAGAAGGCAATGGCACCCCACTCCAGTACTCTTGCCTGGAAAATCCCATGGACGGAGGAGCCTGGTGGGCTACAGTCCATGGGGTTGCTAAGAGTCGGACACGACTGAGCGACTTCACTTTCCCTTTTCACTTTCATGCATTGGAGAAGGAAATGGCAACCCACTCCAGTGTTCTTACCTGGAGAATCCCAGGGATGGGGGAGCCTGGTGGGCTGCCATCTGTGGGGTCACACAGAGTCGGACACAACTGAAGCGACTTAGCAGCAGTAGCAGTAATGAAATATAGACAACTTTAGGACTTTTTTAAAAGTAAATAAAATGACTGCTAATCAAGCTTACTTAAAAGTAAGCATAAGCAATTATAAGATTACTAACCAAGAAGATGTAATGAAAAGCCCTAAAAGGAATCAAGTTCATTAGACTAACATTTTTAATAGAAAACATTAACTTTTTTGGATGTATCACAAGCAAAAACAAGAGAAGAGACACTTTAATAGACTCTAAGAACAATTTGAAGCCCTGTTAATGGAGGAACTTCATATTCAGGTTATAAGGTGTCATGCTTACGAAAAACAAATTTTTTATTACTGAGTCAGAGGGTGAGCTCGAGTATTATACCCCTTTATGAATCCCAAATTTAAACATAATAAAGTAACTCATTACAAACAAAACCCCACAGAAGGTCAATAATATCTTCCTCTTCTCAGTGAATCATTATAGTAAGAATGTCACATGTTAATCTGAGTTCATTATTGGTAGCATATAAGGTCAATAGAGAAAAATCTCAATTACTTAATTACACTTCATCATGTTCACCCTTTGCTTGCTTTCTCCTCTGATCACATTACTGCTTGCTTGTTATCACCTGCAGTCAAGTCACCAATGAATTCAACATTGAACACATAACATATGGCAGCTACTTATGATTCTGTTAGATGTTACCTCTACTTTCATTAGTTTAGTATTCATGGTAATTCAACATTTTATGTACATTTTTTAAAAAAGAAAACTTTAGTATTAATCTTTCCAGTAATGATGTGCACTTAGTTCTGTTGCTTTGTTTTTGCTTGTTTTGTTTTGTGGTACAAGGAAGAAACTGCTTGGTATTGAAGAAATATGCAAAGAAACATATTTGCAAACTCAGATGGTGAACTGAATTCATTTGCAAAGTAGTATCATTTAAAATCATACCAGATCAGGAGTTGCACTTATTTGTGTGATCTTTATTCTTCTGGGAAGATCGTACTCTACCAGCCTGCCCTTCAACACATGGGAACTCTTGCACCAGAATTTTGATGAAGCTAGTGGTACTAGTGCTAAAGAACCCACCTGCCAATCCAGGAGACATAAGAGATGTGGGTTCTACCCCTGGGTCGGGAAGATCCCCTGGAGGAGGAAATGGCAACGCAATCCAGTATTCTTGCCTGGGAAATCCATGGACAGAGGAGCTTGATGGGCTACAGAGTCAAGTCAATGGGGGGGGGGGGCGGTCACAGAGTCAGACACAACTGAAGTGAATTAGCATGATCACAAGTATATTCGTTTGTAATAAGATAATGGTGAAGAAAAAAGTTTCATCAGCTCTTTGCATCAGGTGGCCAAAGTATTGGAGCTTCAGCATCAGCATCAGTCCTTCCTATGAATATTCAGGGTTGATTTCCTTTAGGATTGACTGCTTTGATCTTCTTGACATCAAAGGGACTCTCAAGAGTCTTCACCAGCACCACAGTTCAAAAAACATCAATTATTTGGTGCTTAGTTTTCTTTATGGTCCAGCTCTCACTACTACTACTACATGACTACTGGAAAAATCATAGCTTTGACAATATGGACTTTTCTATGAGAATATTACTTAAAATAATATAAAGAAAAATTAAGAGAGCAACTGCCCAACAGTTTGTGCTCTTGTTTGTACTTTCTTAGCTGTGTTCAAAACTCATGTAATGATAGAATGAAAAATAAGATCATTTATTATGACTTAAGACATGATCATGTTCAGAGTTCAAAATAGCAAAGTGCCAAGTCCAAGCAGTGATTCTAGGACAATACATTATAAACCTAGGGCTTTCTTGACACTTCTATATTTAGATATTCTGAGAATTTTTGTGTTTAAAGAGATATTAGATCCTTTAAGTCAAATGATTTTTGAAGATGAGGGAACCAATGTACTAAAAGGTCAATTTGGCAAAATAACATATAGAATTAGTGCCATATGTATAAATAGCAAACTAATTGCATAAATTAATGTTCAGTGTTTCTAAAAAATATCAAATTGCAAAATAATAATAATACTTAGGATTTTGATAATACAAATAAAATATGTAAAAGTTACTAATAACCTACCACACGTTAATGAACACTATAACATAACATATTTCTTTCTAGTATGTCCATGTGTATTTGTAATTTTAATAAAATTAGACTCAGATCATTGACATAATTTAGTAGCCTGCATAATTTAGTATCCTGCTTTCATATAGAAATTATTTCATTCAAAAATTTATTTGAGGGTTGCATTTAATATTTCATATGATAATTGTGTCATGATATATTTTATTTATTCTATTATGTAAAATGCTGTGAAGGGTCCTATATCAAACATATAAGTGTCTAGAATGTTTTAGATGTGTTAGACTCCTAGGTATGTAGTGAATTATGTATCAGTACTATTGGCCCTTGCCACTAAATACCTGTACAAAATGGGACCAATCTACATGGATTGTGAATATTCAGGTATTTACACTTTGGAAAGTGTGATGGAAAGTGAAAGTCACTCAGTCGTGTCTGACTCTTTGCAACCCCATGGACTATACAGTCCCTGGAATTCTCTAGGCCAGAACACTGGAGTGGATAGCCTTTCCCTTCTCCAGGGGATCTTCCCAACCCAGGGACTGAACCCAGGTCTCCCACATTGCAGGCAGATTCTTTACCAGCTGAGCCACAAGGGAAGCCCCAGTTTATGCTTTATTTGATTATAAATATCCCTATGTTAAGTTTAGCTAATTAATAACCTTAATAACTTTCATGGCAGTGCCAAGACAAGTGTTTGGGCTTAATCAGCCAACTAGGGCCAACTGGAGGAGAAATCTTTAGAATTCTTTCTATTCCCAGCACCTATTCTGATTACATTGGCCTCATGCCATACCAGTTACACTTTTGATTGTCATTCCTGAATGTAATCTAATGCTAACAGCAGTGAGAGGTGTCATAATCTTGGTGGTCAGCCCTATTCCTTTTCTCATTAATCTTGGTTGAGAAAGCACCACTTATTCCTCTGCCATGGTTGGTTATCATGCTGCTGCTGCTGCTAAGTCTGACTCCATTCGACCCGATAGACGGCAGCCCACCAGGCTCCCCGGTCCCCGGGACTCTCCAGGCAAGAACACTGGAGTGGGTTGCCATTTCCTTCTCCAATGCATGAAAGTGAAAAGTGAAAGGGAAGTCGCTTGGTTATGTCTGACTCTTCTCGATCCCGTGGACTGCAGCCTTCCAGGCTCCTCTGCCCATGGGATTTTCCAGGCAAGAGTACTGGAGTGGGGTGCCATTGCCTTCTCTGTTGGTTATCATAATGGGGTCCAAATTTAGTAGCCATAGCTAGTTTATCTTGTGAACCATTCTTGATCACCTCCCACCCCATAGCACCCTCCCAGCAGTTCTGCAAGGTTAACTCCCTCATTGAGAGACCAAATTGTCAGAGATCAATCAAATTAAACTTTATCATCTTTTGTGCCTATAAAAAAAAATAAGCTTTGAGATTTGAAACAAAGCTGCTTGTTTATTTGGTGGTATCCTGGGGCTACCCTACCCATTCCAGTATTCTTGCCTGGAGAATCCCACGGACAGAGGAGTCTTGTGGACTACAGTCCATAGGGTTTCAAAGAGTTGGACACTACTGAAGCAATTGAGCATGGAAGCTTGGACTCATAAAAAATTTTAAAATATACAGGTCTGCTTCAGCTTCAAATATATCAAGATGTTTCAATATGGTATATTATGGAGAGACCTGTTTTGAATTCAGTTCAGTTCAGTTCAATCACTCAGTTGTGTCCAACTCTTTGCAACCATAGACTGCAGCACACCAGGCTTCCCTGTCCATCACCAATTCCCAGAGCTTACTCAAACTCATGTCCATCGAGTCAGTGATGCCATCCAACCAGCTCATCCTCTGTCATCCCCTTCTCCTCCTGCCTTCAATCTTTCCCAGCACCAGCTGTTTTGGATTAGAGTTTGAAAATTCACAATCCATTCTTTAGAGAAGTTTTGAGGCCTGGAATAACCATAGAGTTGGGTTGATTAATTTGGGATACAGAGTGGTCTCTCAAAATAAGAGCATTATCTCCATTTGTAATTAAAACGGAACCAAACTTAGCAAATCATACTTTCAGGACTCTCTCAAAAAATTGTCTAATAGTATTGCAAAGAAGAGATGGTTAGCACTCATGAGCTGTGAAACTGAACATAGAGATTCAGTAGGCATGCTTCAGTTTTCCCTTTCCCTTTATTCTTCCTCCATTCTTAGAAAATATATAATAACCTCCTAAGTTAGTTTCCTCTAGACTATAGAGGCCTTGGTGTTTAGTGAGTCCAACATTGGCTGCACGTATAACGCTCTTTTCAATGGTGTTAAACACAAATGGAAAAGCAGCCTTGAAAATTCCAGAGCAGACAAAGTCAGTTTAGTTTTACAAAGCTTAATTTAGCTTGTTTCATGATATTAACTTGGCCCGGGTCATTTCTTGCTTTGTTGCTGTTGTTTACTTGCTAAGTCTTGTTTGACTCTTTGCCACCCCATGGTTCTGTAGCCCTCCAGGCGCCTCTGTTCATGGGATTTCCCAGGCAAAAATACTGGAGTGCATTGCCATCTCCTCTTCCAGGGGATATTTCCCACCCAAAGATCAAACTGCCATCTCTTGCATCTCCTACACTGCAGATGAATTCTTTATCACTGAGCCACCAGGGAAGCCCAGATGTACTCTGCATATGAGTTAAAAGCAGGGTGACAACATACCGCCTTGTCCTACTCGTTTCCCAATTTTGAACCACTTAGTTGTTCCATGTCTGGGTCTGTTGCTTTTTTGAGCCGCATAGAGGTTTCTTAGGAGTCAGGTGAGGTGGCCTGGTATTCCCATCTCTTTAAGAATTTTCCAGTTAGTTTTGAAACACACAGTCAAAGGCTTTTGCATAGTCAATGAAGCAGAAGTAGATTTTTTTTCTGGAATTGCCTTGCTTTCTCCATGATCCAACAAATGTTGGCAATTTGATCTCTGATTTCTCTACCTCTCTGAAGCCCAGCTTGTACACCTGCAAGTTCTAGGTTCATGTACTGCTGAAGCCTAACTTGAAGGATTTTGAGCATAACTTTGCTAGCATATGAAATGAGCACAATTGTGCAGTAGTTTGAACATTCTTTGGCATTGCCTTTCTCTGGGATTGAAATGAACACTGACCTTTTCCAGTCCTGTGGCCACTTCTGAGTTTCCCAAATTTGCTGATATATTGAGTGCAGCACTTTAACAGAATCATCATTTAAGATTATAAATAACTCAGCTAGAATTCTGTCTCCTCCACTAGCTTTGTTGGTAGTAATGCTTCCTAAGGCCCACCTAACTTCATACTCCAGGATGTCTGGCTCTAGATGAGTGACCACATCATCATGGTTGTCTAGGTCATTAAATTTCTTGTTTATGGGTCTTGATATCATAAGGACAACATAGTGTGTTTCCCAAAATTGATATGAGGTAGCCACTAACCTATTCTCTATTCCTTAAGAAAATTATAAGATTGTAACCAATCACTGTGAATAAAAAATAGTCATTGTCTTTAATCATTTACCCAGAGCCTCATTCAGTATTTGAGTGTGTCCAGTTCTCAAACTGTCTTTCCAGTGTGTGCACAGAAAACTTTTACTACTTTGGTGATGAACTGGTTTTACTTATTTTATTTCTGAACTTTTGACAATAGCCAAAGTAAACCTTTATTCCTTCTTAATAGAGTATTCAAAATTCACCTTTCCCTTTATTTCAATTCTCTCCCACTTCCTTCCCCTCTAGCCTCTCATACCTTTTGTTCCTTATTTCCCCTCTCGGTTTTTTTTTTTTTTTTTTAATTTTCAAGAGATTTTCCTCAATTTCTCTTTCATACCTAAATTTGATTTAAAATTTTTGCTATTTATGTCTTCAACTCCTGCCCACGACCCCAAATACTTTTTCTTACAGTTTTATATTCATGTTTTATAAATAGTTTTTATGTCTCGGAGGATATTAATTATGGGTTTTTATTTTTTCCCAATATTTTATCAACTATCTTTTCCACTTTATTTTTTCCATTTTATCATCTATTTTTTCCATGTTTGCTTTTCTCTTGTTTTTGTCTCTGTTGTCTGAGACCTCCCCTAGGTATCTGGTGATTCTTAGATAGCCTATTTTTATATATTTAAGATGCAGTGAACTAGCAGATTTCAGCAACAGGCTTTGTTGATCTGTGTGCCTCACTATAGGGTTAATGCGTTGTAACTGAACTTTTTTTTGCAGATACCCCAAAAATCTAGAGTTTTTTCTTTTTTCCCTTTGACTATTCAGTTTCTCCAGGAATGATTTTCTCACTGAAGAGCCTCAAGCTAGATTGGTCCCTGTTCATGTTCAAAGTGTTTGAAACCAGCTGAATAGTAAAGTAATGCTCAAAATTCTCCAAGCCAGGCTTCAGCAATACATGAACCATGAACTTCCAGATGTTCAAGCTGGGTTTAGAAAAGGCAGAGGAACCAGAGATCAAATTGCCAACATCTGCTGGACATCGATAAAGCAAGAGAGTTCCAGAAAAACATCTATTTCTGCTTTATTGACTATGCCAAAGCCTTTGACTGTGTGGATCACAATAAACTGTGGAAAATAAACTGAAAGACATGGGAATACCAGACCACCTGATCTGCCTTTTGAGAAACCTATATGCAGATCAGGAAGCAACAGTTGGAACTGGACAAGGAACAACAGACTGATTCCAAATAGGAAAAGGAGTACGTCAAGGCTGTATATTGTCACCCTGCTTATTTAACTTATATGCAGAGTACATCATGAGAAACGCTGGGCTGGAAGAAGCACAAGCTGGAATCAAGATTGCCAGGAGAAATATCAATAACCTCAGATATGCAGATGACACCACCCTTATGGCTGAAAGTGAAGAGGAGCTAGAGGGCCTCTTGATGAAAGTGAAAAAGGAGAATGAAAAAGTTGGCTTAAAGCTCAATATTCAGAAAACTAAGATCATGGCACCTGGTCCCATCACTTCATAGGAAATAGATGTGGAAACAGTGGAAACAATGTCAGACTTTATTTTTGGGGGTTCCACAATCAAAGCACATAGTGACTGCAGCCATGAAATTAAAAGATGCTTACTCCTTGGAAGGAAAGTTATGACCAACCTAGATAGCATATTCAGAAACAGAGACAATACTTTGCCAACAAAGGTCCCTCTAGTCAAGGCTATGGTTTTTCCAGTGGTCATGTATGGATGTGAGAGTTGAACTGTGAAGAAGGCTGAGCGCTGAAGAATTGATGCTTTTGAACTGTGGTGTTGGAGAAGACTCTTGAGAGTCCCTTGGACTGCAAGGAGATCCAACCAGTCCATTCTGAAGGAGGTCAGCCCTAGGATTTTTGGAAGGAATGATGCTAAAGCTGAAACTCCAGTCCTTTGGCCACCTCATGCGAAGAGTTGACTCATTGAAAAAGACTCTGATGCTGGGAGGGATTGGGGGCAGGAGGAGAAGGGGACGACAGAGGATGAGATGGCTGAATGGCATCACTGACTCGATGGACATGAGTTTGGGTGAACTCCAGGAGTTGCTGATGGACAGGGAGGCCTGGCATGCTGCAATTCATAGGGTCACAAAGAGTCAGACATGACTGAGCAATGAACTGAACTGAAAATATTTTGGGGATGTCTGCATTTGACTTTGTGCAAACTATTAATATTACTATCAAATTGCAAAAATGATGCCAATAGTGACATGACTCTCTTCACTGAGGATAACAAAGATAACCAAGGTAAGATATGTAATATGTTTGGACTTTGATTCCTTTCTTCCCTATTTCTACTACTTACCTGGCAAAACAGGGTTATGGTCATACTACCAGTTTTGATTTTTCCTGTCCTCTGGAATTATTATCAGATTAGTGAGTACATATCATTTAGTCCTTCTGTATGACAGTGAACCAATAACTTACCTGTTTGATTAGAAACAAAATTAGGCAGTTAAAATATGTTTTTTAAGTTTCTTTATTGAGGTATAATTGACATATAAAAAACTGTACATAATTAATGTATCCAAGTGTTTAAGTTTATACATAAGTATACCTTTGTGAAAGGACCACCAAAATCAATATCATAAACATATTCATTACCTGAAATATCTCACCTAAATCCCCAGGAGGAGGGCATGGCAACCCTCTCCAGTGTTCTTGCCTAGAGAATCCCAGGGGCAGAGGAGCCTAGCAGCTGAAGTTCTTGGGGTCACAAAAGAGTAGGACACGACTGAAGCAGCTTAGCACACAACCATGCACTTGTGAAAGAACCACCAAAATCAATATCATAAACATATTCATTGCCTACAATATCTCACTGCCCTCTTTATTTATCATTATTAATTTTTATAGGAAAACTTAATATAGTACTACTTTCAGTGAATTTTTAAATATATACTATAGTATTGTGTACCGTAGACATTATATTTTACAGTAGACCTCTAGGACTTAATTCATCTTACATAACTGAAATTTGTACTGCTTGACTAATACCTCCCTATTTCCCCCCCTACCCCAGCACCTACTCTGCATTTATTGGTTTGACTATTTAGATTTCTCATGTAAGTGATATCACCTAGTATTTATCCACCTGTGTCTGGCTAATTTCACTTAGCATATGTCCGCTAGGTTCATCCATATTGTTGCAAATGGCAAAAATTCCTTCTTTTTTAAAGGTGAATAATATTCCATATGTTTATATGCCACATTTTCTCTATCATCAAGAAACATTTAGGCTGCATCCATTTCTTGGCCATTGGGAGTAATGCTGCAATGAACATAGAGGTGCGGATATCTTTTAGAGATCCTTATTTCACTCCTTTTGGTATAAACCCAGAAGTGGAATTGCTGGATCATATGACACTTCTATTTGAATTTTTCTGAGGCGTCTTCATAATGTTTTTCATAGTGGTTGCATTAATTTACATTTCAGCTGACAGTGTACAAATGTTCCCTTTTCTTCATAACCTGCCAAACTTGTTCTCTTTTGTCTTTTTCATATTAGCCATTCTAACAGATGTAAGGTGAGATAACTCATTGCATTTCCCTGATGTTAGTAATGGCACCCCACTCCAGTACTCTTGCCTGGAGAATCCCATGGCTGCAGTCCATGGGGTCGCTAGAGTCGGACACGACTGAGCGACTTCACTTTCACTTTCATGCATTGGAGAAGGAAATGGCAACCCACTCCAGTGTTCTTGCCTGGAGAATCCCAGGGACTATGGAGCCTGATGGGCTGCCATCTATGGGGTCACACAGAGTCAGACACGACTGAAGCAACTTAGCAGCAGCAGCAGCAGTAACACTGAGCATCTTTTTGTATGCCTGTTAATTGTATGCTTTCTTTGTAGAAATAGCTATTCATTTCCTGTGCCCATTTTTAAATTGGATTATTATTTAATTGAGTTGTATAATTTAAAAATATATTTTTAATATTAACCCATTATGAGATATATATTTTGCAAATATTTTCTCTCATTCTGTAGGTTGCCATTTCATTTTGTTACTTCTTTGCTTTGCAGAAGTTTTTAGTGTGATACAAGTTCTGCTTTTTAATTTTTCCTGCTGTTTCCTATACTTTTGGTGACATAGCCAAGAAATGAATTCCAAGACCAACCTCAAGAAGCTTGCCCTTGTTTTTTTCTAGTAGTTTTCTGATTACAGATCTTTTGTTCAACTCTTTAGTCCATTTTATATTGATTTTTGTGTACAGTATCAGGATCCAGTTTCATCCTTTCACATGTGGAGATCCAATTTTTTTAGCATCATTTATTGAAGAGATTATACCTTCCCTTGATGCCAAAGTCCATGACCATGCTTAAAATATCTTAAGATCTTTTAAAGTCATAAATTAACATTTATATTTTAATATTCTCCAAATCCACTTATGTTCTATCATGTATGCTATATTTGTTTATATTGTTCAAAATTCTAAAATGGTTATACGTGTATAATTTCTCTTCTGCTGAAGTTAAATTTTCTTTGAAAAAAATCAAAAGTATTATTTGAGTATTGAAAATTCCTAGCCCCTGACATTTTTAAAGCCAAGTGAGGAAAATGATTTTTACTGATTTTTAAAAAAATATTAAAAATCAATCTTCCTTAAAAAAAATCAAAGGTAATCTACATAATATTCTTTCTAGCAGGTTTCAAAAATATTACTCTAGATAGATCATCTTAAGTCTGTAATTTTTAATAGACATAATATCTGATATCTTCTCACAGATGTTCCTCAATAAATGCTGAACCATTTGTCTTTTTCCGAATAGTCATTGGATAACAAGAAATTTAACAGACAAGTTTTCTCTTTGGAACTCTGGAAAACTTGAGACTGTTCAAGGATATTTGAATACTGATTTTAGTCATCTCTACCATCCCAGACATGGCCTTGTTAGTATTGAATTTGGTCCCTAAATTAGGGGAACCTGATGTAGAATTTTTTATATATAAACAACCGAACTGATTAAAGTGAGTTCTTTCTCAATGGCAATGTAATCCCAATTGTAAAAGGGTTTGATATCTTCCTTAACTTTACCATGATCCTCTGTAAATGGAAAGCCTTAGAAAGGAATGCTGGGAACCAGAACTGGGGAAAGATATCAAATGACATGTGTCTGTATTACTTAGAAATGTCATTTAAAAAAAAAAATTTTTTTAGCTTTTACATCGAGTATTCTTTTTAAATTTTTAGTATGAAACTAGTGTTTAAAATATGTGTGAATCTTTGTTTCACAAGGTGAATATTGCATGTATGTATCAAAATAATATGTATTCTTTATCCATCACATGCAAGACAGCAGTTCTCAAAGTGTGGTGGATATAGTTTCCTGTATCATTAAGATGTTACCTGCACTTTTTACTCTTTTTTTATATGAAGTCACAGTGAGCATTTCCAGAAGCTTGTGATATGTGGTGATGACATAACTAATCTGATAGCTATGGAATATTAGCTATATTCTATAGTTCTGATGGAATATAACTTGTGTTTTAACAATTTCTTAGTTTTAATTTCTAATACAGTAAGTATCAGGAGATAAAGACATGCATAAATGAAAGCTCTTGGGGTCTTCACTTAATCTGCAACTTACTATTAAATTTTTGGAGTCCTTAAATAGCAGATCTCTTGCCAACCCAGGCTTTATAGCTGTGTTAAGCACAGGGAGCAGTGTGCTTACTCCATCTCATCTGGATCTAGAATTGTTGCATATTTTTTGACTTCTCTTATTCTTTTATGTTATACTGCATATTGCGTATGTATGTTTATATATGTATGAACATTATGAACTGTGCATCATGTGAGATACTTAATCAGGATTACAATTACAGCTATATTAAATGTTTGACATTTATGTGGAATTTAATAATCATTTTTGGTGTGCAAATTGCATATGAAGAGAGAAGAGATATAGGGAACCTACTGGATTAATTTTACAATCTTTCAAATTTGTTTCCCAATAGGCAGTATTTCTGAGGAGCTCTTTGATGTAAATATCTATTAAAATTCATAGATGAAGAAAGATATCCTTTCTATAAGCCCCCAAATGGAAAAAAATGCAGTACCATTATATTAGTAAAAATTAAATTGTAGATATATGATATTCAATCTTAGATATCAACTAGATATCAAATTATATAAATTCAGTTTCTCTTTTAAGATGAAACTTTAATTACTTCAGGATATACTTGAAATGTTAATAACAAACACAAATAGAAATAATATGCTTCATATTTTTACTTCATAATATATACTTCATATATTATACTTCATAAAATATACTTCATATTTTTCTACTAATGTTTTACTCTCGTCAGTTTCCAGATATGTAGTAGGTGATTGGATCTGGAACAGTTAGAGCCCTCACAAGGGTTAAGAGATTTAAAATGTCATAAATGGACAAATCTACATATTTTTATGAATAAAACAGCAATGAGCACTTATTATGTAGCAGGCTTTGGTTTGAGTACTATATTGTGAACTAAGTTTAATATATATACTTATTAATTCTCTAAGGTTGAACATATATGCTTATTTAATTTTCTATAATTAAGATTTCATTCTCTATACTTAAGGGTAAATTTTCCCCAAGTTTACAGATGATGGATATTTGTAGAGAGTTAAGAAATGTGACCACAGTTGGTAGGATTGAAGTCATTCACTCCATCTCCAGTGTCAATATTTTAAACATTCTGTGATGCTTCTTCATTCAAATGACATCAAATGTATCTATTTATGAGACTTAACAGTTGAACTTCCCCCTTCTTTTATTAAGGACTGTAGTCATGATTGCACATATAAATTTTTGTATTTAACTGGGTTCAGGATGTGTTCCTTTGAAAGGCTCATTCTGAAACAAAATAGAAGTCCTCTTCCATCATGCCATTCAGAGAAAATGATTTCTACATGAGATAAATGTCTACCATCTCAGCACGGCTGCTTTGCCCTTTCTTTTACCACACGAGGCATGTGACACAGGCAAAGGAAAGGAAAAGCTGAGAGCAGATCAGTCAGTGGATGCCTTAATCTTTGTTGTGTCCCCAGCAACTAGATGACATCATTAGTACTTCTCATTTTCTAAAAGAAAAATCTAAGTTGACAACCTTATGTGTATACAGGTATACACACACACATACATACACACACATGTAAAATATATGTGAGGATATATGTATATTTGCAACTACATTCACTGAGCTAATTGGCCTATGGGCCATGACAAAATTTCAAAAATAATTTCAAAATTTCCTAAACATTCACTACTAGTTGTTGTGTTGTTGTCATTTAGTTGCTAAGTCATGTCCAACTCTTTTACAAGCCCTAGAATCCTCCAGATTGCCTCTTTATATTCAACTGAGTTCTGGAGAATTAGTTTGATAGATATCCACAGTGTTTAATAGGTGCAACTTTGTTAAATCATGATATCAGAATTTATTTTTTATTTTTAATATAAATTTATTTATTTTAATTGGAGGCTAATTACTTTACAATATTGTATTGGTTTTGCCATACGTTGACACGAATCCACTACGGGTGTACATGTGTTCCCCATCCTGAACCCCCCTCCCACCTCCCTCCCCATTCCATCCCTCTGGGTCATCCCAGTGCACCAGCCCCGAGCATCCTGTATCATGCATCGAACCTGGACTGGCAATTCATTTCACATATGATAATATATATATATCAGAATTTATAAGTATTCAGAAACAGATGAAGACTGAGCTTGCTTGAAAGTATGCAGAATTAAGGGGCAAGGACACACAGGTTTCATACTTATGCTGACAATCTGTATATCAACATTTTTAACTTTTAGTAATTTAAAAACTGTGAATAAGTTAATTCATTTTGTTTCTTGTGTTTTTAAACATGAGAAAATTAGCTATATCTTTAGAGGTTTAAAATTATGTAAAGGTATTGTGATTTAATTGAGTTTTAAGGTTGTCTAATCTTTTTTTCAAAGATGATTGCATTTTTGCAAAAGTAGAGAGTTAAGACTTTTGAATAAGTATATAAAACTTTCACTTCTGAAACTTCTAAAAGAAATAACTTCTTTTAACACATCGTTTGAAATAATGAATATGCATGAATGTTGACTTCAAGGTGACAAAATTCATAATCTATATGATTTGATTGCTATTGAGAACAAATGTATATTTATAGATACCTTGGATGCTCATATTGTATATGATTTCCATCCATTTATGGAATTTAATTTTTATAGATTTCTAGAAACTTATAGCCCACTGATATTAGTATTTTCTTTGAGACTTTTAATTTTTAAGACATTTACCCCCAACAATATGAGGATTCTAAATTTTGAGCTGGTTAAAGTTTGAAAATATTTTCCTGATTTTTTCCTCTAGAATACCTTCCTCAAATCATCATTTTGAAAGTAATCTCTTCTGGTTATTCTAATCTTTTTATACTTTTGTTTTTTGCATTTTATTTTTCATCTGATAATGGCTTTTGTATATGTCATATAAGCTGATCCTTTATTCCCTAAATATCCTCAAATTATTCTAATGCCATTTTAAAAATAGCTAATTCTTCTCCACTGCTTTAAGGTGCTGTTGGCTAAAAAAGATTCACAATGTGAGGGCTGCAAGTTGTTTTATTTGGGGCAAAATGAGGATTGCAGCCCTGGAGACAGCACCTCAGATAGCTCTGAGAAACTGTTCCAAAGAGGTAGTGAACGTGGAAGTCGCTCATTCGTGTCCGACTCTTTGAGACCCCATAGACTATGCAGTCCATGGAATTCTCCAGGCCCAGAATACTGGAGTTAGTAGCCGTTCCTTCTCCAGGGGATCTTCCCAACCCAGGAATTGAACACAGGCCTCCTGCATTGCAAGCAGGTTCTTTACCTGCTGAGCCACTAGGGAAGCCCAAGAATACTGGAGTGGGTAGCCTATCCCTTCTCCTGCAGATCTTCCCGACCCAAGAATTGAACCAGGGTCTCTTGCATTGCAGGTGGATTCTTTACTGGCTGAGCCACCAGGGAATCAAAGAGGTGGTGGTGGGGGAAGGTCATATATGTGGTTTTGGTGAAGGGGAGTTCAATGCAATCAAGCACTCATTTTGCAAAATGTTTTCTGTTAGTCTTGAGAAGCTGATGTCACCATGAAAGGATTTAGTGCTTTTCTAGATATGAGGAGATACAAGGATTGGGATCATGAAATAAGTTCTTGAAAATATCTATCTAAAGACCATTCCACGAGTTTCCCTGGAGTACAAAGTGCCTCATTCTCCACACTGAACTCCCTTCAGGGTGTGGTGAAGGGCAGCAGCTGCAGCAGCGCAGAATTCAATTCCAATAGAGCCAGATGGCAAATGCCCTTGGCAAGCGCCAATATGTATTTGACAATGCCAGTTTTATTGTATGTGTAATTTCATATGTACACGGCTTCTCTAGTTTGACCCATTGGTTTTTATTTACCGTTTTCCTCAAGTACCATGTGCAGTAGTACTCTGTTTTAATGATTTAACTTTACAGTATATTTCGATATTTATAATAATCTTCCCTCACTATTCTTTCTTTTTTTAATTAATTAATTTATTTTAATTGGACGCTAATTACTTTACAATATTGTAGTGGTTTTTGCCATACATTGACATGAATCAGCCATGGGTATACATGTGTTCCCCATCCTGAAACCCCCTCCAACCTCCCTCCCATCCCTCCCTCAGGGTCATCCCAGTGCATCGGTCCTGAGCACCTTGTTTCATGCATTAAACCTGGGCTGGCGATCTATTTCACATATGGTAATATACGTGTTTCAATGCTATTCTCTAAAATTATCCCACCCTCGCCTTCTCCCACAGAGTCCAAAAGTCTTTTCTTTACATCTGTGTCTCTTTTGCTGTCTCGCATATAGGGTCATTATTACCATCTTTCTAAATTCCATATATATGCATTAGTATACTGTATTGGTGTTTTTCTTTCTGACTTACTTCACTCTGTATAATAGGTTCCAGTTTCATCCACCTCATTGGAATTGATTCAAATGCATTATTTTTAATAATAATATTAAAAATATTATTGTGAGTAATATTCCATTGTGTATATGTACCACAGCTTTCTTATACATTCATCTGCCAGTGGACATCTAGGTTGCTTCCATGTCCTAGCTATTATATTTTATATATGTGCTGAGGTCCAGCCCCGGCTGATCCAGGGTATTCGAAGGGGAGACTGCATCGGCGACCTATTCAAATGGTAATTAGAGATATAAAGAGTAATAGAATGAGGATAGCTCAGTAGGAAAATTCAGTGGAGAAAAGAGGCTGAGTAGCTTGGTTTACACGGAAAATCAATATAACCCGTGACACCAGGTTAGCTCTGACCACGGAGACGGCAGGCGCCCTCTCGAATAGCGGAAGGTGCCCCACCTTAGACAGCTTCTCAAGTGGGTCTTAGAAGCCCAGGCAAATAAATGGTCGCAGAGGATATCCGCGCTCCAGATGGAGACTTCAGCCGGAAGTTAAAGGGAAGAATGACATGGGGAGAACAAGCGTTGGTGAGCAAGGCCCGTAGCCTTATTTTTAACAGGGGTTTATATACTCTAAGTTACACATAGAGGGTAATAGGGGATGCAAAGTCAGCAGTCTTTGACCCTTATCAAAAACCAGGGTTTCTTTCCTGCAAATTTATCGTATACAAATGGTTTAGGTGATTTACATCATCTTCTGGCCAGAAGGCCTATTAACATTTTATGACTCTTGACAAGGACTTATCAACAAAGACTTATTTTCTCTAAGAGTAATTATTTTACGGTTTGGTGCCATCTTCCAAAGATAAAATTGCATTCCTATAGGGTGGATGTGTAATGGGTTTACAACAAAGGAAAGAATTTATTACCTTAAGGGTCTAAAGTTACTAACATCAAGGCCACTACTTATTTTTTCTACATACCAACTATATTAATTAATACACATTCAAGGACACAATTCAGGGGATGTGAAAACTTGGCAACAAGCATTGGCTCATCAATGAAATCCTTTACTAGTTTATTCTGACAGTTTCTAACTCTCTGAGAGGCTCTAAGCTATTTGAATATCTTAAGCTTCCCATGCCTCTCGAGGCTGGGAGACTGTAAACAATCGTGTGCATAGCTGTAGGAGTCCGGGTAAACTTGTCAGGCGAGTTAGAGAGCCATCTGAGGGGTTTGGATTTAAACACTCCTAATTGCCCAGGAACTTTATTAATTGGAGCTGTAAGTTAACTCTTTGACAGAGAGAGCGAGATGGTGGTGGGGGACAGCCCCCAGTAAAGTCAGAGGTGAGAGCACAAAGCAATAAAGCAGGCAGACTCTGGTTTTTTGGGGGTAGATGCTCGAGAATATCTGGGGGGACTCCTGAGGCTCGATCCCGCCTTTGCGTATGCCGAGCCTCCTTCCTCATGACCTTTGTCACGAGTGGAATGCCTCACCGGCTCCCGGCATATATGTATATGTATACAATTATATTCACATTGTATATATGAATATGTATTTCATATATATATATATATATATATATATACATATATATATAAACTTTAGATAAACTTTAGAATGAGCGTATCAAATAGACAATACATTATGTGGAGGGAGGGACTATATTGTGACTTGTTTCAAAGCTGCACTGCCAGACACGAACTCTGCTTTCCTTCGCAGCAGCTTGGTTAAGGGAGACGAGGGTGCTGCTACTCTCTTTAAGGTAGTGGTCCCCAACCTTTTAGGCACCAAGGACTGGTTTCATGGAAAACCATCTTTTTTCCACAGACTGGGAGTTGGGGGCTGGTTTCAGGATGATTAATGCACCTTAAATTTATGTGTACTTTATTTCTATTATTATTACATTGTGATATATAAAGAATTTACACAACTCTCCATAATGCAGAATCATTGGGAGCCCAGAGCTTGTTTTCCTGCAACTAGAATGTCCCATCTGAGGAGCAGCTATAAAAACAGCTGAAGTTTTGTTCACCTACCAATCTACTGCTCACTTCTCGCTGCACTTCCAGGTTCCCAGGTTCCTAACAAGCCATAGACTGGTACTGGTCCATGATGGCCAGGGTGGGGAGGGGAGTTGAGGACCCCTGCCTTAAGGGATACACAGTCCTAGAAGCTGAGGCTTGTGCTGGGCCAAAAAAGGGCGATAGATACTTCTTTCTGCTTACTAATGAAGAAATACACTCAGCAGCCAAAATGGGTGATTGGAGCTCTGCCTTTGTTGCCTGCCATTAACAGTAGCTGCCACAGCCCATTCCTCATCAACAAAAATCCTCTCAGCACTTCTGATTCCACTGAGATATTGCAGCTCCAGAGGGCTTGGGCCACTTCTTCCTCGACTTGACGAAGGAGCTCAGGGCACCCAGTATCTCCTGAAGATGCAAAACCAATGCAAAGGCCACAGCTACTTTTTAGGACAGGCAGAAGCCACCCCCACAGTAAGTGAGGTAAAGCCCTGGACACGATGGAAGCCACAGTGGCCCTAGAAAAGAACATGAACCAGGCAGTTTGGGATGTGCATGCCCTGGGTTCCTCCTGCATAGACCCCTATTTCTGTGACTTATTGGCGAGCCCTGTCCTAGATGAGCAGGTGAAGCTCACCAGGAAGATGGTGATCCCGTGACTGCCTGCACAGGCTGGTGGGCCCAGTTGGAGTGGGGCGAGGATCTCTTCCAAAGGCTCACCCTCAAGCAAGGCTAGAACCTCCAGAACCTAAGCAGCTTTGAGGGGCTGCTCCGCATCCCTTATAACCAGGGGTTTCTGCCTGAGCCTCTCTCTGAAGGCTCTAGGCAGCTTTTCTAACACCCAGGAGCCCTGCCTAAGCTGTGGACCAAAGGGAAGCAATGAAGCTTTTTGCAGAAAAAAGAAAAAGGTAAGAATAGGGCTCTCTGCAATCGGCATGCTTCACAGGTGAGGCTCTTTGAAAGAGCTCCAGAGTATGGTTATTATAATATTCTCCTGTTTTGGTTCTTTGAGGTTAGGATTAAACCACAGCATTAGTAACTTGGTGCTTCAGAGAGTGTTGGGTGGACATAAGGACAGAGATTTATTTTGGGACATTAAAAAGTTTATTTGGCATTTCCAGCTTTCTTCCAAATTAAAGTGCAAATCATATTCTGATTTATTCTTTCTCCCTCTCAGTCTCTGCCTAATCTCCTCAAGGTGTAGAGAGTCAAGGTTATTTTTTGAAAGATGTTGTTTTCTCTCTATAAAAAAGGAATTTATCCCAATTTTTAGCAAATATCACGTAGCAAATAAGACTCATGGTTTCTGGTGGAACAAAACAGCTAGGATTTTAACTTTACCCTCAAATTGATTTATCTTTAAAATAGATTCTGGAGAAAACTGCGAAACTGATAATGAAAGGTAATCATGATATAATTTCCCTTGTCTTTGTTGTTATGTGACAACATTTATAATATTTATCATCTATATCACTAAGGCCTATACTCAGCCTGGTTCTAAGCATCTCAAACCCCGTGCCCTGAGTACTTGTTCTCAGTAGGTTGTATCAGTCTCTCAGTCACAATGACAGCAATTCTCCAGTCTCTGTGTAACCTGGATCATTTGAACTCCTATAACAAGCATAATTTGTTTCAGGGACCCTGTGTTCACAGCCATTTCTAATTAACTTTATTGAATTAAAATTTGAAGTCTTCAGATACTCTCACAGTTTAGCTGTATTTGCATTATTGTAGCTGTGACTTCTCTTTACATTTCGCTTTAGCTGTTGAATGCTCACATTTTATTTTCAAATTAATGATTCTCCAAAGCTCCAGCCCTGGTTGTTGAGGCTTATGAATGAAAACTATGGAAGATGAAAATATTGTGAGAGTTTGCATTTTCCATATGTTGATGCCATAGTGTCCTCTCTAACAAATCTGCTACACATTTTCATCTTCTTCATGAATTTCTAATTTCTTCATTCCTGATGTTCTTCTACAATTCCACACAAGACCTGCATTCTGGAGAATTCCTTGAAAGATTAGGACATTGTTTCTTTCTGGGTGCCAACACAATAGCCATCCCCAAGACCCTGCAAACTATACCTTTTAATACATTTTTTTCATGCGTTAATTATCCAGAGTGGATTTTCTTTTTTTTGCTATCAAGAATTCTACTACATCATTCAATATATAGTTTAGTTCAGTTCACTCTCTCAGTCATGTCCGACTCTTTGCGACCCCATGAATCGCAGCACACCAGGCCTCCCTGTCCACCACCAACTCCTAGAGTTCATGCAGACTCATATCCATCGAGTCAGTGATCCCATCCAGCCATCTCATCCTCTGTTGCCCCCTTCTCCTCTTGCCCCCAATCCCTCCCAGCATCAGGGTCTTTTCCAATGAGTCAACTCTTTGCATGAGGTGGCCAAAGTACTGGAGTTTCAGCTTCAGCATCATTCCCTCCAAAGAAATCCCAGGGCTGATCTCCTTCAGAATGGACTGGTTGGATCTCCTTGAAGTCCAAGGGACTCTCAAGAGGCTTCTCCAACACCACAGTTCAAAAGCATCAATTCTTCAGTGCTCAGCCTACTTCACAGTCCAACTCTTACATCCATACATGACCATTGGAAAAACCATAGCCTTGATTAGATGGATCTTTGTTGGCAAAGTAATGTCTCTGCCTTTCAATATGCTGTTTCGGTTGGTCATAACTTTCCTTCCAAGGAGTAAGCGTCTTTTACTTTCATGGCTGCAATCACCATCTGCAGTGATTTTGGCCCAAAAAGATAAAGTCTGACACTGTTTCCCCATCTATTTCGCGTGAAGTGATGGGACCAGATGCCATGATCTTCGTTTTCTGAATGTTGAGCTTTAAGTGAACTTTTTCACTCTCCACTTTCACTTTCATCAAGAGGCTTTTGAGTTCCTCTTCACTTTCTGCCATAAGGGTGGTGTCATCTGCATATCTGAGGTTATTGATATTTCTCCCGGCAATCTTGATTCCAGCTTGTGCTTCTTCCAGCCCAGCGTTTCTGCATAGAAGTTAAATAAGCTGGGTGACAATATACAGCCTTGACGTACTCCTTTTCCTATTTGGAACCAGTCTGTTGTTCCATGTCCAGTTCTAACTGTTGCTTCTTGACCTGCATATAGGTTTCATAAGAGGCAGGTCAGGTGGTCTGGTAGTCCCATCTCTTTCAGAATCTTCCACAGTTTATTGTGATCCACACAGTTAAAGGCTTTGGCATAGTCCATAAAGCATAAATAGATGTTTTTCTAGAACTCTCTTGCTTTTTTGATGATCCAGTGGATGTTGAGAATTTGACCTCTTGTTCCTCTGCCTTTTCTAAAACCAGCTTGAACATCTGGAAGTTCACAGTTTATGTATTGCTGAAGCCTGGCTTGGAGAATTATGAGCATTATTTTACTAGTGTGTGAGATGAGTGCAATTGTGCAGTAGTTTGAGCATTCTTTGGCATTGCCTTTCTTTGGTATTGGAGTGAAAACTGACCTTTTCCAGTCCTGTGGCCATTGCTGAGTTTTCCAAATTTGTTGGCATATTGAGTGCAGCACTTTCACAGCATCATCTTTCAGGATTTGAAGTAGCTCAACTGGAATTCCATCACCTCCACTAGCTTTGTTCATAGTGATGCTTTCTAAGGCCTACTTGACTTCACATTCTAGGATGTCTGGCTCTAGGTGAGTGATCATACCATCATGATTATCTTGGTCATGAAGATCTTTTTTGTACAGTTCTTCTGTGTATTCCTGCCACCTCTTCTTAATATCTTCTGCTTCTGTTAGGTCCATACCATTTCTGTCCTTTATCGAACCCATTTTTGCATGAAATGTTCCCTTGGTATCTCTAATCTTCTTGAAGAGATCTCTAGTCTTTCCCATTTTGTTGTTTTCCTCTATTTCTTTGCATTGATTGTTGAGGAAGGTTTTCTTATCTCTCCTTGCTATTCTTTGGAGCTCTGCATTCAGATGCTTATATCTTTCCTTTTCTCCTTTGCTTTTCGCTTCTCTTCTTTTCACAGCTATTTGTAAGCGCTCCCCAGACAGCCATTTTGCTTTTTTGCATTTCTTTTCCATGGGGATGGTCTTGATCCTTGTCTCCTGTACAATGTCATGAACCTCCATCCATAGTTCATCAGGCACTCTATCTATCAGATCTAGTCCCTTAAATATTTTTCTCACTTCCACTGTATAATCATAAGGGATTTGATTTATGTCATACCTGAATGGTCTAGTGGTTTTCCCTACTTTCTTCAATTTCAGTCTGAATTTGGCAATAAGGAGTTCATGATCTGAGCCACAGTCAGCTCCTGCTCTTGTTTTTGCTGATTGCATAGAGCTTCTCCATCTTTGGCTGCAAAGAATATAATCAGTCTCATTTCGGTGTTGACCATCTGGTGATGTCCATGTGTAGAGTCTTCTCTTGTGTTGTTGGAAGAGGGTGTTGTCTATGACCAGTGCATTTTCTTGACAAAACTCTATTAGACTTTTCCCTGCTTCATTCCGTATCCCAAGGCCAGATTTGCCTGTTACTCCAGGTGTTTCTTGACTTCCTACTTTTGCATCCCAGTCCCTTATAATGAAAAGGACATCTTTTTTGGGTGTTAGTTCTAAAAGGTCTTGTAGGTCTTCATAGAACCATTCAACTTCAGCTTCTTCAGCGTTACTGGTTGGGGCATAGACTTGGATTACTATGATATTGAATGGTTTGCCTTGAAAACGAACAGAGATCATTCTGTCATTTTTTGAGATTGCATCCAAGTACTGTATTTCGGACTATTTTGTTGACCATGATGGCTACTCCATTTCTTCTAAGGGATTCCTGCCCACAGTAGTAGATATAATGGTCATCTGAGATAAATTCACCCATTCCAGTCCATTTTAGTTCACTGATTCCTAGAATGTCGACGTTCACTCTTGCCATCTCCTGTTTGACCACTTTCAATTTGCCTTGATTCATGGACCTGACATTCCAGGTTCCTATGCAATATTGCTCTTTACAGCATTGGACCTTGGTTCTATCACCAGTCACATCCACAACTGGGTATTGTTTTTGCTTTGGCTCCATTACTTCGTTCTTTCTGGAGTTATTTCTCCACTGATCTCCAGTAGCATATTGGGCACCTACCGACTTGGGGAGTTCCTCTTTCAGTATCCTATCATTTTGCCTTTTCATTACTGTTCATGGGTTCTCAAGGCAAGAATACTGAAGTGGTTTGTCATTCCCTTCTCCAGTAGATATTGTTATATATAACAATATATATATATATATATATATATATATATATAGTAGAGATACTGTTTAATTAGGTGAAAATTTAGGTGTTACACGTAGAGACTAAAATTGGGTTAAGTATGATGTTTGTCAAATGTGGGATGGCAAATAACTTGTTTGACATTTCATCCGTAAGTGATTTATTTGCTTGAGACAGAATATATGAAAACTTAAGTTCAAATGAATAGTTTTAGTGTAATGACTGAGCCTATGACATGGGCTTTACCTTTATGAAGAATTATTTGAGCTCACTTTCCTTCTGCTGTGTAGAATCCTGCTGTCTCCGATGTCATTTCTTTGTGTTGTGCTCACACATGTTAAACTCTTTGCAACCCCAAGGAATATATCCCACCAGGCTCCTCTGTCCATAGAATTTTCTAGGCAAGGGTATTGGAGTGGGTTGCCATTTCCTACTCAAGCGGATCTTCCTGACCCTTCCTGATGATTGAACCTGCATCTCTTGCATCTCCTGAATTGCCAGGCAGAATTTTTTTTTTTTTTTTTTTTTTTTTTTTTTTTTTACCACCTGGTGCCACCTGGGAAGCAAAAAATTATTATATAAAAATCGACTTATTCTCTGGATAGTTCTTCTTACTAACCCAAATATATAAGCACACAAAGTAGAGAAGCACATAGCCAGTCCTGTATAAGCCTTTGTGGATTTCTAGGTGGAAATAACACATCATTAGGTTAATTTTATGTGTTTCCAAGGAGGCTCAGTTGTAAAGCATCTGCCTGCCAATGCAGGCTGGCAAAGTAATGCTCAAAATTCTCCAAGCCATGCTTCAGCAGTACTTGAAATGTAAACTTCCAGATGTTCAAGCTGGTTTTAGAAAAGGCAGAGGAACCAGAAATCAAATTGCCAACATGCCCTGGATCATTGAAAAAGCAACAGAGTTCCAGAAAAACATCTATTTCTGCTCTATTGACTATTCCAAAACCTTTGACTGTGTGGATCACAATAAACTGTGGAAGATTCTGAAAGAGATAGGAATACCAGACCACCTGATCTGCCTCTTAGGAAACCTATATGCAGGTCAGGAAGCAACAGTTAGAACTGGACATGGAACAACAGACTTGTTCCAAATAGGAAAAGAAGTACGTCAAGGCTGTATATTGTGACCCTGCTTATTTAACTTATATGCAGAGTGCATCATGAGAAGTGCTGGGCTGGAAGAAACACAAGCTGGAATCAAGATTGCCGGGAGAAATATCAATAACCTCAAATATGCAGATGACACCACCCTTATGGCAGAAAGTGAAGAACTAAAGAGCCTCTTGATGAAAGTGAAAGAGGAGAGTGAAAAAGTTGGCTTAAAGCTCAACAATCAGAAAACTAAGATCAGGCATCTGATACCATCACTTCATAGCAAATAAGATGGGGAAACAGTGGAAACCGTGGTGGACTTTATTTTTTGGGGGCTCCAAAATCATTGCAGATGGTGATTGCAGCCATGAAATTAAAAGATGATTACTCCTTGGAAGGAAAGTTATGACCAACCTAGATAGCATATTGAAAAGCAGAGACATTACTTTGCCATCATAAGTCCATCTAGTCAAGGCTATGGTTTTTCCAGTAGTCATGTATGGATGTGAGAGTTAGGGTATAAAGAAAGCTGAGCGCTGAAGGATTGATGCTCTTGAACTGTGGTGTTGGAGAAGACTCTTGAGAGTCCCTTGGACTACAAGGAGATCCAACCAGTCCATCCTAAAGGGAATTGATCCTGAATATTCATTGGAAAGACTGATATTGAAGCTGAAACTCCAATACTTTGGCCACCTGACACAAAGAGCTGACTCATTTTAAAAGACCCTGATGCTGGGAAAGATTGAGGGCAGGACAAGAAGGCGACTAGAGGATGAGATGGCTGGATGGCATCACCGATTCAATGGACATGAGTTTGAGTAAACTCTGGGAGTTGGTGATGGACAGGGAGGCCTGGCGTGCAGCAGTTCATGGAGTCACAAAGACTTGGACATGACTGAGTGACTGAACTGAACTGAAATGATACAATTTTTTGGCATATATGTGTTCATAATATGTTCTTATGAGTTCTGATTTTGTTTGAGACCTCTGGGTTTGTTTTTTTTTTTTGGTGGTGGTGGGGGGGACAATTTTTTTTCCCTTGTACTTTTTTTCAAAAATCAGCTGTTCAATTGATCATTTTGATTTTTTTTAGTCTCTATCATTTATTTCCACTCTGATCTTTCTTATTTTCCTCCTTTTACTAACTTTTTGCTTAGTTGTGTCACATTTTCTAGTTTCTCAAGGTGTACAGTTGTGTTGTTTATTTCAGATCTTTCTCGTTGCTTAATGTAGGTTAAACTTTCATTTTAAAGCTGCTTTTGCTGAATCCAATAAGTTTTGGAATGCTGTATTTCCTTTTTCATTTGTCTCAAGATATTTTTTGACGTCTCACTTGATTTCTTCTTTAACATGTTGGTTGTGTAATAGCATGTTGTTTAATCTTCACATAGTTGTGAATTTCCTTCTTGTAATTCATTTCTAGCTTCATACCACTGGATAATTGGTCTCTGGAGAGTCTTTCAATCAGCTTGTTTGTATGTGCTAAAATAGAAGCCTGTTCCTTGGGATACAGCTGCTAGCGTGTGAAATAGGCCTCTTTTTTGAAAAGAGTGATTGTGTTTTAATTGCTGCCTCTGCTCTAAGGGTATAACCACTGTGAGTCCACACTAACTTTTTAAGCTCTTTCTCTGAGTTTGCAATAGCCTTGTGGATATTAGGCATGCAAATCCCACTGGCTTTCTAAGCTGGATGTTTTGGGGAGTCCATCTCTTAGGTGAAAGTGTTAAAAGGTGGGGTGTCAAATATGGGGTCAAACCCTTTGGTGCTCAAGAAGATGCAGGGAGTTTTGAATTTCCCCCCTGTTGTGCCATGATGAGGGTGGGATTTATTGAGAGATTGTGTCTCAGCCTCTCTTATCTATTTTGATGTGGATATTTTCTTGTTTGGCTGATATGTAGGAGTCACTCAGCTAGTTTTTGCTTTTCTTTCAGAATGAACTTTCCCATCTCTAGCTGTAGATTTGTTGTATGTATAGGAGGACATATGTTCATTGTCACCTTGAAATGGAAGTCCCTCCCTCCATATTCATCTTTTTAATCATACTATTTCAAATATCCTCTAGTTTACTAGTGTTCTTGAAATTTTTAATCTATTACTATAGTAAACTTCGAGAGTTAGTGATGGACAGGGAGGCCTGGTGTGCTGCAGTCCATGGGGTCGCAAAGAGTTGGACACAACTGAGCAACTGCACTGAACTGATAGTGTTTATAAAACCTGTGATAGAGAATTATTGACACATACAGTACTATAGCTACCACCTTTGTTGTAGACATTATACTTCTGTCAAACATCTTAGTAAAATTCTGACTTTTTAGTAGTTACTGGAGCTTGTAGTTAAATAAAACTCTTGTTTTTCATTTACATGAAATGTTGGCACACTCTCCATTCTGAAATTTTGTAGATGATTTGTAGTCAGGTCTGAGAAATTAGATGTATGTGTTTCAAATTTTCATTTATTCTATCACCTGAAAATACTTACTAAAATTAACTATATGCAAGGCAGTGTTCTTGGCATCATTGAGGATAGATACAGAAATGGTTCAGAGGAAGACCTTGCCAAGAAAGACCTCATAGTCTTGGAAAGAAGATGAATTACAGAGGATACAGGCTAGATGGTGGAGTAGAAAAATCCTAAGTTCACTTCCTTCCATGGACACACCAAAACTACAACTACATATAGAGCAACCATCTCTGAGAACATCCCGAAGATTAGAACAGATTTACTGCAACTAGGGACTTTTTTTTTTTTTTTTTTAAGGTCACATCAAGAAGTGTAAGGGAGGCAGAAATACAGTCTAGTCAGGACATATACCAGCAGGATGATGACCCATTAGTGGGATAGATATCACAAGTGAGGAGTGCCTCTGTGGAGCAAATGATCTAAGCTCCATGTTGAGGTCCTCAGTCCAGGGAACCTGTACTACAAGATGAACCCCCATAACATCTCACTTTGAAAACCAGTGTTGCCTATATTCAGGAAAGCCAGAGGGCTGTGGGAAAATAAGGTTTCACTCTAGAAAAACTCACACAAACTCAGTCTGAGTTCTAGTGCAGAGGCAGCAGCTTGTAAAGTGCCTGGTCATACAAGAAGGCAATTCACGATTAATTTTAGGGGGTGTGTTGGAAGAGCAGAGATCTGATGGGAATCTTCTCCAGGGCTGAAGGCATTAACAGGTTCCCTTCCCTCTTCACATCCCCCCTCCACTTTTTTTTTCCTTCCCAATTCTCCTTTCACTTGACTGTCCTGGTGCTGAGAAGAGCCATTTATGACATTCTCTGTGAACATAGATAACACCACGCACCCCACACTGTCATCCCCTTGAAGATCAGCCCTGCCTAGCCTGCCCAGCCCTGACTGGTCCCTCCAAATGGCTCCTTTCCTGCCCCACCTAGTAGGCAGCTCCGGCCAGCAGCAGGGCATTCTCAGTGTGGCTCTCATTCCAGGGAAGTATTCTCACCAATTCTGTAGCTGACCTTGGCACCCCACTAAAGAGTCTTCTGCTCTGGGAAGCCAGTCCTATACACCAGCGTGCCCACAACAGTCACTGTCTGTTCTCACAGACAGCTGGGCAGGGGATCAGACCTGCTCACGAGAGCATTAATAGTAGTCATGTCTGAACCACACAGCCAGCTGGGCCAGGGATCAACTCTGTCTGCCAGTGTGCCTGCAGCAGCTGTGTCTCAGCCCCAAGAGGCCCACACAGCCTTTATAAGGAGACATCATTGGGGCACCTGGATCTGATGACTAGGGGAAGTGTAACACTGGGTCCCGTGGAACTCGTATATAAGACCACTCTTCTAAGATGTAGCTGATATATGTAGAAAAATATGTAGAAAAAACATAATATGTTTCTAATATGTAGAAAAAACACAGAGAGACAAAATGAGACAAAAGAATACCTTCCAAACAAAATAATAAAATCTTAGAAAAAGAACTAAACAGAATGGAGATAAGCAATTTACCAGGTAAAGGGTTCAAATAGTCATAAAAATACCACCAATCTCAGGGGGGAAAATGGATAAACTCAGTGAAAACATCAACAAAGAGATAGAAAATATAAAAAAGAACCAGTCTGAATGGGATAATACAATAACTGGGGGGAAAAATACACCAAAGATAATAAAAAGCAGATGAGAGAATGAGGGAAAATGGATCAGTGACCTGGATGACAAGGAGAGGAAATCAAATAGTGAAAAGAAAAAAAAAAAAAAAAAGAGTTAAACAAATAAAGATAGTTGGAGGGGCCCGTGGAACAACATCAAGGGTACTGACATTTGCATTATAGAGCTTCCAGAAGGAGAAACGAGAGAAAATGACAGGAAAACTACTTGAAGAAATAATTGTTGTAAACTTCCCTAATCTGGTGGAGGAAGCAGACATCCAAGTTGAGGAAGTACAGACCATCTCAAACAAGATGAACCCAAGAAATCCATACCAAGATATGTTATGATTTAAATATCAAAAGTTAAAGAGGGAAACTTAAAAGCACCAATGGAATGTTATACACAGGGGAACCCACATAGGACTATCAGCTGATTTTTTTAGCAGAAACTTTCAGGTCAGAAGGGAGTGATGTGATATATTCAAAGTACTGAAAGGAAAAACCAAGAATATTCCACCCAGCAAGGTTGTTGTGTACATGCTAAGTTGCTCAGTCGTGTCCAACTCTTTGCCACTCCATGGACTGTATCCTGCCATGATCCTCTGCCTAGGGGGATTCTCCAGGCAAGAATACTGGAATGGGTTGTCAGGCCCTCCTCCAGGGGATCTTTCTGACCCAGGGATTAAATCTGTGTCTCTTATGTGTCCTGCATTGGCAATCATCTTCTTCACCACTAGCACCACCTTGGAAGCCTCAAAGGAGAGATGAAGTGTTTCCCAGTCAAGCAAAGGCTAAAGGAGTTGATCGTTACTAAACTGGCCTTAAAATAAATCTTAAAGGGATTTATTTAGATGGAAAAGAAAAAGCTATAAGTAGAAATGAGAAAACTATATATATATATTTTTAAAAAAACCTCACTATTGAAAGCAAACATATAGTAAAGATACCCTAATGCCCAAACGAGATAAAGACACTACTGAAATAAAAAGAAGACATTTACAGGCCAGTATCTCTGATGAACATAGATGTAAAGATCTCCAACAAAATATTAGCCAAAAGAATTCAACATTATGTTAAAATGATCATACACCATCATCAAGTGGGATTATTTCAGGGGTGCAAAAATGGTTCAATATGCACAAATCAGTGTGATATACAACATTAACAAAATAAAGAATAAAAAATTAGGATTATTTCAGTAGATGTAGGAAAAGTATTTGACAAAATTCAACATCCACTTATGATAAAAACTCTCAATAAAGTGGATATAGATGGAACATATCTCAGTGAATAAGGCCATGTATGATAAACTCACAGCCAATATCTTACTCAGTGGTGAAAAGCTGAAAGCAACTTCTCTAAAATCAGAAACAAAACAAGGATGTTTACTCTTGCCACTTTTAATCAACATAGTATTGGAAGTCCTAGCAAGAGCAATCAGACAGGAAAAATAAAAATTACAAAATGAAAGGAAGCAAAATTGTCACTGTTTGCAAATGATGATACTACATATAGAAAATCCTGAAGATACTACAAAAAATTGTTAGAACTAATAAATGATTTAGTGAAGTTTCTGTATACAAAATCAATAGATAAAAATCTGCTCTGTTTCTATAGACTAATAATAAACTACAAGAAAGAGAAATTAAGAAAAAATCCCATTCACAATTTCATCCAGAAGAATAAAATGCTAGAAATAAATTTAACCAAGGAGGTAGAAGACCTCTTACACTCTAAAATTTACAAGAAATTGATGAACAAAATTAAAGATGATAGAAAAAGGGTTAACGACATAGTATGCTTATGGAAAGAAAGAATGAATATTGCTAAAATGTCTGTACTACCAAAAGCATTTTACTGATTCAACGTGATTTCTATCAAATACCAATAACATTTTTCACATAACTAAAGCAAATAATATCAGGCTTTGTATGAAACTGCAAAAGAACCAAACAACCAAAGCAGTCTTAAGAAAGAACAACGCTAGAGTTACCATGCTACCTAATTTCACAAATATACTACAAAGCTATAGTAATCAAGACCATAAAGAAGGCTGAGTGCTGAAGAACTGATGTCTTCCAATTGTGCTGGCAAAGACTCTTGAGAGTTCCTTAGATTGCAAGGAGAGCAAACCAGTCAATCCTAAAGGAAATCAACCCTGAATATTCTCTGATGAATATTTGTGGAAGCTGAAGCTCCAATACTTTGGCCAGCTAATGAAAAGAGCCAAAGCTTTGGAAAAGACTCTGATGCTGAGGATGAGATGGTTAGATAGTATCATTGACATATTGGACATGAATTTGAGCAGACTCTGGGAGACCATGAAGGACAAGGAAGACTGGAGCGCTGCAGTCCATGGGATCACAAAGAGTCGGACACAACTGAGTGACTGAACAACAATGGTAACCAAAAACTGGTACTGGCACAGTAAACAGACACACAGATCATTGGAACAGAATAAAGAGCCCAGAAATAAACCCATATTTATATTTTCAATTAATTTATGACAAAGTACTGAAGAGTATAAGGAGGGGAGAAGACAATTTCTTTAATAAACAATGTTGGGAAACTGGCTAGTCGATGCAAAAGAATGATAATGGACTACTTTTGTGTACCATATACAAAAAATAAATTCAAAATGTATGAGAGTCAACTGTAAGCCCAGAAATCATAAAAGTCCTAGAAGAAAATATAGGCGGTATGCTCTTTGACATCAGTCTTAGCAGTATTTTTTGATGTCTCCTTGGACTAGGGAAAATAAAGGAAAAATAAGTGGGACTTCATCAAACTAGAAAGTCTTTGCCAGAGGAGGAAACCTTCAATAAAATGAAAGTCAACTTACTAAAATGGAGAATATATTTACAAATGATATATCTGATTGGGGTTACTATCCAAAATATATAAAGAATTCATACATTTTAATATAAAAAAAAAAACCAATCTGATTTAAAACATGAGCAGAGGACTTGAATAGCCTTTTTTTCTGAGGAAGACATACAGATGACCAACAGACACATGAAAAGATGTTCAGCATCGCTAATCATCAAGGAAATGTCCATTTAAATGGCAATGAGATGCCGGGAGCCACCACAGGAGATCCCACCCATGACAAAGGTCATGCGGAAGAGACCTGACAAGCAAAAGCGGATCAGGCCTCGAGGGGACCCCCTGAATCTGCTCAAGCATCTACCCCAAAACCAAAATCTGTCTACTGTTTATTATATTATGACTTTCACCAACTCTTCTGTCATTAACAGGGTCTATCCCCGACCACCTTTCTCTGGAAAAAATCAACTTAGGGCTTTAGTTAATAAGTCTCCTAGGCACCCCTCTGATGGCTTTCTAGCTTGCCTGACAGGCTTATCTAGACTCTTGCAGTTATGCATGTGACTGTTCACAGCCTCCCAACCATGAGAGACACGGGAAGCCTAAAACATTCTAGAACTATAGAAGCCTTTCAAAGAGTTAAAAAATATTAGAGTAGTGCTGGTGTAGGATTTCATTGCTAAGCCAATGCTTGCTGCCAAGTGCCCATATCCCTTATCCACTGTGCACCTGGGAGTGCATTGGTTAACATAGTTGGAATGTAAGAAAAACAAGTAGTAGCCTTGGAATTAACCACATCAGACCTTTTGAGCTAATTGGTTCTTTGTTGTAACTTACTGCACCTTTGCTCTGTGAGAATGTAACTCTGTTTAGCACTTTCTGAGGCTGACATAGATTAGAAATATAAAGAAAAAACACTTTAAGGGGAAAATAAGTTTTCTGGGTGAGCAGCCTTTATCAAAAGAGGGTCATAAAATGTCCACAGGCCTCCAAGGCCAGAAGATATTGTACACAACATTGTTTATGGGAAAGGTATGCAGAAAAAAAAAATCCTGGTTTTGATAAAGACAAAACAGATGTAATGTTTGGGCTGACTCTGTATGACTTTGCATCTTTCATTTCCCTCTATGTACAAGTCAAGATATGAAAGTTCCTTTTGAAAATAAAGTTATGGGCCTCGCTCACCAAAGCTTGGTCTCCCCGTGTCATTCTTTTTTTCCTTTTCCCTCCTTTTCTCTCTCTGTTCTTCTTTCAGGATGACTCCTTGGAACACAGGAGCTTTATTGGCTTTCTGTGTTAATCAAGGAAGATCAAGCCTCTGATCTCTCCTCTTTGCCATCCTTATCGCCTAGGCCGTCATCCTGAGGGTACCCCTGGCTCCTGCTGGGGCTGGACCCCGGCTATGAGATATCACCTCACACATGTTAGAATGGTTATTTTCAAAAATATAAGACAAAACTTATTGGTGAGGAGGTGGAGAAAAGAAGTCCCTTGACGGGAGCCAGCATGGGAGTTCCCACCCATGACAAGGTCATGCGGGAGAGCCCTGACGGGCAAGGCGAGTCAGGGCTCAAGGGCCCCCCTGGATCTGCCCGAGCGTCTACCCTAAAACCAGAATCTGTCTGTTTCACTATTTCATGACTTTCACCAACTCCTCTGACATTAACGGGGGGCTATCCCCGACCACCTTTCTCTGAAGAAAATTAACTTAGAGCTCTAGTTAATAAGTCTCCTGGACATAAAAGGAGTGTTTCAATTCAAACCCCTCTGATGACTTTCTAGCTTGCCTGACAGGTTTGTTCAGATTCCTGCAGCTACACATGTGATTGTTCACAGCCTCCCAACCACGAGAGGCACAGGAAGCTTAAGATATTCTAACAATGCAGAGCTTCTCAGAGAGTTAAAATTGTTAGAATAGAACTAGTAGAGGATTTCTTTGTTGAGCTAATGCTTGCTGCCAAGTTTCCATATCACTTACCTACTGTGTCCCTGGGAGTGTATTGATTAATATAATTGGTATATAGAAATGTAAGTACTGGCTTTACTGTTTGTAACCTTGGACCCTTGAGTTAATTCTTTTCCTGTTATAACCCACCACACTTTTGCCCTATAGGAATGCAACTTTATCTAATGCTTTCAGAGGGTGGCGCCTGACTTTAGAATAATCACCTTCAGAGAAAATAAGTTTTCTGATTGACTAACCATTATTCAGAAGAAAGGGTCATAAAATGTTAACAGGCCTCCCGGCCAGAAGATGATGTAAATCACCTAAAGCCTTTGCATATGATAAGTTTGCAGAAATAAAGCCTGGCTTCAATAAGAGTCAAGGACTGCTGACCTTGCATGACTCTACACCCTCTATTATCCTCTATGCACAACTTAAGGTATAAAAGCTACTTTGGAAAATAAAGTTGCGGGCCATGCTCATCAGGCTTGGTCTCCCCGTGTCGTTCTTGCTTCCTTTTCTCTCATTTTCTTCTCTGTTCTTCCTTCAGGATGAATGATTGGAGCGTGGGGGCTTTCTGAGACCACTTACTTGCCTGGGCTTCTAAGACCCACTCTAGAAGGTGCCCAGGGTGGGGCACCTTCAGCGATTCGAGAGAGCACCTGCGGCCTCCGTGGTCAGAGCTAGTTCGGTGTCATGAACTTAATTAGTTTCCCACGTAAACCAGTCAGATCAAGCCTCTGATCTCTCTGCTGTGCTATCCTTTTCACCAACGCTGTCCTCCCAAGGGAATCCCTGGATCCAACCGGGGCTGGACCCTGGTAGTCCCTCATGCTCTATTGGTGGAATTGTAAAATGCTATAGCTGCTATGGAAAGCATATAGAGATTCTTCAGAAAATGAAAGATAGAACTTTGTTCAATCTAGCAATTCCACTTCTGGATATTTGAATAAAATGAAACACTAAATCAAAAAACGTGCACTCTATGATCATTGCAACATTATTTATAGTAGACAAGACATGGAATCAACTTAAATGTCCATTGATGGATGAATTAAGCATATTTATATGATGAAATATTAACCATAACAACAGAAATCTTGTCATTTGTGACAACACTGATGGACCTAGAAATTATTATACTAAGTGAAATAAGTAAGACTAGAAATATAAATACCATGTGATATCACTTATATGTAGAATCTAAAAACAAAAACAGAAATAAGCCAGAAAGAAAAACACCAATACAGTATACTAACGCATATATATGGAATTTAGAAAGATGGTGACAATAACCCTGTGTACCAGACAGCAAAAGAGACACTGATGTATAGATCAGTCTTATGGACTCTGTGGGAGAGGGAGAGGGTGGGGAGATTTGGGAGAATGGCATTGAAACATGTATAATACCTTGTATGAAACGAGTCGCCAGTCCAGGTTCGATGCACGATACTGGATGCTTGGGGCTGGTGCACTGGGACGACCCAGAGGGAGGGTATGGGGAGTGAGAAAGGAGGAGGGTTCAGGATGGGGAACACAGGTATACCTGTGGCGGATTCATTTCGATATTTGGCAAAACTAATACAATATTGTAAAGTTTAAAAATAAAATAAAATTTAAAAAAAAACAGAAATGAACACATAGATATAGAAAACAAACTGGTAGCTGTAAGAAGGGAGGGCCTTAGAGGGTGAGAAAAATAGGTTAAGGAGATAAATAGGTATAGATTTCCAGTTATAAATAGGTCATAGGGATAGAATGTAAAGCATAGGGAATATAGTCAATAATATTGCAGTGACTTTGTAAGGTGAGTGATGGTTACTAGATTATCATGGTGATAAACTGGTAATGTATATCAGTATCAAATTAATATATAACACACCTGAAACTAATACAATCTTCTATGTCAACTATACATCCAATAAAGAGAAGCTTAAAAATGAAAAATTTAAAAATAAAAATGTGACTCATAATAAATGGCTGTAATGTCCAATAGAACATGCTGACTTCCATGGTTGTTGTTCAGTCACTCAGTCGTGTCCAACTCTTTGTGACCCCATGGATGGCAGCATGCCAGGCTTCCCTGTTCTTCACCATCTCCCAGAGCATGCTCAAACTCATGTCCATTGAGTTGGTGATGCATTCAACCATCTTATCCTCTGACATCCCCTTCTTCTCCTGCCTTCAATCTTTCCCAGCATGAAGGTCTTTTCCAACGATGAGCTCTATGCATCAGGTGGCCAAAGTATTGGAGCTTCAGCATTAGTTCTTCGAATGAATATCAGGATTGATTTCCTTTAAGATTGACTAGTTTGATCTCTTTGAAGTCCAAGGGACTCTCAAAAGTCTTCAACACCACAGTTCAAAAACATCAGTTCTTCAGGGTTCAGCCTTCTTTATGGTCCAACTCTCACATCTATACACGACTACTGGAAAAACCACAGCTTTGACTATGGGCCTGGTTGGCAAAGTAATGTCTCAGCTTTTTAATATGAATTCTAGGTTTGTCATAGCTTTTCTTCCAAGCAGCAAATGTCTTTTAATTTTATGGCTGAAGTCACCATCTACAGTGATTTTGGAGCCCCGCAAAATAAAGTCTGTCACTGTTTCCATTGTTTCCCCATCTATTTGCTGTGAAGTAATGGGACTGGGTGCCATGATCTTCATTTTTTGAATGTTGTGGTTTAAGCCAACTTTTTCATTCTCCTATTTCACTTTCATCAAGAGGCTCTTTAGTTCCTCTTTACTTCCTGCCATAAGGGTGGTGTCATCTGCATATCTGAGGTTGTTGATATTTCTCCTGGCAGTCTTGATTCCAGCTTGTGCTTCAACCAGCATGGCGTTTCACGTTTACTCTGCATAGAAGTTAAATAAGCATGGTGGCAATATACAGCATTGACATACTCATTTCCCAATTTGGAACCTGTCCATTATTCCATGTCTGGTTCTAACAGTTGCTTCTTGGCCTGCATACAGGTTTTGCAGGAGGCAAGTAAAGTGGTCTGGTAGTTCCATCTCTTGAAGAATTTTCCACAGTTTCTTGTGATCCACACAGTTAAAGGCTTGTTGTAGTCAATGAAACAGAAATAGATGTGGTTTTTTTGCTTTTTCTCTTGCTCTTTCTATGATCCAATAGGTCAAAGGCACTGACTACTTCCTGAGAGCTGTGGCTTGCTGGCTTAAGTCCTTTTGAAGGAGGGTGCCACTATGGCCATTAACCCTACCATAGCTTGGCCTCAGGCCAAACTATAAGAAGGGAACACAGCCCCACCCATCAGCAGAAAATTGGATTAAAGATTTACTGAGCATGGCCTTGCCAACCAGAGCAGTACTCAGTAATTCACACAGCTAGTCCCTTCCATCAGAAATCTTCCACAAACCTCTTATCCTTATCCATCAAAGGGCAGACAGAATGAAAACAACAATCCAGAAAACTAAATGGATCACATGGACCACAGCCTTGCCTAACTCAGTGAAACTATGAGCCATGCCATGTAGGACCACCCAAAATGGACAGGCCATGGTGGGAAGTTCTGACAAAATGTGGTTCACTGGAGAAGGGAAAGGCAGACCACTTTAGCATTCTTGCCTTGAGAATCCCATGAATAGTATGAAAAGGCTAACTTCTCTAATAATGTTTTATTTTGACACTGAGAAAATGGAGAAAATAACATAAACTGAATAAAAAATTGGAAAAGAATTTTGAGGCAAATGCAGTTTTGACATTAAAGATGACAAAAGAAAAATATGAAAATGTGCTAGAGTGGGGACAAATACATAAATAAATATAGGAAAATAGAAGTGCTTAGATCATAGCTGAATTTGAATAAAGGGTGTTGCTTAAGATTATGCAAAGTCTAAATATTTTTAGTTTTTTGCTTCAACATTCAGCTTGAAAAGTTTTATTATGATTTTTTAACTTAACAGTGAGATTTCACTGTTTCCTGCTCTCTGAGGCTAATAGCTATGCAGGTCTGTTTTTTTTTTTTTTTTTTGTATATATATATTTTTAATTTCCCACAAATTTATGAATGGCAGGAACTTAAATCTGCCATTAATATAATGATACTTGTTGCCTCCACAGCCCTCACCCACTGTCCCATTTGCTGTTCACTACATTGGAAGATTGCATCCTGCAAAATAATTTACATTTTGCATTCTCTGGAAGCTACAACTGGCAAAAGGCATTGTGATAAACCCATGTAAATTTTTTAACATTCATAAATGTACATTGCTGTTGTTCATTCGCTAAGTTGTGTCCAACTCTTTGTGACTCCATGAACTGCAGAATACCAGGCTCCCCTGTCCTTCACTATCTCCCAGAGTTTGCTCAAACTTAAGTCCATTCAGTCAGTGATGCCATCCAACCACCTCATCCGCTGTCAGCCCCTTCTCATCCTGCCATCAGTCTTTCCCAGCATCAAGGTCTTTTCAAATTAGTTGGCTCTTCTCACCAGGTAGTCAAAGTATTGGAGCTTTAGCATCAGTTATTCCAATGAATATTCAGGGTTGATTTCCTTTGGGATTGATTGGTTTGATCTCCTTGCTGTCCAGGGACTTTCAAGAGTATTCTCCTGCAAAACAATTTAAAAGCATCAATTCTTTGGTGCTCAGCCTTATTTCTGGTACAACTCTCACATCCATCCATGACTACTGGAAAAAACCATAGCCTTGACATACTTTGTTGACAAAGTACTGTCTCTGCTTTTTTAATATGCAGTCTACGTTGGTCATAACTTTCCTTTCAAGGAGTTCAGTTCAGTTCAGTTCAGTCACTCAGTCGTGTCTGACTTTTTTGATGCCATAAATCGCAGCACACCAGGCCTCCCTGTCCATCACCAACTCCCGGAGTTCACTCAGACTCATGTCCATTGAGTCACTGATGCCATCCAGCCATCTCATCCTCTGTCGTCCCCTTCTCCTCCTGCCCCCAATCCCTCCCAGCATCAGAGTCTTTTCCAATGAGTCAACTCTTCGCATGAGGTGGCCAAAGTACTGGAGTTTAAGCTTTAGCATCATTCCTTCCAAAGAAATCCCAAGGCTGATCTTCTTCAGAATGGACTGGTTGGATCTCCTTGAAGTCCAAGGGACTCTTAAGAGTCTTCTCCAACACCACAGTTCAAAAGCATCAATTCTTCTGCCCTCAGCCTTCTTCACAGTCCAACTCTCACATCCATACATGACCACTGGAAAAACCATAGCCTTGACTAGATGGACCTTTGTTGGCAAAGTAATGTCTCTGCTTTTGAATATGCTATCTAGGTTGGCCATAACTTTCCTTCCAAGGAGTAAGTGTCCTTTAATTTCATGGCTGCAGTCACCATCTGCAGTGATTTTGGAGCCCAAAAAAATAAAGTCTGTCACTGTTTCCACTGTTTCCCCATCTATTTCCCATGAAGTGATGGGACCAGATGCCATGATCTTCATTTTCTGAATGTTGAGCTTTAAGCCAACTTTTTCACTCTCCTCTTTCACCTTCATCAAGAGGCTTTTTAGTTCCTCTTCACTTTCTGCCATAAGGGTGGTGTCATCTGCATATCTGAGGTTATTGATATTTCTCCCGGCAATCTTGATTCCAGCTTGTGTTTCTTCCAGTCCAGCGTTTCTCATGATGCACTCTGCATATAAGTTAAAAAAGCAGGGTGACAATATACAGCCTTGACGTACTCCTTTTCCTATTTGGAACCAGTCTGTTGTTCCATGTCCAGTTCTAACTGTTGCTTCCTGACCTGCATACAGATTTCTCAAGAGGCAGGTCAGGTGGTCTGGTATTCCCATCTCTTTCAGAATTTTCCACAGTTTATTGTGATCCACACAGTCAAAGGCTTTAGCATAGTCAATAAAGCAGAAAAAGATGTTTTTCTGGAATTCTCTTGCTTTTTCGATGATCCAGCGAATGTTGGCAATTTGATCTCTGGTTCCTCTGCCTTTTCTAAAACCAGCTTGAACATCTGAAAGTTCATGGTTCACATACTGCTGAAGCCTGGCTTGGAGAATTTTGAGCATTACTTTACTAGTGTGTGAGATGAGTGCAATTGTGCGGTAGTTTGAGCATTCTTTGGCATTGCCTTTCTTTGGGATTGGAATGAAAACTGACCTTTTCCAGTCCTGTGGCCACTGCTGAGTTTTCCAATTTTGCTGGCATATTGAGTGCAGCACTTTCACAGCATCATCTTTCAGGATTTGAAACAGCTCAACTGGAATTCCATCACCTCCACTAGCTTTGTTTGTAGTGATGCTTTCTAAGGCCCACTTGACTTCACATTCCAGGGTATCTTGCTCTAAGTGAGTGATCATACCATCATGATTATCTGGGTCATGAAGATCTTTTTTGTACAGTTCTTCTGTGTATTCTTGCCATCTCTTCTTAATATCTTCTGCTTCTGTTAGGTCCATACCATTTCTGTCCTTTATCAAGCCCATATTTGCATGAAGGAGTAAACGTCTTTTAATTTCATGGCTGCAATCACCATCTGCAGTGGTTTTGGAGCCCAAGGAAATAAAGTCTATCCCTGTCTCCACTTTTTCCCATCTATTTGCCATGGAGTATTTGGACCAGATGACATCATTTCTGTTATTTGAACACTGAGTTTTAAGCCAGCTTTTTCACTCTCCTCACCCTCATCAAGAGGCTGTTTAGTTCCTCTTCACTTTCTTCCATTAGAGTGTATCATCTGCATATCTGAGGTCGTTGATATTTCCTCCAGCAATTTTGATTCCAGTTGTGAGTCATCAACCCAGCATCTTGTGTGATGTAGTCTGCATATAAGTTAAACAAGCAGGTTGACAATATCTAGCCTTTAAGTACTCCTTTCCCGATTTGGAGCCAGTCTGTTTTTCCATGTCTGGTTCTAGCTGTTGCTTCCTGTCCTGCATGCAGATTTCTCAGGAGGCAGGTAAGGTGGTCTTGTATTCCCATCTCATTAATAATTTTCCACATTTTTTTTTGTGATCCATATAGTCAAAAGCTTTAGAGTAGTCAATGAAGCAAATGTTTTTTTTTTTTAATTCCATTGCTTTTTCTATGATTCAACAGATGTTGGGAATTTAATCTTTGGTTCCTCTGCCTTTTCTGAATCCAGCTGTACATCTGGAATTTCTCAGTTTACATACTGTTGAAGCCTAGCCTAAAGGATTTTGAGCATGACCTTGCTAGCATGTGAAATGAGTACAGTTGTACAGTAGTTTGATCATTCTTTGTCATTACCTTTCTTTGGGATTGGAATGAATACTGAGCTTTTCCAGTACTATGGCCATTGCTGAATTTTCCACATTTGCTGACGTATTGAGTGCAGCACTTTAAGAGCATCATCTTTTAGGATTTGAAATAGCTCAGCTGGAACTCCATCACCTCCACTAGCTTTGTTTGTAGTACCTAGTGAATGTACAAGTAAACCCTATTTTATTGGAATAAATGATTCTCTAACCCATTTATAATGGGAACAGCAATGTACATATAAAGAATAAAATTGTTTTACTTCCCACAGTAG
This sequence comes from Bos mutus, assembly GCF_027580195.1. Taxonomy (NCBI): domain Eukaryota; kingdom Metazoa; phylum Chordata; class Mammalia; order Artiodactyla; family Bovidae; genus Bos; species Bos mutus. Next base: position 120,746,304 of record NC_091617.1, on the reverse strand, counting down.
TCATAAGACATTGTAATATTGTATTTATTTGAGAATCAATCACCATATGTCTTCTTTTTCCCTTCAGTTTTTTTCTTTTCTTTTATATCTTTTTTTTCCCTGCCATTATAAATACATTACAGGTACAATGTCTCATTATGTCATCCCAGTCTAACTTGATAGATCCAAGAGATATTTCAGATTATAAAATAACAGTGTTTAAGTAATATTCTAGGTGACTCTGTACTTTGACAACTCCCAAGTTTTTTTTTTTTTTTTTTTTTTGAGTATAGTTGCTTTACATTGTTGTATTAGTTTCTGCTGTACAACAGCATAAGTCAGCAATATGTATACACATATCACATCCCTTTTTATAATTAATGCATGATTTTTCATATGTTATATTTTACCCTAGTATTCATTTTTGAAAATGTATATTATCCATAATATAAAGAAGTATAATAATTCTTTTATACATTTGATTCATGTAATAGATGCATAGTTCATTAACAATGGTTATTAAAATGACTGTAGGGTAAGAAGAGAATATACTCATTTCCTGTAGGCTGAAACATTTTTATACTTATTTGTTGGATTTGACATTTGTTTCAGAAATAATAACATTAAAATCTAAGAGAAGAACTAGCAGTTTGTCAGTTGCTTGATGGATTATTTACATGGATTATGCATTTATAATTTATTCTTTTATGATCTATGAAATAGCACAGAACAAAATTGAACCTTTTTTTTTTTTTTTTGCAAATATGTCTCATAATGTTTTCCAAACTGTGTCAGACAAGAATGTATCTGATTCTTTGTGACCCCAAGGACTGTAGTCCACCAGGCTCCTCTGTCCATAGAATTTTCCAGGCAAGAATACTGGAGTGGCTTGCTATCTCCAACTCCAGTCGATCTTCCTGACTCAGGGAGCAAACCTGTCTCTTCTATCTCCTGCGTTGGCAGGCAGTTTCTTTAAAACTGTGCCACCTGGAAAGCTCCTCACATTCATTAAGGACATTTAAACAAAATTTTCAGAATTGATGGTACATTTTGATTATGTATAACCTGTATGTCTTTGCATGTTTTTTGTTTTTTCCTTTTTTGGTTAACGGCATCTTTATTGCTGTTATTTTCCTTCATCTGAGATGGAAAAGACTTGCTAAAGTTTGTTAATTATGCTCCTTAGTAGTAATTCCAATAGACATTTGCTGGGATGGGAGCTCAAACTCTTATATGGAAAATTCATATTTTTTTTCAGATTATGATACTAAATCACAAGGGTCCCAGGAATGTAGTAATATGTTATTTTCCAAGAGTTCTTTCATTTGTAATAGCCTGTTCTTCTTCAATGGATATATTAATTTTTCAAATTCCTCAATATATACTGGAGTTTTGTTTTTAAGAGTTCTCTGTTCTTTACTTCCATTTGTTTCTGTTTTGTCTGTAATTTATTTATTGATTTTCTGTTTCCCGTATATTTGGTGGCCCTTAGTTCATTCATATTCAAGAATAGAAGACTTGGTGACTGTTACCATTCCCCTCTGATCTTTTATGCTTGTTTCTCTGCTAGCTTTCTCCCAGCAATAGAACTTGGTATGAGCTCAGGTATGAAGAATGCTTGTTATCTTTAGGGTGAGTAGATGAGGAAACCACTCTTTGGATGCTAAAAAGGGGAGATCTTTACTTTGTAGCAGTGGAGACAATTCCAGCATCATTAGAAACCTTATGCTCATACTGTTAATTAAATTCTTTAAGAGCTATTTTTGATGCCTGGGAGTATAATGTTGGGTTTCTGTGCTCAGTGTGTGGGGAGAAAAGGAAGAGGTTAGGGTGAGTCAGTGTGGAGTCTCAGACCACTTTAGTATTTCAGTAGATAGACTTTCAATTAACTCTCTTTTTAAACATTCTTCCTACTCCCACCTTGCATGACACTGCTGTTTGTGATCCAGGTGCCTCCCTTTTCGCCATTATAAACCATTCATATATACTGGGCTGCCTTTTGCTGGATCTATTTTTTTCATTAATATCTTCACTTACTATAATTTTCTTAGAGATTTAGGAGTAGGGAGAGAGAAGTTTTTACTTTTAGTTGTTTTTAACTGAAAGAGACAATTTGAGACACTTGCTTTAAGAAGTCAGTCTCTTTTGCTGTCTCATACACAGGGTTATTGTTATCATCTTTCTAAATTCCATATATATGCGTTAGTATACTGTATTGGTGTTTTTCTTTTTGGCTTACTTCACTCTGTATAATAGGCTCCAGTTTCATCCACCTCATTAGAACTGATTCAAATGCATTCTTTTTAATGGCTGAGTAATACTCCATTGTGTATATGTACCACAGCTTTCTTATCCATTCATCTGCTGATGGGCATCTAGGTTGCTTCCATGTCCTGGGTATTATAAACAGTGCTGCGATGAACATTGGGGTACACGTGTCTCTTTCCCTTCTGGTTTCCTTGGTGTGTATGCCCAGCAGTGGGATTGCTGGATCATAAGGCAGTTCTATTTCCAGTTTTTTAAGGAATCTCCACATTGTTCTCCATAGTGGCTGTACTAGTTTGCATATTTCAATATTTGGCAAAACTAATACAATATTGTAAAGTTTAAAAATAAAATAAAATTTAAAAAATTTTTTTATTTAAAAAAAAAAAAAAGTCATTCTCAGTTATATAGAGAAAAGATTGTAGGGAGCAGAGCTTTGTGCCAGGAATATAAGTGAGCAGGTTCAGAAATAAGATAGTGCCAGTAGAAAGGAGATGGAGAGAAGTAAGAGGTAAAAAGAAGACAAAATTCATAACATTTGATGACTAGTTCATCATTGGTAGTTGTGAATACACAGGAAGAAATAATTTCTTCATTTTTCATGACCAATAAGCATAATTTTAATATAAAAGCAATATGTAGAACTCCAGGCCACATGTCTTATAAGAATAATAGATTTATTCACCTGTTTTTGGTGTATTATTTTTGATGTATTATTCTCTGGGCCTTGCTTATATAATTTTTCATAATACTTCTGCAGCATAATAAAATACTTCCTGCCCACTTAAGGCCTGACATTGCCATCTTCTTCCAGATCCTTGTGATTGCTATTATTTGCTCTATTAATTCCAAGTCATTTTTATTACATTGAATTTTTAAAAATTTTAATTTCACTTTCTCTATATCTTTTTTTCATCATGCTCAAATGCACTAAATTAGGACCCTTAATGAAATTCACATAATACTATTTCTCTAAGGCCTAATAATATTTGAAAGCCTAAATCCAAAGAAAATAACTAAATTCACTGTGGCATTTTAACTCACTGTAGCATTGAGAATGGTTAAATACTACACACCTCATAGAAATGTCTTCTCTCTTAATTTCTTTATCATAGCATCTGAAGGCTTCCTTCCATTTTTGATACTTTTTCTCTTTTCACACAGTATATTTTTAGTGGGTTAAATCATTCACTCATGGCTTCAATTCCTAAATTAAAACTTTTAAGCTAAAGCTCTCTCCTGATAGTACCTACCAAATGTCTTCACTTTGATGTATCATTAGCACCTCAAAACCAGTCCAGTAAGAGATGAACTTCCTTTCCCAGTTTATCTTCTGACTACATTTTTGTATGGGTAAAAAATAAGCTGGTATTAAAAAGACTATAGTGTGTATTAATGATAAATTAGATACCAACTGATTTCAGAGTGTAAATTTTGTCCTATTAAGTATTTTAACAGAAGGGTATTTATTCTTTCCCATGTTGAGTACTCATGTCCATTGATGCTATGTCAAATCTGATTGCTACTGAATTAGGTAAAGGGAAATATTAACAGGGTGGAATTTTAAAATATTGGGTAGTATCATAAAGCCCAAAAATCTGGTACATGTGTATAAGCTGGACATTATGACAAAAAAAAAATCAATGGAATAAATAGGAATGCATAAAAGATGGACTCCTTTGGAACACAGTTGAAAAGATTGGAAGTAGTCATAAAAAAAAAAGTCATTACTTTTCTTAATTTTATTAAAAATAAAAATGTCACATATGTTACCTCATGCGCAAATCTGGATAATTGTTTTTCAAGGTAGTTTCATTTTAACCATATGAGGGTGCTGCGTGTGTAGATATGGAAGATGTTTATTGTCCAAGCATTTCAGAAATTTATAAAATAATAATTTATTCCATTTTTATGCCTAGCCCAGCTCTAAACTAATCACTATTAAAATTTTGGAATATATTCTAGACTTTTAAATTTGAGAATATCCTGTATAGTTTATATGCAATTTTTTTTTTTTTACCAAAAGATGAATCATAGTTCTGCATACTTTTGCAAAATAACTTTTCCTCTTTCTATATTAAAGATATTTTCCATCCTCCCTCCATATCTCCTGCTTCAGTCTCCTGTCTCCTATGTAAATGGCTATCAATCTTTGTAATTTTGGGAAAACTCTATTTTATTTGTGAACAAATATTTATTAGCCAATATATCATTGGTGAATGGTTAGAATGTCTCCATTTATTTTATTGTGAATATTAAGACAGTTTTGCAACTAACACCATGGTACATATATCTTTGAAATCTTTTGCAGTTATTTAGCTTATCTATAGAATAAATTCCAAGAAAACAAAGCTGCTTAACTAATATCTACATTAAAATTTTTTTTCACTTGGTACCAGATTTTTCTCCTGATTAATATTAATTTACTGTTTCACTGAGAGTGTATAAAAAGTGCTACTTTCTGGAGCATTTGATAACAATGGATAATTTAAACTTCTGAATCTTCTATAATCTGATTCCATTCTTTAATAGACTGAATATTAAATGATTGATTTTACTCCCCACTAATATTTTCTCTTAAATGAATTATATGTTCATTGTTTTGCCTTTGTTTTTTTTTTTTTTTAATTGACATATATTGGTAGAAGATCTTTCCTCATTGTAAATAAGTACTATCTGTGTCTTCTTTTATGTTGCAACTTTTTTTCCCCTTTGTCTTAATTTGTGTTCTATTTGTGTTTTGTAAAACATAAAATTTTAATCTTCCAAAATTTCATGGTTTTATTTTGTGTCTAAAGGTCTGTTTGTGAGTAACTTCAAATCATATTTTAATTTTTCTAAATGGATATATCATATAGCAATATTTTCAACTTCCTGTTATAGTCTACCTAAATACTTGTGCCTTAAGCTATAAATGATCTTATAAGCACAATAATAATCTCACTGAAGAATTTTAGAGATAGATACTATGAGTTACATCATATCATTAAAGACCTATTTTTTTTTCTATTATCTGAGTTGCCATCCTTAGACTATTGACTTGCTGACTCATTAAGATTGCTGCAATATTTCTAGGCATCATATCTTGTTCCAAAAAGGAAGAAGTGGGCCAAAAAATAGTCAGTCACATTTGCCCTTGTTAATAGAACAGCAGATAATTTACCAGAATCCCTAAAAAACTTCTAGTTATGCTTCACTGACAAGATCTGATTTACAGGGGGACTCCTAGATACAAAGAAGTCGAGAGAACAATTTGTTTTAGAATTGACATAGGTCTATAATATGGAGTGATATTCTGCTTGTTGTGCTTTTAAAGATATATCCAAAAACATTTTATATTACTTTTATAATTGCATGCTCCTGCTTCTGCTAGAGCAAATAGAAAATTTAACATCTTGTATTTTTCTCTCTTCTCTTTCTCTTTTTATCCACAGTCTACATGTAATTATTTTCAATTTTACAAAAAGTGGTCATAATTCTGCATACTGCTGCCAAGTAATTTGATTTCCCTTTACCTACTACAATATGCTTATTTTCTTTCTTGTGTGTACATTTGTTGTTGTTGTTCAATTGCTCACTCATATCTGACTCTTTGTGACCCCATGGACTCTGCAGCACACCAAGATTCCCTGTCCTTCACCATCTCCCAGAGTTTGCTCAAACTCATGTCCATAGAGTCGGTGATGCCATCCAGCCATCTCATCTTCTGTCATCCCCTTCTCCTGCCTTCAGTGTTCCCAGCATCAGGGTCTTTTCCAATGAGTCAGCTCTTTGCTGAATATTCTAGTGAATATTCAGGATTGATCTCCCTTAAGATTGACTGGTTTGATCTCCTTGTAGTCCAAGGGATTCTCTATAGTCTTCTCCAACACCACATTTCAAAAGCATCACTTCTTTAGCACTCAACCTTCTATATGGTCCAACTCTCACATCCATACATGACTACTGTTAAAACCATAGCTTTGACTATATGGACCTTTGTTGGCAAAGTAATGTATGCTTTTTAATACCCTGTCTAGGTTGGTCATAGCTTTTCTTCCAGGGAGCAAGTGTCTTTTAATTCTGTGGCTGCAGTTGCTGTCTGCAGTGATTTGGGAGTCCAGGAAAATAAAATCTGTCACTGTTTTCTTTGTTTCCTCGTCTATTTGCCATGAACTGATGGGACCGGATGCCATGCTCTTAGTTTTTTTTCTTTTTTTTTCTTCTAATTTTATTTTATTTTTAAACTTTACATAATTGTATTAGTTTTGCCAAATATCAAAATGAATCCGCCACAGGTATACATTAGTTTTTTTCATGTTGAGTTTTAAACCAGATTTTTCACTCTCCTCTTTCACTTTCATCAAGAGGCTCTTTAGTTCCCCTTTGCTTTCTGCCATCAGGGTGATGTCATCTGCATATCTGAGGTTGTTGATACTTCTCCTGGCAATCTTGATTCCAGCTGTGCTTCCTCCAGACCAGTGTTTCTCATGATGTACTCTGCATATAAGCTAAATAAGCAGGGTGACAATATACAGCCTTGACATACTAATTTCCCAACTTGGAACTTGTCCATTGTTCCATATCTGGTTCTGTTGCTCCTTGATCTGCATAAAGGTATCTCAGGAGCCAGGTCAGGTGGTCTGGTATTCTCATCTCTTTAAGAATTTTCCACAGTTTGTTGTGATCCACACAGTCAAAGGCTTTAGTGTAGTCAGTGAGCCAGAAGTAGATATTTTTCTGGAATTCTCTTGCTTTTCTATGATCCAACGGATATTGGCAATTTGATCTCTGGTTCCTCTGCCTTTTCTAAATCCAGCTTACACATATGGAAGTTCTCGGTTTACATACTGTTGAAGCCCTTCTTAGAGGATTTTGAGCATTACCTTGCTAGCATGTGAAATGAGTACAATTGTGTGGTCATTTCAACATTCTTTGGCATTGCCTTACTTTGGGACTGGAATAAAAACTGACATTTTCCAGTCCTGTGTCTAACCATATATCTATGTATTCTCTCTATTTTTATCTAAATTACAATATAATTTTAAGAAAAGAGAATACTATGTGATATATGAAACATAATTTATCAGTTTACTCATCATCATTGAGTATTTCACATATTTATTAATAGTCTTTTGTGTCAACTATGATGAAAAGACTTGTAGACATGAAGTAGAAAAAAAGTCATTTTTCTATTCACTTTCTATAACTTCAGCGTATGGAGGTTGTACCTGGTCATATACAAATTACACAGCTGAAACTCTTGGTTTTCTATTGAGGCTCTCTGTGGAAGTTCTTTAAAATGCTCTTAAGAATTCTACAACTGTATAGGTGTTATTGATGTTTAGTCACTAAGCTGTGTCTGACTCTGTGACCCCATGGACTGTAGCCCGCCAGGCTCCTCTGTCCATGGGATTTCCCAGGCAAGAATACTGGAATGGGTTGCCATTTACTGCAAGTTTCTTCCCAACCTGTGGATCAAATCAGCATCTGCTGCATTGGTAGGGTCAGTCTTTACCACTGAGCCAACAAGGATAGATAATACCACTATTGTCATTATGATTTTGCAGTCAGTCGGTACTTTGGAAACATGGGTTAAAGATAGTAGGCTGAGGGTCTGCATAAGGATCCCCAAGGGACATGAATGGGCTTGTGATATAAAGGGCTTAGACTGCCAGGAAGTTTATAAAGAAAATCAGAGCCAAATTACTGAAATTTTGAATGCTAAATTTGGGATCTGGACTTAAAAATAAATCTTATATTACTTTGTCAGCACTGAATATGAAATTGTTTACAGTAATAGGTGAGCATTTATATTACTGGAAATATTGGTAACAAAGAATACAGTGGCCCAGGGACACTTCTAGGAATTTTGACTTCATTGATCATAAATGAGGCCTCTGCATTGGTACTTTAAAACATCTGTCCACACTGAACATTCAGCCTGAATTGAAGATGACCGATACAGGATACAGTTGATTCTCTATATTTTACATTTTATTTCCTTTACTTTTGTTCCTCTTTCTGTCACCATTCTTTATAAAATATTAATTACAGTTTTTGAATTCCTGTCATTTTATCATCTTAAACCCTATTTTAAATGGTGGGATGTTCTCCATGATCAGAACTACTCACCCTTGCTTGATGACCTGGAATCAGCAATTCTGGAAGTGTTTGACTCCATGTATGTGCCATGGCTTTGCCTATATATTATCTGTGAAGATGATCAAGGTGCAACATACGAATGACCACAGGGAAGAGATTTCTTGAATGATTCTGAATAATTTTAGTTCTTTTAAGTGAGAAATAGCAAATCAGATTTGAGGATCTATTTTTAATTATATGCTTAATCTTTAGGGATGCCTATAATTAATTATTTGATAACACACTGTTACTCAATTTTCTTGGAAAAATAGGATTATGTACATTCACTGAATTGGTCGAAATTGTGAAATTGTATTTGGTCTGGTGATCAAAAATAGTAATTACTGAACATTTATGTTGTGTATACTGCAACCCCTCCAACATACAAAAGCAGCATATTTCTTTTCCAGATTACAGGATGAACAGAGTGAATATTCAGTAGACGTTTGTGCTTCTATAAATCTGGTGTAGCTTAGCAGAGCTGATAATGTGAAGTGTTACTGCCACCTGCAGCTTGAAAGACATTAAAAGTGTGTGTTACCTTTATGTATATAAATGGATTTTGAAGAACTTGCTTACTTAAGTAAGAATTGTTTAATTTCTCCATCAGTCTTTCTATGTATTTTCAACTGCTAGCTTTCAACGTTACTTAAAATTGTAGTATATTTTACATTACAAACTACTTGTGAATACAGTATAGGTGCCAGAACGATTCCTGAGATTTATTGATTATTTGATTATGCTAAAATTAATTTTTTTAAAAAGAATTAAATGGCAGACTAAAATGGCCTTTATGATGCATTGGGGCTTTATAATGCAAGAGATCTGGGTTTGATTTCTGGGTCAGGAAGATTCCCTGGAGCAAGAAATGGCAACCCACTCCAGTATTCTTGCCTGGAGAACTCCATAGAAGGGGAGCCTGGCAGACTCCAGTCCATGGGGTCACAAAGAATCGGACTCAAGTGACCAACTTTCACTTCACTTCATTGTGATGTATTGACACTAGGAAATATTTTCTGACTCTTATGTTTGAAAAAGTTTGTTTTGAAAATTCATGCATAGAATTTAAACTTTTTTTCAAGAAATTTTTTTTTCAGGTTTACCCGTTACCCTCTTAATCTGTTACTTAGACTAGTAACCAGAGGCATGCACAAAAACGACGTCAGAGATATGTTGTCAATGGATAAAAGATTTTAAGTTGTTGTTTATATTTGTTTTCCAAATAGAGATAGTGCATGGTGTTGATGAGAATATTATTTATTCAGGTCCTAATGGGATGAGGATACTTCTGTCCTAGGTTTCTGAATCCTCATCCTGTGTATTTTAAAACTTCTCCTCTTGTCATTTCTTGTCCATTCATATTCTCATTATAGAAGGTAGAGAGAAGGCTAACAAATCTGTAAAATTTGGCAAGTTACTTAAATTTCCTGAGCATTGTTCTCTTCCTCTGTGCTTTTGAGTTTATAATAATCACTTTTCTGCATTGCATTGAAATTAGATGAGAATCATATGTGACAAATCTAGCACAATGTGTGAAACATGCCTATTAATATTAGCTTTTATATATTCATAAGACAAATTGTTTCATCATATTTTGTTTTAGGCAAAATGCCATACTTTCATATTTGAAATCTCCTATTTCTATTGTAACTGAACTAAAACCAAATATTTATAATTAAATGGAAAATGAATTTTCAATTATTTTGATAATAATATATATTAGCAGATGGTCATAAAATAGTGGCTCAGTCAGCAAGACATAATCTGATTTTGCTCCTTTTCTTAATGAGATTTTAATTATTTTTTTTCTCAAAAAGAAATCGGATTCCTTAAGCTATTTAAATCTGTGACATCTAAATTTAACACCTGGTAGCTGGATGAACTATCATACATGTCACCATGGACAACGTTCACTTGTTTTCATGGCAAAAGCATAAGAAATAGGCAAAATCTATTTGCATTTAGAAAATTTTTATTTAGAAAAAAAAGCCCTTTTCTTTTTAAGTTAATCTGCAGATTCCAAAGCAAAATCTTAGGATAAAGGACAGGATCATCATTGATATAAAGAAAAAATTGCTGAACTTGAGAACTCAAATTATTGTATTTCTTCCCTCTAATTTTAATAATTCAAAATCATTACAGAACTGAGGAAGAGTAAATTATTAAGTATTAAAATTTTATGTAAATTTGAAGACTCAAATTATTATAAGCAAGAATTTCTTTCCACTAATTTTAACAATTAAAGATTATAACAGAACTGAAAAATACCAGAGTAAATTGTGAAGTATTAAAATATTATGTTGTTTCCTAGGTTATTCTTATTCTGATTAAAAAAAATACACCAAATCTAAAATAAATATATATAAACCTCTAATTAAGGTTCCAGTGAATCGGAATTTCAGTGAACTACTGCATTGTCCGGGCTACACTCTGATTCTTCGGATTATCTATCAAAACCTTGTAGGGAAATAGAGATGATTTGTTTGATGAGTTTTACCTTCTTTCCTGCAGGATATTATGAATAGGGAAGAATATTCAAGGTTTTTATTTGTTTTGTTTTTCCCCATATCTGTTGATTCACTCAGACTCAGTTTCTGAGTTCAATCTAGCATCTAGATAATTCTTCACAGTCCTTAGATGATGCTTTAGTCAAGAATAGACATAGAACATACATCTGCTGCTGCTGCTGCTAAGTCACTTCAGTCGTGTCTGACTCTGTGTGACCCCATAGATGGTAGCCACCAGGCTCCCCCGTCCCTGGCATTCTCCAGGCAAGAACACTGCAGTGGGTTGCCATTTCCTTCTCCAATGCATGAAAGTGAGAAGTGAAAGTGAAGTCGCTCAGTCGTGTCCCACTCTGAGCGACCCCATGGACTGCAGCCTACCAGGCTCCTCCGTCCATGGGATTTTCCAGGCAAGAGTACTGGAGTGGGGTGCCATTGCCTTCTCCAGGCCACTTTTCCTACTGCAGCTCAAATTCGCCCGCCTCCTCTTTACTTTACTATACTTCAGCTGCTCTGACTTCTGCATTTCTCAAACTTGTCCAGCAGCCTCTTGACTCACAGCCCCTGCACTTGCTTTTCCATCTACCTGGAACTATTTCCCCAAATATTCATATGAATTTCTGCCTTATTTCCTTTCACTATTCAAATATAACAGCAGTTTCATTTCTATTTCTTTATCTTGAATTATTTTCATGGTTTTGGAAATATAAAGTTTTCACCCTTTTAGGAAATAACTGATTGTTCTTTATAGCAAAAGATGATAATCAGAACTAGCGCAGGAATACCTCAAAGATATTTTGGATTCAGTCCCAACCACTGCAATAAAGCAGTAAAGTGTGTCACACAAATTGTTTGGTTTCCCAGTGCATATAAAATATATGTTTATACCATATTGCAGTCTAATAAATAAGCAACAGCATTATGTCTAATACAACAATGTATATACCTTGATATAAAAATGCATTATTGCTTAATAAAAAAGGCTAACCATCATGTGAGCCTTCAGTGAGCTGTAATCTTTTGCTGGTGGAGGGTCTTGCCTCAATGTCAAATGTTATGGACTGATCACGGTGGTGGTTGCTGAAGGCTGGGGTGGCTGTGGCAATTTCTTAAAATTAGGCAACAATGAAGTTTGCCACATCAATCGGCTTTTCCTTTTACAAACTCTGTAGCACACCATGCCATCTGATAACATTTTACCCAGAGTAGAACTGCTTTCAAAATTGGAATCAGTCTTCTCAAACTCTACTGCTGCTGCTCCTTTATCGACCAAGTTGGTGTAATATTCTAAACGCCTTGTCATCATTTCAACAGTCTTCACAGCATCTTCACCAAGAGTAGATTCCATCTCAAGAAACCATTTTCTTTGCTCATCCATGAGAAGCATCATTATGCTCCTCATCTCTTAAAGTCTGATTATGAGATTGGATCAGTGCAATCATGTCTCAAGCTCTATCTACTTCTATTTCTGGTTCTCTTGCTATTTCCACTACATGTGTAGTTAATCATTCCACCGAAATCTTGAACCTCTCCAAGTCATCCATGAGGGTGGGAATTAACTTCATCTAAATTCCTATTAATGTTGATACTTTGACCACTTCTCATGAATCATAAATGTTCTTAATGACTTCTAGAATGGTGAATGCTTTGCAGAAGATTTTCAATTTACTTTGCCCAGATCCTTACACTATCTGTGGCAACTGTAGCCTTCTAAAATGTGTTTCTTAGAGAATAGAACTTGAAAACTGAAATGCCTCCTTGATCCATTGGCTACAGAATGGATGTTGTGTGTTAGCAGGCCTGAACACATTAATTTCATTGTTCATCTCCATCAGAGCTCTTGGGTGAGGTGGATTGTCAGTGAGCAATAAAACTCATTGGAAATAATCTTTTTTTTTTTTCTGAGTAGTAGGTCTCAACATTGAGCCTAAAATATTTAGTAAACCATGTTGTAAACAGATGTTCTGTCATCCAGGCTTTGTTGTTCCATGCACAGAGAATAGGGTGAGTTGATTTAGCATAAGTCTTAAGAGACATAGACATTTTCAGAAAGTTAACTGAGCATTGGCTTCAACTTACAGTCACCAGTTGCCTTAGTGTCTAACAAGAGTCAGCCTGTCCCTTGAAGCTTTGAGCCAGGCATTGACTCCTCCTCTCCAGTTGTGAAAGTCCTAGATGGCATCTTCTTCCAACAGAAGGCTGTTTCATCAACGCTGAAAACCTATTGTTTAGTGTACCACCTTCATTAATGCTTGTAGCTAGATTTTCTGGGTAACTTGTTGCAGCTTCTACATCACCACTTGCTGCTTCACCTTGTGAAGGAAGACAGTTTCTTCCTTTAAACTTCATCAACCAACTTCTGCTAGCTTCAGACTTTTCTTCTGCATCTCCCTCATGTCTCTAAGCCTTCATAGAATTAAAAAAGAATTAAGGCCTTTGCTTTGGCCTGAAGGAATGTTATGGGTGGTTTAATCTTTTAACCAGAGCACTAAAACTTTCTCCATTGATATGGCTGTTTTGCTTTCTTATCATTCATGTGTTTAATGGAGCAGCACTTTTAATTTCCTTGAAGAGCTTTTCCTTTGCAGTCACAGCTTTATTAACTGGCCTTAGCTGCCTAGCTTTCAACCTACCTTGGCTTTCCACATGCCTTCCTCACTAAGCTTAATCACTTTTAGTTTTTGATTTAAAGTGAGAGATGTACAACTCTTCCTTTCACTCAAACACTTAGATACCACTGAAGGGTAATTAATTAGCATAATTTCAATATTGTTGTGTCTCATGGTAAAGGGAGACCTGAAGACAGAGAGAGAGATGGGACAACAGTCTGTCGGCAGTTCAGTCGGAACACAACAGAATTTATCGATTGAATTTGTCATCTTGTACGGACCCTGTTTGTGGTGCCCCAAACAACTAGCAGAGTAACATCAAAGATCACTAGTCACAGATCATCACAGCAAATATAATAATAATGAAAAAGTTTGTAATATTATGAGAATGAGAAAATGTTGACACAGAGACATAAACTGAGCCAATGCTATTGGAAAAATGACACTAAGAGACTTGTTCAACACGAGGTTGCCACTAACCTTCAATTTGTAAAATATGCAATAAAGTGAAGTGCAATAAAATGAGGTATGCTTGTATTAAACTTGTTTAGTCAATCAGTGATTGATTGTGAAAGTGCACACATTTCTGAAAAGACGTCAGCAACATCCCCTACAATCAAATGTTAAAAATCAGGCTGAAAATCAGATAATCAGTGGCAGCTTCGATCCAGTGAACAGATTTCTGAGAGTCAGCCAGTCAGTAGCAGTCTGACTCTGGTAAACATGTTTCCGTAACTGAAGTCAACAATTCCAGCTTATACACGCCACACTTTTCCCAAACCTATAAGCTTTCTTCTTTGCTTATAAACTAGCTTATAAGCTCAGTCCTTCCTTGCCTATTGAACATGCAATACATTCAGCTGTGATTACATATTTTTGTTACCCACTGGTTTATTTTCTGTCTGTATTATGATATAAGCTCTAAGAGGGCACAAACTTTGTTGCTTTGTTCACTAATGCAACTTATTGCTGACATAGGTGCCTAGCACACAGTATGAACTTCACAAATATTTGTTGACTCCATCTTTAGAGTAGAAATAATGGCCACTTAGCATAATATTCCCACTGCCTAATACAGTACCTAGTACACAGAAGTATTCCCATAAAATATTATTTAGATAATTGAATGAATGAATAATTGTACATGTAAGTTTTAAAATATTTGCTAGGGATATCTTCGAAGTAAACGAGAGATTACTCAGATCTCTGTGGGTCCATTTAGTTCTCATAAATTTATCATCTTTCTCTTCAAAAATATTCCAGATGAAAAGATACTCACCTGCCTATTTGACGTTGCCTTTTGGAAGACTTAGAGACATTACAGGTTTAATGTGCTTAAAACTGAACCCATGTACTTCTACCACCAAACCAACTCTTCTTCTAATGTTCTCTCTGTTACTATAGGCCAGAAATTCCCCTCTCTCCCTTGAACCTCTATTTTTCAACCCAGCATCAAGTAAGGGTGATTTTACTTCCCAAATATATCCTGAATCTGCTGACTTCTCTCCCTTTACATGAGTGCCACATTAATCCAAGCTACCATTAGCTGTCATCTGAAGCTGTCATCTGAACTTCTTTAGTAACACTGATTGGTCCATGAGCGTCTTCTCCAGGCCTCTCACCAATCTAATCTTTCATCACTCTACTCTCTCCTTATAAACCCTCATCAGTTGCTTTGCTAATAGGACACAGTCTAAAATTTTCAACATATCCTCCGGACCTCATTTGTTCTCTTCCTTTACCACGTTTCTCTTCACTGTCTGAACTTTAGTCACTGGCCTTTTTCAAGTCACTTGATATTGTCATGCCCTTCACCTCCTCCATAAGAGAATTTTGCAATTTTTGCAACATTCTTCCTCTTGTTCTGACTTATCCTTCACATATTAAATCCACCATCATTCCCTGACCAAGTCACATACCTCCACCTTACTTAGAACCTTGTCTGTCTCCTATGAACTCTTCTCATGTTGGATATCTAAGTTTTGTTTGTGTCATTATTGGATTAATAGCCATATCTTTAAACTATAATCTTCCTAAGAGAGGGACTCCATTTTTGGCATATAGGAAGGAGTAAATAAGTCTGTATTAAATTAATGAAAGAAGAGACAAATGAATCAGTGAATGAATGAATCAATGAATGGGGGGCACTTGAACTTGGTCAAGACTTTCCAAGTATATTTCAGAGTAAACAGAGTTGGAACCTGTGTTCTGAAGCTTAATGGTCCAATAAAAGGCAGTGATGTACAAAGGAAAAACCTTATTTTAGAGCCTCATTCTTTTCATTTAAATTTTCACAGCAAAGCAAGAGTCTCCTTGGTCTTTCATGGGCTGATGTTTGGTGGTAAAGGGAAATGTGGTACATAGAAGACATTTAAAGATCAATTTCATCTTTAACCTTTAATGAAGGAGAGAAAGGATGGGTCCTAATTTGTTGGAGTACGCCAAATCCAGGTAAATACTGTAGCAGGATTTTATTTAATAGGGTCAGCTTTTTTATCATTGGGGAGTCTCCCTTAGATGTAGGTATTGTGTCCCTTTTCACTAGTTTTAGGGTTCACTTAAATATTTTTTGGAAAAAAAAAACTAAAACAATTTGTTATATTAAAAGGCAGTATTTACAGATTGTGTTTTCTTTCTCCCATTTGTCTTTCTCTCCTGTGAAAGTCTCAACCACTACTGTAGTGACATCAGTTACAAATGTCTTTCACTTTGGAAATCAGAGTAAAGGACAAGAAGAAGCTACAAAAGCATGATCATCTTTCTGGAGAACTTCTGGGACATGGAGGGCAGGGTAGACAGCAGGGAAGATAGGTTCACAGGCAGTCTTCCGCATACTGCCTGATTGTCCTTTGTTTCACTTTGTTTTGTTACCTACCCCACCAGTAATTCAGAGCAAGCATAGTGTCTGGCATGAATAAACCAACAGAAAATAGTAGCCATCTTCTCCATTTTATTGGTTACTAAGCATCAGCTTAAAAACTGCCATTTCCATTGTTGTTGTTTAGTCACTAAGTTGTGTCCAAATATTTTTGCGACCCTGTCAGGCTCCTCTGTCCAATGGATTCTCCAAGCAAGAATATTGGGGTGGGTTTTCATGCCCTCCTCCAGGGGATCTTCCCAACCCAGAGATCAAACCCACATCTCTTAGGTCTCCTGCATTAGCAGGTGGGTTATTTACCATTGGTGCTACCTGGGAAAGGGAGTGGATCCCATTATCTTCTTCAGGATCCTCCTGACCCAAGGATCAAACCCATGGAAAGGGAGTGGATCCCATTTTCTTCTCCAGAGAATCTTCCTGACCCAAGGATCAAACCTGCTGGGAGCCACCACGGGAGATCCCACCCATGACAAGGTCATGTGGAAGAGATCTGACGAGCAAGGCAGATCAGAACTCGAGGGATTCCCTGGATCTGCTCAAGCATCTACCCCAAAACCAGAATCTGTCTGTCTTACTATTTTGTGCCTTTCACCAACTCTTCTGACATTCAGTTCAGTTCAGTTCAGTCGCTCAGTCGTGTCCGACTCTTTGTGACCCCATGAATCACAGCACACCAGGCCTCCCTGTCCATCACCAACTCCCGGAGTTCACGGGGGCTATCCTCGACCACCTTTCTCTGGAAAAAGTCCACTTAGGGCTTTAGTTAATAAGTCTCCTGGGCATGATAGAAGTTTTTCAATTAAAACCCCTCTGATGGCTTTCTAGCTTGCCTGACAGGTTTATCCAGACTCTTGCAGCTACACATGATTGTTCACACCTTCCAACCATGAGAGACACAGGAAGCCTCAAACATTCTAAAAATATAGAGCCTTTCAAAGAGTTAAAAAGTATTTGAGTAGTGCTGGTGTAAGATTTCATTGTTGAGCCAATGCTTGCTGCCAAGTTCCCATATCCCTTATCCATTGTGCACCTGGGAGTGCATTAGTTAATGTAGTTGGAATGTAAGAAAAACAAGTAGTAGCCTTGGAATTAACCACATCAGACCTTTGAGCTAATTGGTTCTTTCTTTCTTGTAACTCACTGCACCTTTGCTCCGTGAGATGTAACTCTGTTTAGCATTTTCTGAGGATGACATAGATTAAAAATATAAAGAAAAAACACTTCAAGGGAAAATAAGTTTTCTGGTTGAGCAGCCTTTATCAAAAAAGGGTCATAAAATGTCCACAGGCCTCCAAGGCCAGAAGATAATGTACACAACATTGTTTATAGGAAAGGTATGCAGAAAAAATCCTGGTTTCCATAAAGACAAAACAGATGTAATGTTTGGGTTGACTCTGTATGACTTTGCATCTTTCATTTCCCTCTATGTACAAGTCAAGGTATAAAAGTTCCTTTTGAAAATAAAGTTATGGGCCTTGCTCACTGAAGCTTGGTCTCCCCATATCATTCTTTCTTTCCTTTTCTTTCTTTCTCTCTCTGTTCTTCTTTTAGGATGACTCCTTGGAACACAGGAACTTCATTGGCTTTCTGTGTAAACCAAGGAAGATCAAGCCTCTTTCTCTCCCCTTTTACTTTCCTTATTGCCGATGCCGTCATCCTGAGGGTACCCCTGGATCCTGCTGGGGCTGGACCCCAG
Source organism: Bos mutus (assembly GCF_027580195.1). Classification (NCBI taxonomy): domain Eukaryota; kingdom Metazoa; phylum Chordata; class Mammalia; order Artiodactyla; family Bovidae; genus Bos; species Bos mutus. The sequence continues at coordinate 120,728,250 of NC_091617.1, read as the reverse complement.
CACAAACCCATATCTCGTGCTTGGCAGGCCGATTCTTTACCACTGAGCCACCAGGGAAAACTATTAGTTAAAATAGATAAAGAATAATTGGAGAAAACACTGTGCTTCTCTACTATCATCAGAGCTCTGCAAGGTAGCAGAAGGGAAGTCTGAGGAGGTTCAAAAAGACTGCGTGCCAGCTTCACAGATGTGTGGCTAGCACATAGCAGAGCTAGACTCAGGTGACATCTATCATAGCTCACAGGACTTCTGTTCCCTCCATGACCATGACCACACTGCTCCCAACATGAAGGTGACACCGGTTCTGCTGAAGGAGTGAATGAGACAACTGGCAGAAGGCTGTGTGTGATTTGAAGCATGCTTAGTCTTTGGTTCAGTTCAGTTCAGCTCAGTCACTCAGTTGTGTCTGACTCTTTGTGACCTTATGAACCACAGCACGCCAGGCCTCCCTGTCCATCACCAACTCCCGGAGTCCACCCAAACCCATGTCCATCAAGTCGATGATGCCATCCTACCAATCTCATCCTCTGTCGTCCCCTTCTCCTCCTTCCCTCAATCTTTCCCAGCATCAGGGTCTTTTCAAATGAGTCAGCTCTTTGCATCAGGTGGCCAAAGTATTGGAGTTTCAGCTTCAACATCAGTCCTTCCAATGAACACCCAGGACTGATCTCCCTTAGGATGGACTGGTTGGATCTCCTTGCAGTCCAAGGGACTCTCAAGAGTTTTCTCCAACATCACAGTTCAAAAGCATCAATTCTTTTGCAATCAGCTTTCTTTATAGTCCAATTCTCACATCCATACATGACCACTGGAAAAACCATAGCCTAGACGGACCTTTGTTGGCAAAGTAATGCTTCTGCTTTTTAATATACTCTCTAGGTTGGTCATAACTTTTATTTCCAAGGAGAAAGCATGAAAATAAAAGATTTTCATGGCTGCAGTCACCATCAACAGTGATTTTGGAGCCCCCCAAAATTAGGTCTCTCACTGTTTCCCCATCTATTTGCCATGAAGTGATAGGACCAGATGCTGTGATCCTAGTTTTCTGAATGTTGAGCTTTAAGCCAACTTTTTCACTCTCCTCTTTCACTTTCATCAAGAAGCTCTTTAGTTCTTTTTCACTTTCTGCCATAAGGGTGGTATCATCTGCATATCTGAGGTTATTGATATTTCTCCCAGCACTCTTGATTTCAGCTTGTGCGTCCTCCAGCCCAGTGTTTCTCATGATGTGCTCTGCATATAAGTTAAATAAGCAGGGTGATCTTCCTCACAAGTTGGTCGCTGATGCTGGCTTGAGGCAAATACATAGTTTCTGTATGCCCTTTGGGTTTGGGAGGGAGACTCAGGTAAGGTGCAAAGTAGCATGGGGTCACAAAGTGTTGGACATGACTGAACGACTGAACAACAACAATAAGAAGGATGAATGCTAAAGGAAACTGAACCAGAAAATGGGAGAGACTCTTTTTCTTTCCATCTTACACGACCTAAAGCTCTTAATCCAGAACCCAGAACTAAATAGATAATGTGCGGGCTATTTAGGGAACTTAACTACCATATACAATGTTATATCTAGATGACAGATTCCAAACAACTAACTTAGTAACAGATGCTTGGAACATATTTCTTTATTAAGTGTTATCGAGAATTTCCCTAAACACCTTTATATGTAGATAGAAATTTGGATCATATTTGCGTAATTATAAAGTAGAGTTTACATGATGTTTTGCTTAGAACAAAATTGTTCCTCATTTTGAGAAAGGGAGAAGGACTGTTACATTCATAAAAAGAAATTTTCCCTTTTTTATGGGCTTTGGAAATGTATGGACAACTAGACTAGAAGTCTGGAAGACTCAAAACATTAAAATGGAAGGTATTAATTGAATTGGCTGTGTTTCCTGACTTCTGTATTTGCTTCATGTAGTAAGGCTTTGTTAGTTTTTGTTTGCTTGTTCTTAAGGCCTGAGGCTGTTTATTTTTCAGAGCCTTAGATTCCTTTTTTGACTGAGCTTTTACTGCAAATAGATAAAGTTCCTGCTCTGTACTACTGCTTTTACTAGCTTAGAAGTTTATTAATATGCTTATTTATATCCCTAGCACATACATGTATGTAAAGCATACTTTGATTTGTAAATATTACCTTTTTTATGGAATGTAAATGTACCTTTTGCCACTAGAACAAATTGATTTCATCTGCTGTCTCATCTTTAAACCTATTATTTACCCAACTTTTAGCTTTTTCATTATAATGTAAAAATGTCTCTCTACTATAAGAAGATTAATAAACAAAGTAGAAAAGACTGCTTATGAAAAAATACTTTAGAAACCCTGTCCTTTTGATTAGGAACCAGTACTTCTACCAGAAAAACTTCAAAGTGCTCTCTAAACATTGAATTTTCATCAGTGATGCTGCAAGCCTTAGCTCTCATCTTTCATGCTTACCATGCAATAACTTCAAAAGGATAAAAAGAAAGAATGGTAATCTCTCAAAGCACCACTGTGCTACGGTCAGTCATCTTGTCTTTAGTTATCATGCATTCACAAGCAGATAATTGCTTCATTACATTATGCTTTAATAAATATAGTAATTAACATTTTGTTACAAAAAAAGAAAAAAGCCAATAGTCAAACCATTCAGAAATGAAATCCAGAGCCCAGGGGATTTCTAAAAGAAAATGAAAAAGAATTAGACAGCGTCAAATATAGACCTCTTCAAAGGGAAAGAGATCATTTAAACTTGTCTTTTACTTACTGAAATACATTCTGCATATTTTATTGTTTTTGTCATCTTGCTTGTTATAATCCAGCCAGTGAATGTTCAAAGAACATAAAATCCTACAAATAAATAAATGGAATATGAGTGAATTGACAAAAAACCAACAATTAAGATCAAGAGTCTTACATGGAAGCTTTGATTATATAAGGCAATTATGTTTCCCAGTGGTGTTCCAGGAACATGTGATTTATCAGGAGGAGAAAAATCAGAAAGTTTTAAGCTTCATGACACTCACATATCTAATTAGCAGAGTTTAAGTAACCTGGAACGGAGAAGGCAATGGCAACCCACTCCAGTACTCTTGCCTGGAAAATCCAAGGATGGAGGAGCCTGGTGGGATGCAGTCCATGGGGTCGCTAGGAGTCGGACACAACTGAGCGACTTCACTTTCACTTTTCATTTTCACTTTCATGCATTGGAGAAGGAAATGGCAACCCACTCCAATGTTCTTGCCTGGAGAATCCCAGGGATGGGGGAGCCTGATGGGCTGCCATCTATGGGGTCGCACAGAGTCGGACATGACTGAAGTGACTTAGCAGCAGCAGCAGCAAGTAACTTGGAAAGCTTATTTGAATCAGCATGATATCACCAGGCAAAATTTGGGGTGGTCAAGAGTTTTTAAAATTAGATTTTTGGATAGTCTGGGTCATCATGAGAAGCTGTAATAGACACGGACCTTTAAACAAGAGTAAGATATGTCATCATGGACCATGTGGTTGGTAACTCAGCTTTCATCTGAGAAAGTACTGAAAACTATACCTGAGGGAACTTGGTGGATTATGCAGTGGTAGACTTCACTTTCACTTTTCAGTTTCATGTATTGGAGAAGGAAATGGCAAACCACTCCAATGTTCTTGCCTGGAGAATCCTAGGGACGGGGGAGCCTGGTGGGCTGCCATCTATGGGGTCGCACAGAATCGGACACAACTGAAGCGACTTAGCAGCAGCAGCAGCAGCAGTCTCAAACAAAAGACCAAATTACTTGTGAATACTTGTGAGTTTTGCTGTTTGGATCAGGGAATATCCTCCAATCAGCAACTTCTAAAGATTTCTGACCACAAGGTAATAAAATGGAGACAGCATTTACAAATTAAAAACATAATTCTTGGTGACAAATTGTTTTAAAAGCTATATTGGCCAAGGGTGAGTGATAGTCATTCATTTATGTCTGACTCTTTGTGATTCCATGGACTGTAGCCTGCCAGGCTCCTTTGCCCATGGAATTCAGGTAAGAATACTGGAGTGGGTTGCCATTTACTTCTTCAATATTGACCAAGAGCAAAGTGCAAATATTTTATAATATTATGGTAAAAAGGAAAAGAAAAGCAATGGATGGAATGCTGTCTGATAGTCTCAGTAAGTGTGTTTCTCTCTAAGACCCTGGAGTAAAAAAGTTATCTTTCCAGATAATCAGGGTGTTACTTCAGTCAGTGCTATCAGTTCAGTTCAGTCACTCAGTCGTGTCCAACTCTTTGCGACCCCATGAATCGCAGTACGCCAGGCCTCCCTGTCCATCACCAACTCCCGGAGTTCACACAGACTCACGTCCATTGAGTCAGTGATGCCATCCAGCCACCTCATCCTCACCTCATCCACCTCACCTCATCCTCGTCCCCTTCTCCTCCTGCTCCCAATCCCTCCCAGCATCAGAGTCTTTTCCAATGAGTCAAGTCTTCACGTGAGGTGACCAAAGTACTGGAGTTTCAGCCTTAGCATCATTCCTTCCAAAGAACACCCAGGGCTGATCTCCTTTAGAATGGACTGGTTGGATCTCCTTGCAATCCAAGGGACTCTCAAGAGTCTTCTCCAACACCACAGTTCAAAAGCATCAATTCTTCAGTGCTCAGCTTTCTTCACAATCCAACCCTCACATCCATACATGACCATTGGAAAAACCATAGCTTTGACTAGACAGAACTTTGTTGGCAAAGTAATGTCTCTGCTTTTCAATATGCTATCTAGGTTGGTCATAACTTTCCTTCCAAGGAGTAAGCATCTTTTAATTTCATGGCTGCAGTCACCATCTGCAGTGATTTTGGAGCCCCAAAAAATAAAGTCTGACACTGTTTCCACTGTTTCCCCATCTATTTCCCATGCCAGGTCCATGAATAAAGGCAAATTGGAAGTGGTCAAACAGGAGATGGCAAGAGTGAACGTCAACATTCTAGGAATCAGCGAACTAAAATGGACTGGAATGGGTGAATTTAACTCAGATGACCATTATATCTACTACTGTGGGTAAGAATCCCTTAGAAGAAATGGAGTAGCCATCATGGTCAACAAAAGAGTCCGAAATGCAGTACTTGGATGCAATCTCAAAAACGACAGAATGATCTCTGTTCGTTTCCAAAGCAAACCATTCAATATCACAGTAATCCAAGTCTATGCCCCAACCAGTAACGCTGAAGAAGCTGAAGTTGAACGGTTCTATGAAGACCTACAAGACCTTTTAGAACTAACATCCAAAAAAGATGTCCTTTTCATTATAGGGGACTGGAATGCAAAAGTAGGAAGTCAAGAAACACCTGGAGTAACAGGCAAATTTGGCCTTGGAATATGGAATGAAGCAGGGCAAAGACTAATAGAGTTTTGCCAAGAGAACGCACTGGTCATAGCAAACACCCTCTTCCAACAACACAAGAGAAGACTCTACACGTGGACATCACCAGATTGTCAACACCGAAATCAGATTGATTATATTCTTTGCAGCCAAAGATGGAGAATCTCTATACAGTCAGCAAAAACAAGACCGGGAGCTGACTGTGGCTCAGATCATGAGCTCCTTATTGCCAAATTCAGACTTAAATTGAAGAAAGTAGGGAAAATCACTAGACCATTCAGGTATGACCTAAATCAAATCAGTGCTATAGTCATAGGGAATTGTTGACATTTTTGCCATCAGCTTGTTATTAATATATAAAATACATGTGTAGGGCAGATTAAAGGCTTCCTTGGTGGCTCAGTGTGGTAAAGAATCCTCCTGCCAAGCAGAAGACACAAGTTTGATTCTTTGGTCAGGAAAATCCCCTGGAGAAGAAAATTGCAACCTACTCCAGTATTCTTGACTGGGAAATCCCATGGACAGAGGAGCCTGGTGGGCTATAGCCCATGTGGATGCAAAAGAGTTGGACATAATTTAGCAACTAAATAGCAGCAGCAGCAGGGCAGATTAAAGGTAATATATTTTTAATATAAACATTAAATAAGGGGACTAACCGGAAGGTCAAATTAAGGTTTTGGGAAAAGGGTGGGAGTATGTTTATGTGCATGGTATGTTTGGTGTCAAAATACAGAATGGTCAAAAAATAGAAGGGAGTAGGAAGTGACAAATTAAAAGCCTTGTTAAACAGATAAGGAGAATGGAAAAATGAAAAAGTATGTGGTGACAGGAAAGATTGACTGGACTTGGTTACATTTATAGATGAAAATGGAGTAAGAGACAACTTAGTATAAAAGCCTAGCACTCTGTGTATTGATATTAATTCTATCTCTACCCATATAGGGAATCAATAAGTTAAAATAATTTCTCTAAAGCTGCTCTCAGAAAAAGTGCTACTATATTTATTTTTAATTAAACTCTAAGTATCTATGAATGGCATCACCAAGGAATTATTTTTAGTTAATATAACTCTCAAGTGTCTCTAGAAGAGCCTAAGTAAATAGGACCACTTTTTTGCCCACAGTAGCACATATTAACATAACCATAAGATTTAGGATCCTAAAGCCTTGAAGAATAACATGAGAGGAAGAATGAAGGTTTACTTTAAAATTCCATGAACTTTTGTGAGTGCAAGAGCTGAAAAAGGTAAGCAATGAGGGAAAAATTAGAAGGAAAGTGGGGAACAGAGAAAATCAGGTCAGAGTTTGGCACAAGTATCACTTGACTTCGATTCTTTCATCAGCAATCTAAAAGAAAATGTTTTTGATGAAATTGTTAAATTGAGAAGAAAAGACAAAGGCATTATATCTTTGTAATAATAGAAACGGCTATATATTAACTCATCTCTGTTTACTCACGTACCTGTGTAGTTATTGGAAGGGCAAGAAAACTGCACTTTTCACATTTTGAATATCACCTGACTCCTTGGTAAGCAATTAAACAGCCCTGAACCTTACCCAGGATAAATAATGTGATTATTTGTGTTTACATATTTTTCACTGGAAGTGAAAATAAGAAAAAGTTGAAAGTCGAAAGAGAAGGCTAATTCAAATATTGAGAAACGATGAGTAGGATGTAGATAGGGAATCCATCCTTGAGAAGAGGGGATTTGAGGGCCACTGGAGGAAGGCTACCCAATATGAATGCAGGCTGTTACATTCTGACTTCTAAACACTGTTGGCCACAAACTAGTTTGTGTATATAACTGTGTATAAAACTGACTCTGTGGGGTAAAAACTATGTGAAACGGGATGGCTCTGTAATAACTGACAAGTGAAAAGGAAAGAAATGAACCACCTCAATCTTTAAGACCACACTTACAAACAGAAAGCAAGCACCAATCATGGCTGCTTTGACTGTCACATCGAGGTCCGCAGGAACGTGAATCCCAAAGTTGTCAGCATTGGTGAAAACATCGTTCACAAAGCCTGACCAGTACTTAGAAATCTTTCCAATTGTAAGCTTTTCATTAATGGTCTTCACCTTTGAAAAGAAAATAAGAGGCTGTAAATTTGAAGGTGAAACCTATGATTTTACATTTTTCCATGTTTACTTCATGAGATATAAGAATAATTTTATTCATCATCTTTAAATGACAATTCAATGGCACTCATTCCTTTATATAATCTTAGGTTTGTAAATTTAACTTTCCAGTTTGTTATTCAGGAATTTTGTTTTTCTGACATTTTTTTTAACCATCATAATCTTTTTTTCTCCTTTCTGTATGCGGATTGAGAATTTAACTGCAATAAGTAATTAAGGCCAGACTGCCACAAGATGGCAGCAGGTACATAGTTTAAATTACATAGTCTAACCATGATGATAATCCTTCTACCTGAGGTCCATATTTTAAATCTGAATTCTTCATGCAAAAAAAAAAAAAAGAAAAGAAAAGAAACAAAGAAAGAATATTTTTGAGAAAGATTTTAGAGGAAATTTTTTAGATAAAATTAATTTCCAAGTATAATTTATTTTTTTATTGGTAAGATTTTATAATTACTGATTTGCTTAAATATTATCAGTTCACTTCAGTCACTCAGTTGTGTCTGACTCTTTGTGACCCCATGGACTGCAGCATGCCAGCCCTCCCTGTCCATCACCAACTCCCAGAGTTTACTCAAACTCACGTCCATTGAGTCAGTGATGCCATCCAACCATCTCCTCCTCTGTCATCCCCTTCTCCTCCTGCCTTCAATCTTTCCCAGCATCAGGGTCTTTTCCAGTGAGTCAGCTCTTCGCATCAGGTGGCCAAAGTATTGGAGTTTCAGCTTCAGCATAAGTTCTTCCAGCGAATATTCAGGACTGATTTCCTTTAGGATAGACTGGTTGGATCTCCTTGCAGTCCAAGAGATTCTCAAGAGTCTTCTCCAACACCACAGTTCAAAAGCATCAATTCTTTGGTGCTCAGCTTTCTTTATAGTCCAACTGTCACATCCATACATGACTACTGGAAAAGCCATAGCTTTGACTAGATGGACCTTTTTTGGCCAAGTAATGTCTGCTTTTTAATATGCTGTCTAGGTTGGTAATAAATTTTATTTCCAAGGAGCAAGTGTCTTTTAATTTCATGGCTGCAATCACCATCTGCGGGGATTTTGGAGCCCCCAAAAATAAAATCTTCCACTGTTTCCATTGTTTCCCCATCTATTTGCCATGAAGTGTTGGGACCAGATGCCACGATCTTAGTTTTCTGAATGTTGAGTTTTAAGCCAACTTTTTCACTCTCCTCTTTCACTTTCATTAAGAGGCTCTTTAGTTCTTCTTCACTTTCTGCCATAAGGGTGGTGTCATCTGTGTATCTGAGGTTATTGATATTTTTCCCAGCAATCTAGATTCCAGCTTGTGCTTCATCCATTCCAGCATTTCTCATGAGGTACTCTGCATATAAGTTAAATAAGCAGGGTGACAATATATAGCCTTGATATGCTCCTTTCCTGATTTGGAACAAGTCTGTGGTTCCATTTTCAGTTCTAACTGTTGTTTCTTGACCTGCACACAGATTACTCAGGAAGCAGGTCAGGTGGCCTGGTATTCCCATCTCTTGAAGATTTTACAAGTCATTGCTTAATTTCATTTTTGTGTTATACTCAGACATTTACAAGGTCATTCCTTTATAACTAACCTAAGTCCTATTTTTCATTTGAAAAACTTCTCTGGGCTAATGTACCACATAAATTCAGACTAATAATTTCACATGAAAAAGTCTATAGTTCTTTTCAACTAGAAGGAATCTAGAATTAAACTATCCACTATTCATTTGCTTGCCCTGTTTCTCATTCAAAGGCTTAAAGTGATATAAACTTTCACTTTCTGTGTGGAAGTAGAAGATAGAAAATAAAGGAAGTTACTTAGGTCATCTCTATACCATAAATGGGATTTATGGTGGCTTACTGGTAAAGAATCCACCTGCCAATGCAGGAGATGTGGTTTGATCCCTGGGTCAGGAAGATCCACTGGAAAAGGAAATGGTAACCCACTCCAGTATTCTTGAGTGGAGAATCCCATGGATAGAGGAGCCTGACAAGCTACAGTCAATGGGTTTGCCAAAGAGTAGGACATGACTTAGCCACTAAAAAACAATACCATAAATATTAAAACTCTTAGTTCAGTTCAGTTCAGTTCAGTCGCTCAGTCGTGTTTGACTCTTTGCAACCCCATGAACTGCAGCACACCAGGCCTCTCTGTCCATCACCAACTCCCAGAGTTCACCCAGACTCAGGTCCATCGAGTCGGTGATGCCATCAGCCATCTCATCCTCTATAGTCCCCTTCTCCTCCTGCCCCCATTCCCTCCAAGCATCAGAGTCTTTTCCAATAAGTCAACTCTTCGTATGCGGTGGCCAAAGTACTGGAGTTTCAGCTTTAGCATCGTTCAGCTTTAGCATCATTCCTTCCAAAGAACACCCAGGGCTGATCTCCTTTAGAATGGACTGGTTGGGTCTCCTTGCAGTCCAAGGGACTCTCAAGAGTCTTCTCCAACACCACAGTTCAAAAGCATCAATTCTTTGGCGCTCAGCTTTCTTCACAGTGCAACTCTCACATCCATACATGACCACTGGAAAAACCATAGCCTTGACTAGACAGACCTTGGTTGGCAAAGTAATGTCTCTGCTTTTTAATATGCTATCTAGGTTGGTCATAACTTTCCTTCCAAGGAGTAAGCATCTTTTAATTTCATGGCTGCAGTCACTATCTGCAGTGATTTTGGATCCCCAAAAAATAAAGTCTGCCACTGTTTCCACTGTTTCCCCATCTATTTCCCATGAAGTGATGGGACCAGATGCCATGATCTTAGTTTTCTGAATATTGAGCATTAAGCCAACTTTTTCACTCTCCACTTTCACTTTCATCAAGAGGCTTTTTAGTTCCTCTTCACTTTCTGCCATAAGGATGGTGTAATCTGCATATCTGAGGTTATTGATATTTCTCCCAGCAATCTTGATTCCAGCTTGTGCTTCTACCAGCCAAGCGTTTGTCATGATGTACTCTGCATAGAAGTTAAATAAGCAGGATGACAATATACAGCCTTGACGTACTCCTTTTCCTATTTGGAACCAGTCTGTTGTTCCATGTCCAGTGCTAACTGTTGCTTCCTGACCTGTATATAGGTTTCCCAAGAGGCAGGTCAGGTGGTCTGGTATTCCCATCTCTTGAAGAATTTTCCACAGTTTATTGTGATCTACACAGTCAAAGGCTTTGACTGAGTCAATAAAGAAGAAATAGATGTTTTTCTGGAACTCTCTTGCTTTTTCAATGATCCAGCGGATGTTGGCAATTTGATCTCTAGTTCCTCTGCCTTTTGTAAAACCAGCTTGAACATCTGGAAGTTCATGGTTCACGTACTGCTGAAGCCTGGCTTGGAGAATTTTGAGCAGTACTTTACTAGCATGTGAGATGAGTGCAATTCTGCAGTAGTTTGAGCATTCTTTGGCATTGCCTTTCTTTGGAATTGGAATGAAAACTGACCTTTTCCAGTCCTGTGGCCACTGCTGAGTTTTCCAAATTTGCTGGCATATTGAGTGCAGCACTTTCACAGCATCATCTTTCAGGATTTGAAATAGCTCAACTGGAATTCCATCACCTCCACTAGCTTTGTTCGTAGTGATGCTTTCTAAGACCCACTTGACTTCACATTCTAGGATGTCTGGCTCTAGGTGAGTGATCACACCATCGTGATTATCTGGGTCATGAAGATCTTTTTTGTACAGTTCTTCTGTGTATTCTTGCCACGTCTTCTTAATATCTTCTGCTTCTGTTAGGTCCATACCATTTCTGTCCTTTATTGAGCCCATTTTAGCATGAAATGTTCCCTTGGTATCTCTAATTTTCTTGAAGAGATCTCTAGTCTTTCCCATTTTGTTGTTTTCCTCTATTTCTTTGCATTGATCACTGAGGAAGGCTTTTTTTTTTTTTTCTTCTTGCTATTCTTTGGAGCTCTGCATTCAGATGCTTATATCTTTCCTTTTCTCCTTTGCTTTTCACCTCTCTTCTTTTCACAGCTATTTGTAAGTCCTGCTCAGACAGCCATTTTGCTTTTTTGCATTTCTTTTCCATGGGGATGGTCTTGATCCCTGTCTCCTGCACAATGTCACAAACCTCAGTCCATAGTTCATCAGGCACTCTATCTATCAGATCTAGTCCCTTAAATCTATTTCTCACTTCCACTGTATAATATTTTGCTCAAATTCACATCCATTGAGTTGGTGATGCTGTCTAACCATCTCATTCTCTGCTGCCCTCTTTTCCTTTTCCTTAACAGTTTTTCCTAGAAATAAATCTTAGAGGAAATAGTCTAAAGTATGTATTTCTTTTTTGTTTATTCACTCTATTCATTCATGTGTATCTCACATAGGACATTAAGTTTACAGGATTTCAGGGCACATGACTCACCTAGAATACAATGTACATTTTACAAAATGGGCTGTCATAACTCCAAAAATTCTTGGCATAACTTTCCTAAGAGTATAGAATAAAAATAAGCCTTATAATTGAGGAGTACATACCTTAGACTATTTCCTCTAAGATTTATTTCTAGGCAAAACTGTTAAGGAAAAGGAAAAGAGGGCAGCAGAAAATGAGATGGTTAGATAGCATCACCAACTCAATGGATGTGAATTTGAACAAACTCTGGGAGATCGTGAAGGATACAGAAGGCTGGCATGCTGCAGTCCATGGGGTCGCAAAGCATTGGACACCACCTAGCAACTGAACAAAGCTGTTAAGATAGTTCATATTACACATTGAATTTGCAAGTACTTACTGCTTTCTGATTTACACACATATGTTTATATGGAAATAGATTGTTACACAAAAAGAAGTTAGCAAGTCTTACTTACATAGCTTTTAAATTAATGATATTTTAATGGAGTATGCTCTTGAGATCAGATTTGGAATATGTTACCACCAGGGATATAGGAAAGAAGATGTGATTTCAGTGATTCTAAACTAAATATATTTGCTTTATACCATAGGTGCTATAATTCCACACACATCAAATTTTTGTAGTATGTTCTAAAAAAAATTCTTGAACTTATGTCTCTGGAATTATGAGTTATTATGGGCATGCACAATATTACTTATTCCATTATTTCACAAATATATTATTTTCTGAATTTATTTCAGAAATATTTCATGATTTGAACATTTAAAAAATTGAATTATGTTGCAAAAAATCAGGACCTAAGTGAAACAGTCCTTCATTTGTCAATCGTACCTCAAAATCCACATCGCCAAAACAGCCACATGTTGCACCAGGACCAACAATTTTCAAAATATCTTCTTTGTTTGCATTTTGGATTGTGAATTTAGGCAGAAAGGGGTCCCACTTCTGTGCAACATAACCAACTATAGAACCAGGAGGGGCTTGGATTTCTAACTGTAGGAAGAGATAATAATAAAATAAGATTTCCTAAGGTTATTGTATTTTAATTTTACTACAATGTCTGCTTACTTCTAAACAGTATATAAAAGATTCTAAATATCTGCTTCTATGCTATACTGGATTTTTAAAATAATTTTTAGAAACAAAGAAATTCACTGTATAGATTCCTCATGATCCACTAAAAGTCCATGTCTTTGATCTTCATTCCCTAAGGAAAACCTACCCCAGGCCTGTCTTCTGACCCTGGGATACTGGCTTCTTTGCCATGTCTGTTCCAAGTACAATAGTTGGACAAGCATTGAAGTTGTTTCCTTTAATGTACTTCATATTTATCCCCTCTTGGTTGTTGTCACAACACACATCTATTTTTAAGCCTCACGTCTTGATTCTTATAATTTTTTTTTCCTCTTTGATTTATCAACTTCAGCTTCTCTGTGCTAACAAATGCTTCTTGCAGAGTTACAGTTGTTACACACCAATGTGATTTCTGTTTCATTTTGTCCAAAGCATTAAAAGAATATCATTTGCATTTTCAGAGCTGACTAGTATTTTGCTCCATTATCATTCATCCCCCTAATTTCTTAATTGTCCATAATACTGTATTTCAACATATTTATTTAGCCAATTCAAATACTTTGTATTAATAAAATAAGCTGGAGTGGGTGAAAATGATGAATATTGTTTGCTTTTAAACCAAGCCAACTCTCCATCATCTGATCTCTCTTTGTCTTTTCTTGTTAAATTCATAGTTTTATGTGCATGTCTGTAGTGTTTTTGGATAGATAAAGGTATTCTCAACAAGACTTCTTAGAATTACATAGATTTGTTCTAGGATCACTTCTAAAGTAATTGATTTGATTTCAACCAAATTAAAAATATACTAATCAGTATTAGGATGCATCCTATGTTTAATTTATGTGACATGGGGTTCAGTTCAGTTCAGTTCAGTCACTCAGTCGTGTCCGACTCTTTGCGACTCCATGAATCACACCACACCAGGCCTCCCTGTCCATCACCAACTCCCGGAGTTCACTCAAACCGACATCCATCGAGTTGGTGATGCCATCCAGCCATCTCATCCTCTGTCGTCGACATGGGGTTACTTTGAAATAAAATATTAACTGTCAGAAATGTTATAATGGGTGCATATTCTGGGTTATACTGACTTTAGCATCTTGGGGCATATTAGATATTGAATATCCCCAGTAAAAGGATGAAAATTCTTGGGCTGCAAGAATTTGAGTACCTTAGCAATCCTATCACTTGACCAGATAATTGCCTATAAAGAGTTGCAGAATTAGCTTCAACATATATTGTTAGAAACTTCTCTACTTAAGGAGAGTTCTGTATTAATATTTACTTCCCATTGTGCTAAGTACAATATTTATACATAGGTCCTCAATAAAGAAACTTGGGTTTGAAAAAAGATACCTGGATCAAATCCCTCTTATGATATATTCTAGACGTGTGATCACAGGTGAGGCCCCTCTAAGCCTCAGTTTCCTCTATTGCAAAATGTAGAGAGTAAAATCTATTTCTTCTCACTTAGAGGTTCCTGATATCAAAGAGATCAAAGTAAGTATATATTCCACATAAACTTAACTGCATCATGTCCATGAAAGTTATTACTATAGATTTACTAAAAGGTGATAAAAATCTATTATATATTAAAATATAATAATCAAATGATTCCCTCTAGAAGAATAACACACTCTTTGCTGAACCTTGAAGTTTATCATAAATGGGTAAATGGAACATGAGATACTGTTCTAAAAATAATACTGACCCAGGAGATTCCTTTAGGAGAGTTTAGTATCACTCAGCACTCCCTGAACTTTGTACCAATGAGAAGATGAAGAGTAGATCTGCTTAATGGTGGAACTTACAGATATTACCTAGCTAATACAGAGATTCAGGAGGATGTGTCTCATTTACATGATGCATGAGCTGTCTTTCCAAGTTACCACCACGGAAGCCACTATAGTTTTTCATTGGAAATGAAAAAAAAAATATTAGTGAATCACCAAATCCTTAAGCTGTTCTGATCTTAAAGGAGCAACATTCTAATTCAACAATTGAAAGGTTAATGACCTTGTATCGCCAGCTGCATGTCATTTATTAAAGAAATAATTGCTAACCTTTCCAATTGTGGAAAATAAAAGCACACCCAGGTCAGTGACTAACCTCTTGTAGGTAGCAAGGGCACCAGCAGCTGTTACACCTCAAGGGCCTGTTGACTGTAATCACCTCTTGACCTGAGTTATCGGTGATCTTCAGAACGCATGATCGCAGAGTGGAACAAAAAGTACGGTTGAAGCAGATGCTTTCCTCCACTGCAAAGTATATTCTTTGTCCCAAGCTGTTTTTAATCTCATATTTGTTGGCGGTCTCAGTGCCCAGTATCACTAATGGAGCAAAAAAAAAAAAAAAATTATCAAAATCATGCTACTGCTTAGTATCAAACCTTTATATGAGTAAAAATAGTAGTGTTATTAGAAGAAAGCAGCATGACTGATTAGTTATTAAGTACATGGTATCTTCTTCAGACAAATCTATTTCTGTACTCTAAATTTTGAGGATTTAGCCATAGAAATCAAAGCAGACTCTGTGAAAAGAGCTGTGCAATTGATAAATTTTGATTCCAGTTATATGACTTATTTGGACACTTGTAGTACTTTACAACTAGGGAAGCAATGCTCTAAAGAAGGATCATACTCAAATTATTCTGTCATTGTTATGGAATTTACTGGGACAACTCACAGTGAAACTAATGATTCTATCTAAAAATCTATTTGGTACTATATCTATGAACTGGACATGGAACAACAGACTGCTTCCAAATAGGAAAAGGAGTACGTCAAGGCTGTATATTGTCACCCTGCTTATTTAACTTATATGCAGAGTACATCATGAGAAACGCTGGACTGGAAGAAGCACAAGCTTGAATCAAGATTACTGGGAGAAATATCAATAACCTCAGATATGCAGATAACACCACCCTTATGGCAGAAAGTGAAGAGGAACTAAAAAGCCTCTTGATGAAAATGAAAGTGGAGAGTGGAAAAGTTGGCTTAAAGCTCAACATTCAGAAAACGAAGATCATGGCATCTGGTCCCATCACTTCATGGGAAATAGATGGGGAAACAGTAGAAACAGTGTCAGACTTTATTTTTCTGGGCTCCAAAATCACTGCAGATGGTGACTGCAGCCATGAAATTAAAGGACGCTTACTCCTTGGAAGAAAAGTTATGACCAACCCAGATGGCATATTGAAAAGCAGAGACATCACTTTGCCAACAAAGGTCTGTCTAGTCAAGGCTATGGTTTTTTCCTGTGGTCGTGTATGGATGTGAGAGTTGGACTGTGAAGAAGGCTGAGCGCCGAAGAACTGATGCTTTTGAAATTTGGTATTGGAGAAGACTCTCGAGAGTCCCTTGGACTGCAAGGAGATCTAACCAGTCCATTCTGAAGGAGATCAGCCCTGGGATGTCTTTGGCAGGAATGATGCTAAAGCTGAAACTCCAGTACTTTGGCCACCTCATGTGAAGAGTTGACTCATTGGAAAAGACTCTGATGCTGGGAGGGATTAGGGGCAGGAGGAGAAGGGGACGACAGAGGATAAGATGGCTGGATGGCATCCCTGACTCGATGGACTTGAGTCTGAGTAAACTCCGGGAGTTGGTGATGGACAGGGAGGCCTGGTGTGCTGTGATTCATGGGGTCGCAAAGAGTCAGACACGACTGATTGACTGAACTGAACTGAACTACAGCTTCATGCTATCTATTTATTTCAATTTTGACATACTTTAGGTGTTATCTAGAATATTAAGGACAAACATACTCAAGTAATTTGTGTATTCAGCATTATAAATTTGTGCCCTGTTAAATGACTTGGTTTTTGATGAATCACTGACAGTATGATAAAACAGTAGAACTTTATTTTGATGTTTTTTTGTTGGTCTCAGCCTCAATTTCCATGTCTGAAATTGTTAAGAAAATTTAAATTATTAGCAGCCATGGAAATGACCAAGTAGCTTTTATTACTTCAAGATTAAAAATAATATTACATTCCTAATGACAATATCATCAAAGATTTGGGGAGTTTTATGCTTTTAGGCTTATGTATATCAGACTAATAATTTTACTTTCAGTGGGAGAGAGGTCCAACAGGGAGGGGACATATGTATACCTATGGCTGATTCATGTTGGTGTTTGACAAAAAACAACACAATTCTGTAAAGCAATTATCCTTCAATTAAAAAATAAATTAAAAAACCCTTCCCAGAAAAAAAAATAGACCTAGTGCTCTTTTTTATTTAATTCTCTCCTAAACATTTAACTTTATAAAATACTTTAATAATTTTAATAATTTAACAATTTTAATAATTACAGAATGTACTTACTTCCAAGAAGCTCCACCTGCTGGTGTATAATTATCAGGTCTAACTGTTAAAAGATGACATGAAGGAAATACAAAGTATTACATCACAGGTCTTTGAAAACCTTTGCAGCTATTACTATTAACCTGTTTACTGGACTCATGAAATTAGGTGTTTTTCATGTTCTCTGTGTGGAAAATGGTAGAAAACAACTCACATTTTATAATGAAGGAAAAAAATAAAAAAAGCTAACATGGTTTTTACTCAAGTAAAAATTACAAGAACCTTGAAAATTTCAAAGCAAAATTGCTCTGAATAAGAATAGGAACTGTGGTTAGCTCTGTGTTTTTCCTGTGGTGATAAGATAGCTCTTGGAAATTATACCAATACCCTTGAGAATATTTTTAAACAGTCTCTGAATAAGAATGCCTATGAGGTTTTAAACTTCTTTCTCACTCTCTCTTTAAAAGAAATGAACGAAGAGGATACAAACAGTAATGATCTGCATGCTTGGCCTCTCCTCTCAGCCCTAACTACTTCACTCTGTCAGGTGGTAACTCATTCCTGATTGTGATGAAAAGTCTGTTAAAGCTGAGAAAGGCAATTCTTTAATTTCTTTCTTCAGTCACACTTTTCTTTGAACTAAGGGAAAAAAATCCATAAATCCTGTCAACAAAATACCAGTTTAAGCAGAAAAGAGTTAGCTTCTAAATGAATGACACATTAAAACTTGCCTATGCAATTAGAAATGAAGTTAATTTACAGAGATAAATTAGTCACAGGTAGCTGAGATGTGACTGTGTTAAACAGAATATAATACAAATGGGTTTTTTTAAGGAAATATTTAAAATATGTTCTTAGAATGAATTTTATCTGTGTATATTTTAATTTTCATATGCAGCATTTAAAGATTCACTAAGATAAAATCATGAGCACTGAATACAGTACTGATTATTGCCTTTTTGAATGCTTAATTTTCTATTTTGCCTTAAAATTTTCACTTTATTCTCTTTTCACATTAACAAACTCACTGATAACTTTCAAATAAATGTAGTAATTGTTAACATTTGGAATTGATTGGGCAATCACAAACCCTGAAAATATGAAATTATCTTATTTCCTTTATTCTTCTTGTATATCCTGAGGTAGAGGTAAAAGCTAGTATCATTTCTTCTTATTACTGATAAGAGTGTACATATGCCCTCCTCTCCAAGATTCACAGATATATTTTTTACAAAAATAATTTATGATATAAGATATTCTAGAACATATTTAAACAACTACGACTAAATCTTTAAGAAATCGGAATTGGTCTTTGTTATGTAGTGTTGTTAGTTCTGTTTTCCTCTTTTGAGGGAAAAGGAGGGTTGACAGAAGAGAAGGGGCACACATGATTATTTAGCAGTGCATCTATGGAGGCTCAGATGGTAAAGTATCTGCCTTCAAGGAGGGACACCCAGGTTTGATCCCTGGGTGGGGATGATCCCCTGGAGAAGGAATGGCTACCCACTTCAGTATTCTTACCTGGAGAATTCCATGGACTGTAGCCTGGTGGGCTATAGTTCATGGGGTGTTGAAGAGTTGGACACGACAGAGTGACTAGCACTTTCTTTCCCCCCAGTGTGTAGGCATAACTTAGAGATGGAGAAGAAGTTTTGGGGTGTGAAAGTAAGGTTTGAGTTTAGGAACTTTGACTATTTATGTCATGGATCAAGTTTCAGCCCTGAACTTTAGAGACTATTGGCTGAAAAGGATAAATGTGCATCTCTAACATCTAATAATAGTGGTTGTTTATTTAATGACCACCTTGAGGTAGTCACTGTGCTAGATATTTGACATAGTGTCTGATTTAGTCCTCACACACATCAGAGAACAGGATATCATTACATGTAACATGTAATGTACATGTAACATGTGAGGAAACAATCCCAGAGAAAGAAAGTGGTTTTGCTCAAGATCATAGAGCTTGTAAGTGGTTAGGCTGGGATATGAACCCAGGCAGTGATACCATGGATTTCAACTTGCTCTCTACTCTGCTGTACCAGCATAACTTAACTAATCTTAGGAACTGGGAGAAACAATTCTTAAGTGACACTGTGGAACTTCTGAGTACCTTTCCTCCCTATTTACTCTTATACTCACCCATCGTCTCTAATAACCTCGAATGTGGCCAAACCTGTGGACAAACCTCCTGGATATGAGGGTCCTGGTTTTGGTTGTTCTTCTAGTTTCCTTTAAGTAGCCCTGGGCCACTTATAAACTGTGGTCCAAAAGAGCCTTTTCATCTTTTGCTATTAATTGATGGACCAGGAATAGTTGGAAACTTTAAACAGATTACATCCTGTATTCAGGTGTTAGGACAAGCAGAGCACTCCTACAGTAAGAAAGCTTCAGAATGGACACCGAATGACAGCCTTGGAAATATATGAACAATCCATATGTATAATTTATCAGGCTTACAGGTATCAATGATTCAATTTAATATATGTATTGGGTTGGCCAAAAAGTTCATTTGGATTTTTCCATAAGATGTTACAGGAAAACCATAAGAAACTTTTGGTCAACCTAGTACTTCAAAATAAATGGAATCTTACATGTGCCTTTATAAATTTTAACTCAGTACTCTGATCTGTAGGTGACTAAATAAAAGTCATCCTTTGATGCTTATAGGATAAAATGTTATTGACTATTATGAATATGTTAATTTAACTTGGAATGAATATAGTTTGATCCCATCCCCTGGAGAAGGAAATGGCAACCCACTCCAATATTCTTGGCTGGAGAATTCCATGGACGGAGAAACCTGGCGGGCTACTTTCCATACAGTCACAAAGAGTCAGACATGACTGAAGTGACTCAGGACAATCTATAATACATGAACAACATACATGTATACACATACATATGTAAATATATATGTACATACAAATATTTTTATATGTATGTGTATATAAACATATACACAGACACACACATACACTTGCCACCTGGGAGTTTATTTTCAATTTGTTAGTGAAAACATGATTATCAATAGTTACTGGATAATAATGATTAAAAGAGAGTAGGTGATTTTTTAAATATTTACATTGAGATTTTAATTTGGAAGCATTTTTATTGAGTATTTTCCTGTTTGTTTATTGAAGCATGCACTATTTTCAAATATTCATAATTTTATTGTGGTTTTTAGATAAAAGCTTACAAAATTCTTCATATATGTATATATATATGTTTCTCACAAACTGGAAGTATTAAAAACTTTTTAAATGCTTATTCATCCTGTTCTGTATGCACTGCTTTAAAGCAAATGTGTTCTTTTAGTATAAAGACTATAAAATCCATTCCCTTTGAAGGAAAATACCCACCAATTTGTGAAATATTTTTGTTTTCTGAAAAAGAGTACCAAAGGTATACATTTGGAAAATTGACTTTGTTTTAGAACTGAAGCCAGTGGGCTCATATCTCTATCAAATATGAAAAAAAAGTGTGTTCATGTCAAGCATCTGGCTCTGGGTATGTCATCGTTCATGGATGGAAGAAGAATATGTGATGGCCATATGTGATCATCAAACCCCAGCCCTCTGGCACTGGTATATCACTTTTATACTTGGCGAAACCTTGTCTGACAACATTCCCAAACAGCTTGCAGCAGTTAATCAACTCTAGTCAGCTATTACAGCTGATCCTTTCTGCAGATGGAAGATGGTAGGTTAGCTTTTCCAGCTCTTTTACATATCTCCCTGAGCTCTCCAGTCTCTAAAGTACATTTGTCTGCCAGTGGGTTTCTGGAGAAGGCATCTGCAATTATAAACATTTTCCCAGGAACATATGCTGTGTGCAGCTTAAACCCTATCAGGCATAACAGAAATCTCTTGCACCTTAAGGGAATTAACACAGAGATTTGATTTTGATAAAGGAGTTAGACTTTATAGTTAGAAAGAGTGCCAAACAAGCTGAAAATTGCAGCACATGTGCTGACATCTCAATATTAGTGTATTTCTAATCGTGTGTAAGATAAATATTAAAGCATCAATAATATATACAAATATCAATTGCAACTTATATGCCATAAAATTCAGATGATATTTCTTGACTGATTTATTATAAGGCTTGAATCACTGCTTACCCTCCAATGACTAGAACAGTGACTATACTTAATATGATCTTTCAAGCAAATTGGCTCAGAGATGGCAAAAATATCAGAAGACAGTAATGCTAACTTGATAGCTTGATTTCTCTTGGATTTCCATCCACCTTTTGAGATTCAGTTGACAATGTTAAGCTCTCAACTCATTGAGAAAGTCTCTCCTGAGTACGTTGATCTTTAGCAGCCTTTCTCTTCTCTTTTATTGTTTAGTCGCTAAGCCTTGTCCAACTGTTGCGACCCCATGGACTGTAGCACAGGCAGCTCCTCTGTCTGCCTGGGATTTCCCAGGCAAGAATACTGGAGTGGGTTGCCATTTCCTTTCACAGGGGATCTTCCTGATCCAGAGATTGAACCTGTGTCTCCTGCATTGCAGGTGGATTCTTTACCCATGAGCCACCAAGGAAGCCCTCTCTTCTCTGTACACCTGCCCAAATTAAAAGTCAACACTTTTAATTGTTGACAAAATGTTTTTTCAATATTTTTTTGTCTTTGCCAAAAAGGTTGCAGAACATTTGGATGAGAGGAACTAGGTTTTATACCATTTATGTGCCTTGATTATAGCAGGTACTCAATTAATATCCTTTAATTAAATAACTGTAAGTGACTAGACATATTAGACAATTCCTCTAGGATTTAAATTTGCTGACACCTTGAGCAATGAGGAGAAGAAGGATAAGGTGCTAAACAGCTCAATCAAAAATGTTTAGTCTTCTCTCTGTGTCAGGTAAATAAGGAAAATAGAAGTGGTTATAAAACAAGGCAAAAGTTTCTTGCCAAGTAATAGAAATAAATAAAAGACAGATTGTATAATGCTTTTCTCACTTCAATAAGTTATTTGCTGAAGTTTTTAGTCTTGATTGGAGGGGAAGAAACCAAGTTTGCATTTGTCTTAAAGGGAAAAAAACTTTGCAGAAATAGAGAGAGAAAAGCACCTGGCTTAAATATTCTAGGCCAGGAGGGAGATTCCCTGGTGGAGGGGGACCCCGCTGCCATACTTGGTACCCTGGATTGGAAGGTAAGATATGAAGACCATGGTCTGGGTCTGAAGCTCCCGGAAGAAAGCCAGGCGGACCTCTGCTTCTTTGGTTCTCTGCATCTGCAAGAGAACGACAGTTCCAGACCATATGTAAATGTAGACCATTTTATTTAGTCGTCTTGTAATATTTCCTGCTGCTTAATTCACAAGGTAGAGTATCTTCCACCTAGCCTCTCGCTTCAGTGCCCCTTCCTTCATTTTCTATATTCACTGTCACCACCACTTCATCTTGAACCCAGAGAAAAAGGAATGTAGTTGTGAGAAAAAGTTGGATAATTTGGGCAAAATAAATCATTTTAGAAAATATGTTTTTTGAAAGCAAGTGAAACTTCTATTCAAAGAACTGAAAGATTATAAACTACAAATGGAAAATCAATGACTAAAGAAACTAGGTATTCTCTACTCATAAAAGGATGACCTTAGACATACGTTTTGAATCATACTTAATGATTTTTGAGTATATTCTCCTTTCTTCAAATATTATGAAATTGCCTCATAATTTCCAAGATTATTTTGTCTCTTTTCATCAGTCATTCCACTATGCATAGATTTAATTCAGTGGTTCTTATACTTTAGCCTGCAGCAGAACCACCTGGCCTGCCTCTAAGTTGTTTCAGTCATGTCTGGCTCTTTGTGACCCCATGGACTATAGACCACCAGTCTCCTCTGTCCATGGGTGTTGCCAGTTAAGAATACTGGAGTGGGTTGCCATTTCCTTCTCCAGGGGACCTTCCCAATCCAGCGATTGAACCTACGTGTCTTATGTCTTCTGCATTGGCAGATGGGTTCTTTACCTCTAGTGCAACCTGGGAAGACCAAAAACCACCTTGGAGGGCTTAGCAAAACACACATTGTTGGGCTCACTCCAGACTTTCTGATTCAGTGGATGGAGTGGGGATGGAGCTTGAGAATTTGCAGTTCTAATAAGTTCCCAGATAAACTAATGCTGTGGGACCAACAATATATACTTTGAGAACTAATGGGAATATTTGAAACTAATTTATGAGATTCTTAAGGGCAGTGTAATATTTAAATTTAGCTGTGATTTCCCAATACGCAAGCAAAATCTTTTTTGACAGTGTTAATCCCTTTGTAGCTCATCCAACATTATAAAAGATAAAATAATTAGAAAATTATAAAATGTTTGGCTTTGATTTTTCAAATAATCACCTGTTTTCTATATTATTGCCAGGTAAAATTGTTACTATTTTGATTATCTCTTAGGTAGATATCGATTAGATTGAAATTTGGAAATTTACTATTTATCCTGCATTAATCTGGAGCCCATGTGATATTATGCATATGACCTATAAGGGGTACATGCAAAATTCTTCTTTTTCATTAAAAATATACTTTATTACCTTTCTACTATTATTTTTCCCTTTTCTTCTCACATGACCACCTTTGACTATCTTCCTCATTGCTGCTGCTGCTGCTGCTGCTGCTGCTAGGTCGCTTCAGTCGTGTCCAACTCTGTGCGACCCCATAGACAGCAGCCCACCAAGCTCCTCTGTCCATGGGATTTTCCAGGCAAAAGTACTGGAGTGGGTTGCCATTTCCTTCTCCAATGCATTATAGTGAAAAGTGAAAGTGAAGTCGCTCAGTCGTGTCTGACTCTTCGAGACCCCATGGACTGCAGCCCACCAGGCTCCTCCATCCATGGGATTTTCCAGGCAAGAGTACTGGAGTGGGGTGCCATTGCCTTCTCCGTCTTCTTCATTAGATACCATTAATTTTTTCAAGACTATCTGTGTTCTCATTTCTCATCTTTATTAAGTCACATTGTCAGACATCTCACATGTGCATTCATTTCATTTACGTGTTGCTATTTTAGATTGAGTGTATGTGTAGAGCAAGGTTCATGATATGTGTTTTCAAATATCAGAGGAGCCATTATGAAGAAAAGTAACTTAGTGGATGAGATGGTCGGATGCATCATCAACACAATGAACATGAGTTTGAGCAAATTCTGGGAGATAGTGAAGGACAGGGAAGCCTGGCATGCTGCAGATCATGGGGTCGCAAAGACTCAGAAAAGACTCAGTGACTGAACAACAATGAACAACAAACTTAGACTATTTTGAAGACCTATGAATGGGAAGGACAAGGAAAACTGGCTCTGGATTAATAGGAGGAAGATATTTATGGCAGCTGCACAAAGATTTGGATAAGCATTCATTGTACTTATACTAAAATCGGAGTTACAGCTTTATAATTCACAGTAGATTTAAATGGTCTCCCTTAAGCACTGACACCCAAGTCCATGTAATTTGTGTGTGTGTCTGTTGAGGGGCAGTATTATTCTGAATCTTTTAAACCTCTAAAGAGTAAATTTGAAGAAAGGACTGATTTTCTTTTGAATAGTATTCATTCCTCTTCATTCATTGTCTCCCAAACATGTCCTGTATGAGCACTTGAGAGAGATTTAAAAAAAAAAAAAAATGGTGAACGAATATAGGCTTCAAGGTGTGGTCCTTTGGACACTAACATAAACTGTTACTAGGAACAATTGGCTCATTAAGGTCATGTGTACATTTGATGTTAATGAGGAACATTAATTGCCAGATGGTCCAATTATTTATTTAACCATAAGGTTGTGGGAGTAGACAAAATGGATCTCTAAGATTATACTAGTCTGTGACATTTAGCATTTGGACATGCTTTAGGGGTGTGACTGAATGGAAACAAACTTGTCATTTGGCCCCATGAAAATAGAGCCCCATACTGACAGTATTATAGCAATTTGCTTCCCTAAAGTCCCCCATCCTGAACTTCTCTCAGATCTGGGACAGACACAAAGGATATAGACTTCAGAATTCCTCTTGCTCTAGGGAAAGGGGCCTGAATGAGAACCTCTCCCCAAGAGTGAATAGCTGAGAAAACTGAGAGGAAGCCTATGTAACACTGTCAGATTTGGGAGAGGAGCGAATGCCACATTAGCAATAGCGCCTGGAAAATAATAAAAGGGTACACACATCCTTTCATTGGCTGTAGTGCCAAAAGCACTGTTGTTATTGACTTTCAGAGGAACAGAGACAAAATTGTGATCTGGGGAACACTAGTTTAAAATGATAAAATTCAGAATAGTGTTTCATCTCAGAGATGGAAGTATATGGCTATTGAATAGTAAGGGACCTTTATGAGCGGCCAGAAATATTTTATATCTTGATCTTGGGTAGTGGCTACACAAGCGCATCCTGATTTTAAAAATCACAGAGCTTAAGTTTGGTGCCTTTTATGCACTTAACTGTACCCATATTATCCTTCAATTGGTAAAAAAAAAAAATATGTGTAGGGATTAATTTCTAATAACTGATAAAAGCTTATTAGATTCTCTTTTGTCAATTTTACTGTTAAAAAAATTAGCAAATTACTCCAAATTTATCTTGTAAATTATTTTGCTATGACAGAATGTGGTGGGTTACTGAATGTCTAGCAACTGGTTCTACATTCCTCACATAGGTCTTTAGATTTCATGGCATTAATGTACTGCAGCCCAGATCACGTCCAAAGTCTTTACTAGGAAGTCGAGGCTCAGTCAGACACTTCTGAGAACACCATTCTGAGATCACTTGCTTGCTCTTCTGGGATTTTGGTTTACATTGGAGCAGCAGAGCCTTTGAAGATCTAAACTGAAGCTTCTGTTCAGTTTAGATCATCCTGGGAATGCCTGTTTTTCTCAAACTTTAAGTTTGAGACCAAAGTGTTCATAAATTGCTTTTGTTTTTTCTAACTAGGGGACTTCAGACCACACAAATATTCCTTCAGTTCTAATGGCATCCAAAGTCCAAACTATCCTTTGATTTAGTGGTGCTGACGGAACTGCCTGTGAAATGTGTGAAATGTTCAACTAGCCTGTATTCCCTGGGAAAATGCTATCTGCCAATACAGATTAATGGGCCAGAGAACATCATGACAGTATAAATAATGTCTTTAAATCTATTTGAATAAAACTCCACAAAAATATAATAAAGTGACTTCCCCCTGAAACAAGATTTTTAAGTTCTATAGGGTCCTCTCGCAGATATTTTACCCACTTTATCCGTTAAATATTTTGACTGGGTTGCAGAAACGGTGTTAGTTTTCTACTTAAAGTTTTACCTCTTAAGTTGAGTCTTGAGCCCTTATCATTACTGAACATCACTGCTCTTTTTGGTAGATTAATCATATTTTGATCATAATATTGCTTTCTAGTCACAAGTTTCTTCAAAGACTACGACTACCAGTTGAAGAAGAAACTCCTTTGAATTTCTATCTGGCTTTGAATTTCTATCTACGGTTTTAAAAATGTATAACCAGCTTATAAATATTTCACATCCTCTGCAACTCTTTACCGTACAGGCTACAGTTGTTGCTGTAACTCTTACTTGATAAAGTGATGAAATGTTTCGGACTGAGTCTTAGTGTCAGTCTTAAATGAAGGAAAGAACGTGCCAAGATTTTGTCTTCAAATATAAAAATGAGACACATATATTAAAATTCATGATTTTGAAGTTTCATGTCTATATTTTACAATTTGCTTGAACTTTCCCAGTGATACTCAGAGACTAGTGTATGGTGACAAAAAGTGAAAAAAAAATTACTTCCTTTGTTTCAAGTTAAAAAGCATCCTAAGTGTGTTTTGACAAAGGAAGCAAATAAGTGTACACATTTCTCTGATGTAGATCATTAATTTAATTTAGGATATTTTAAATCGGTGGACTCTGTTAATCCTATTTGTAATTAGGTTAAAAGGTTTCCACCAATTATACTGATCACAATTCTTCATGATAAAACTGTTCATTAGAGCTCAGAGTTTAATGGCTTCTTCTGATAATGGAATGAAAACACATTATAATTTCATTTTTATATCATTTCACAAGTGTTTTTAGTGAGATTGCAACTCATTACCTAAAAGCAGCATATCCCTTTTCTTCTGAGCAGTTCTTTGAGACAGCACTAATGAGATTTACATTTTCAGGGATGTGAGGAGAATTTACCAGTCCCCCCTCCCAAAGTCTTTAATTAATCTGTTTGCTTAAATTAGTTTCTGTTTAGTTTTTATGTATAATTTACCATCAAATAAATTTTCAAAGATTTTTGCTTCGTTGTTCAGAAATATTTGCTTCTAGTCCATTAAATTTACTAGGATCTCCTGAGAACACACGTTTAATTCTCTACAATAAATGCCTGTATCACATATTTTAAATAGCAGATAGGAAATTAAAAAATATTGAACTATAACACTTTTAACTTATGTATGAAAAGTTTTCTACCAATCTCTTTAAACTGGAAATATCAACTTGTGTTTCGAATTAAATATTCCTATTCTAAATTTTGCTCTGCAGCTCTTCTCATTAAGGTTTATATTTATGATAACAAAAACATTGTTTATATCTTAACTTTTGGATTCTTTTAGGTAGAGTGGGTTTGGTTTTTTTTTAAATATATTTAATGCAATATGCTCTTTGGCATTCAAAGTTAAAAACTACAAAGTTCCAAAGAACTAAATGACAGGTTTTAAAGTATCAATCTCACTGATTGTAACACCTTACAACCTATATTTTCAGTCATAAGGGAAATATTATTAGCTGTCTATATTTACTCTTACCTTTAGAGGCCATGAATATGTCTGAGTCACTTATCCAAAGGCAGCCAGGTTAAAAGAAAGGCTCTTCTTGTTGCAGCAAAGAGAAACACAGCAGGCATAGAACTTCAGAGGGTGTCTGCTTCTTGTCAGCTTACAAACACCAGAGGAAGGGAGAGCCTTGCAGCTTCCGGATGCTGTGTTTTATCATTTTGAACAACAGGAGGAGACAAAGCCATCATAAAAAGTACACACTACTCACAAACCATCATCCCACTTGGTGGCTGAAGGACCAATTGGAAAAGAATAAAAACCCAGGAAAGAAAATACGCAATGCTTATTTTTATGGACTGTATTTCCATTTAATATTTAAAAATTATTTCTTGAAATATGTATTTTTTCCCTCACTGCAATAGCCGAAATATTTCATTTTTCTAATTTCTAGCAATCTCCTGTAACAGAGTCTGTGATAAAACATTCTATCACATGTAGGTTTCTGACAGTTCTAAAGATATTTTTTAAATTTTGTAAATGTTTGGGCAGTCGTATTCTTATGTTTTCTCAGGATTTCTTCCCACTCTGTCTCCCTGTAACAAACAAGAAAAGAATTATTTTATGCTATTTATATGCATAAATATATATTTAGTTTATTTTTATTTGAATTTTATTAATCAGAGGAATTTGAAAATGCAAACCTTCAATAATCTAAAGTTAAATGAAACATAGAGGTAATATTTAACTGCATTGCATTTTTTTTCCAAGGGAAAAAAAATAACTGTAACCTTGACTAGCCAGCTGATATTTCTCAATGCCCATGGAGATTTTGCTCAACAAGTCAGTGACCTGGTTAATATAATTTGGAGAGGTTGAATTAGTTGGATTTACTACTTTATCAGCCACACTGTCTACTTCTAAAAATAGTTAAGTGGCCTGAGAAGGCACAGATAGTAATGAAAAATCATAAAGACAGCTCACAGGTTGTAGAGCAACAAAAGTGTAGGTTCTTCCTATTTGGCAAAGAGGTGTTTCTTTTTGTTGTTGTTTTGAAGTGTTCAAGGTTGAAATGAGCTACCGTTATCCGAGTTATCATTTTGCATAAAAGGTATATAAATATGACTAGTATTTTTAAATTATATTTTATGTTTATTAATTTCTTAATGTTTGCCATGGGCATCTGATAAAACTTTGATCTAAACCAAGTAAGTTGTTATTAGAACTATCAAACATGATATTTTAAATTATAGTCACAAGGGACCAGCTAATTTTGACTTTGAACAGAGCACCAATTTTAAAACAAAGTATAAAAATCTAGTGGAAGTGAGAAATAGATTCAAGGGATTAGATCTGACAGAGTGCCTGAACAACTACAGAAGGGAGTTCGTGACATTGTACAGGGGGCAGGGATCAAGACCATCCCCAAGAAAAAGAAATGCAAAAGGCAAAATGGTTGTCTGAGCAGGCCTTAAAAATACCTGTGAAGGGAAAGAGACACGTGTACCCCAATGTTCATCGCAGCACTGTTTATAATAGCCAGGACATGGAAGCATCCTAGATGTCCATCAGCAGATGAATGGATAAGAAAGCTGTGGTACATATACACAATGGAGTATTACTCAGCCATTAAAAAGAATACATTTGAATCAGTTCTAATGAGGTGGATGAAACTGGAGCCTATTATACAGAGTGAAGTAAGCCAGAAGGAAAAACACCAATACAGTATACTAACACATATATATGGAATTTAGAAAGATGGTAACGATAACCCTGTATACGAGACAGCAAAAGAGACACTGATGTATAGAACAGGCTTATGGACTCTGTGGGAGAGGGAGAGGGTGGGAAGATTTGGGAGAATGGCATTGAAACATGTGAAATGTCATGTATGAAACGAGATGCCAGTCCAGGTTCAATGCACGATGCTGGATGCTTGGGGCTGGTGCACTGGGACGACCCAGAGGGATGGTATGGGGAGGGAGGAGGGAGGAGGGTTCAGGATGGGGAACACATGAGAAATAAAGGAATAAAAAATTTAAAAAAAAGAAAAAGAAGCATTCATGCAATAAGCCAAGTACAGAGAACAGAACTCAAGAACTGGTATATAAGATAGAAATTGCTCATGCACTCCAAAAGATTTCTAGGCTTTGTACCTGCTCTAAACTCCTGTTTTATTCATCACTGTTCACTCACCCTCTAACAATGTACCTGGCACATAGTAGGTGATCAATCATTATTTATAGACTAGATGAATAAAGGAATGTGTCAGTGAATGAATAAACACAGGCATTTCTCATTAAAAAAAAAATACCTGTGAAAAGAAGAGAAGTGAAAGGCAAAGGAAAAAAGGAAAGATATACCTATTTGAATGCAGAGTTCCAAAGAAAAGCAAGGAGAGATAAGAAAGCCTTCCTCAGGGATTAATGCAAAGAAATAGAGGAAAACAACAGAATGGGAAAGACTGGAGATCTCTTCAAGAAAATTTGAGTTACCAAAGGAACATTTCATGCAAAGATGGGCTTGATAAAGGACAGAAATGGTATGGGCCTAACAGAAGCAGAGGATATTAAGAAGAGGTGGAAAGAATACACAGAAGAACTACAAAAAAGATCTTCATGACCAAGATAATCACGATGGTATGATCCCTCATGGAGAGCCAGACATCCTGGGATGCAAGTCAAGTGGGCCTTAGCAAGCATCACTATAAACAAAGCTAGTGGAAGTGAAGGAATTCCAGTTGAGCTATTTCAAATCCTGAAAGATGATGCTGTGAAAGTGCTGTATTCAATATGCCAGCAACTTTGGAAAACTGAGCAGTGGCCACAGGACTGGAAAAGGTCAGTTTTCATTCCAATCCCAAAGAAAGGCAATGCCAAAGAATGCTCAAACTACTGCAGAATTGCACTCATCTCACACGCTAGTAAAGTAATGCTCAAAATTCTCCAAGCCAGGCTTCAATAGTATGTGAACCATGAACTTCCAGATGTTCAAGCTGGGTTTAGAAAAGGCAGAGGAATCAGAGATCAAATTTCCAATATCTGCTGGATCATGGAAAAAGCAAGAGAGTTCCAGAAAAAACATCTACTTCTGCTTTATTGACTATGCAAAGCCTTTGACTGTGTGATCACAACAAACTGTGGAAAATTCTTCAAGAGGTGGGAATACCAGACCACCTGACCTGCCTCTTGAGAAATCTGTATGCAAGTCAGGAAGCAACAGTTAGAATTGGACATGGAACAACAGACTGGTTCTAAATAAGGAAAGGAGTTCATCAAAGCTGTATATCGTCACCCTACTCATTTAACTTATATGCAGAGTACATCATGAGAAACTCTGGACTGGAAGAAGCACAAGCTGGAATCAAGATTGCTGAGATAAATATCAATAACCTCAGATATGCAGATGACACCACCCTTATGGCAGAAAGTGAAGAAGAACTAAAGAGCCTCTTGATGAAAGTGAAAGAAGAGAGTGAAAAAGTTGGCTTAAAACTCAACATTCAGAAAACTGAGATCATGGCATCTGTTCCTGTCACTTCATGGCAAATAGATAGGGAAACAGTGACAGACTTTATTTTTTTGGGCTCCAAAGTCACTGCAGATGGTGACTGCAGCCATGAAATTAAAAGACACTTGTTCCTTGGAAGAAAAGTTATGACCAACCTAGATAGCATATTAAAAAGCAGAGACATCACTTTGCCAACAAAGGTCTGTCTAGTCAAGGCTATGGTTTTTCCAGCAGTCATGTATGGATCTGAGAGTTGGACTATAAAGAAAGTTGAGTGCCAAAAATTGATGCTTTTGAACTTTGGTATTAAAGAAGACTCTTGAGAGTCCCTTGGACTGCAAGAAGATCCAACCAGTCCATCCTAAAGCAAATCAGTCCTGAATATTCATTTGAAGGACTGATGCTGAAGCTGAAACTCCAATACTTTGGCTACCTGATGCGAAGTACTGACTCAATTGAAAAGACCTTGATGCTGGGAAAGATTGAAAGCAGGAGGAGAAGGGGGCAGCAAAGGATGAGATGGTTGGATGGCATCACTGACTCAATGGACGTGAGTTTGAGTAAACTCTGGGAGTTGGTGATGGACAGGGAAACCTAGCATGCTGAAGTCCATGGGGTTGCAATGACTGAGAGACTGAAATTAACTGAAAAAAATCTAAGTGAATTAGTCATCTGAAAGGTTGTTGTTGAATCACGCAAAGACACTGGGATTCTTGGCCTCCAGAGGAGAAGAATTCAATCCGGGGCCAGAGATGAAGCTTGATCGCTCAGAGCTTTTGTGTAATAAAGTTTTATTAAAGTATAAAGGAGATAGAGAAAGCTTCTGACATAGGCATCAGAAGGGGGCAGAAAGAGTATCCCCTTGCTAGTGTTAGCAATGAAGTTATATACTCTCCAATGAATCCAAAGAATGTCTGGAGGTTGTAAAGACCTCACCAGACCTACTCCCATAATTTACATGTTAAGATAACAGAATTAGCCAGAAGGTTTAATCCAGAGACTGTCCTCAGGCAGGATACATTATTGTTATATAATCCGAAGGAATGTAGAGCAGGAAAATTTGTCCTTTCTTCCTCCTTGAGAATTCCAGACCCCTCTCTCCTTGGGGACCCCTAGACTCCTTATCAACCTGCCTAGGAAATGACTCTCTCACATCTACTTTGGCCTTTATAAGGCCAACCATCTATGCATTTGAGCTTGGCCACTTGACTTATTGAACCCTTCAGTATTTGACCTGCAACAAAGACTTTCAGGCGGCAAAAGATGTGCCTGCAGTACAGGGGACATCCAGTTGATCACTCGGTCAGGAAGATCCCCTGGAGAAGGGGATGGTTACCCACTCCAGTGTTCTTGCCTGAAGTTTTTTTATGGAAAGAAGCAGCTGGTGGACTATAGTTCATGGGGTTGCAAAGAGTCTGACATGACTGAGCAACTAACAGTTCCCCTTTCACTTTCAAATACTTTCCAGGCCACCTAACTTGATGAAGTGAAGGTATTACCCATCCCTTCCTTTACACTTTCTTCCTTTGTCCTGTCAAAAATAGCACAGACTATTTTTATTTTCTTTTTGAGGTTTAGCAGATACCAACTTGAAGTCTCCCCTTCCCTCCTTTCCTTCCTGTTTCCCAGCCTTTCTCAAGGAGAGGCTCAGAAGCGCTCATTAAACTCAGAGGTTTCAAGTGTCCTGTCTTTGAGTGCTCCCGCAGTCAGGAGATGTTGCTCCTTGAGCTGGCCTTGCCTCCAATCCTGCTGCTGTTCTCCTTCACCTCACTCTCACTCTGCCTCCCCTAACACCTGCCACCTTTATTGAAGAAGTAGTACCACTCTCAATACTCAAAATGGTCCCACCATCCTCCTACCTCTGTGCTATGAAGCCTTGGACTTTTTCAAGCATCATCACTGTTACTTTGCCATCAAGCTGCAGTATTTCAGTCTACTCCCTTGATTCCATGAAATATAGACAATACAAGTTGAGCATGTCCAGTGGATACAACTCAGGGCTTGATGATAACATAGTGCATACAAAAAAGGAGATGTGAAAATGGATATCAGAAAACTCAGGGTCCGTGGACCTGCCCCTTCCTAGGACACTCCCTACCAGCCTCTCTCTCTAGAGCCCCAGCCTTGCTGTTCTGTTACTTGAGTGTGCTCATCCACTCGAGATGTCCTACCTTGCCTGTCCTTGTCCCTGCCACCATGCCTCCCCAAAAAACTCTACATCCCCTGTCTTCAGTTTCAGCCAAAAGGAAATGAGGGGAAAAAAAATCCATCATTAGTCTTGGCACAATCTTGCCCTTGGCCTTTTTATAGGATCTATCACAGCTGTTAGGAGGGTCTGTCATTCAGTGTTATATCATTGTTCAGAACTTCCCCATTATTTATTTAGCTGTTAGATATTTGACTTAAATTTTCATGACTAAAAAGCTCACTAAAATAGACTCTCTTGATACAAAGGGAGAGACTGCCAATTATTTAAGCCTATATAGTGACAAAAGAAATGCTACCCATTGTAAAACAAAACAAAATCAGCAACATGCTCTAGATGACATCCTTTGGGAAAAGAATGTGGAGCAAATTAAGATGTAAGCCTACAGGTCTGAGGCAGGACCAAGGACCAAGGAGTGAGATAGACTGGCTTTGAGACTGTTTCATTAGCTTAATGGTTATTCTGGCTCTGAATATATTGTTCCTAGATACTATATACATACATTTATTGTTGTTTAGTCACTAAGTTGTGTCAGACTCTTTTGAGACCCCATTGACTATATCCCACCAGGTTCCTCTGTCCATGGGATTTCCCATGCAAGAACACTGGAGTGGGTTGCCATTCCCTTCTCTAGAGAATCTTCCTGACCCAAGGATGGAACCCAGGTCTCCTGCATTGGCAGTCAAATTCTTTACCACTGAGCCACCAGGGAAGCAAGTACATACATGAATACATAAACATATATATATATACATATATAACTAAATGTACATATATTTGAAATGAGAGAGAATCATTTTAGTTATATGTATGTTATTTTAGGTATAATTCTAAAACACATTTTAGTCACTTAAAATTATGTTTTTAAAACTTAATGACAATGCATAGCTTCACATTGTTCTAAGCCTCTGCATATCATTACATTTTATGAGCATAATTAATATAATTTCTGCTTATTGCCATTTTAATAGACATTTAGTTGTTTCCATTATATAAGACAGTGGTTCTTATGTACACATACAGCAATTCTTTTGAAGACACATGTATCCAGAAATGAAAATACTGGCTAATGGGATATGCAGATCTTCATCTTTACTATCACTGAATTGGTCTCCAATAGTCTTCTACAAATTTACATTCCCAACAGTGAGGGATAAGAGTTCCCATTTCCACATGTCCCTGTCAACACTAGCTTGGTCATCATAGCAGGGAATATCTAGGGGCCTCCCAAGTATTAATTTATGAAAAGGAATCATCTATACATCTTAATTACTTTATACTGTAAGAAATGTAAAGACGATTGTGTGTATTTGTTTTCAGCTGTTCCTATCATCCTATGTCATACAAGAATAAGAGCAAATTTTATGAATAGCTGGCCATAAAAGTAACTGCTACAGGTGGGGAATGGTGTCTACGTGGACTGTAATTTAGTGATAAATAACTTCTTTCATTCAGTGAGGCTCGTGGTATCATCTGCTAAACTATGAACCCACTTTCAGCAATCTTGCAGCACTTAAGGCATGCATTTTCTACGCATTAATCTTATCTCTGGCTTTATAATTTCCCACACTAAAGGTCATTGTGAAATAATGCGGGTGTGTATTAGTTAGTTAAAAGCAAATATGGGAAGAAATATCATTAGTATAAGTGTTTCTTCCCATATTTGCTTTTAACTAATTTTTTCCAGAGTTATTTGATTGGAAACAACACTGCTAAATGTAAGATATCCAACTTCTTAATGTAAATTAGATGTTTCTTCTCTAGGAACATGCAACTCCTATTTCAGCAGCAAATTATTCGCACTTTCCAAATTCCTGTCAAGGTGCATTTCTTTACTATCTTATTTCAATCTGCCTTTTTGAAACAGTGCTTCATTCATTCTTTTAATAATCATTCATTGACTTTTACTATGTGCGTAGCATTATGGAGTCCACTGAGATGCATTGATATGGCCTCCACTCTAGTGGAGGATCACAACATAGAGATGCAATATTCCTTTTACTTTTCAAAAGAATCAGTTACCACCTCTTGAGAATAAAATGATGCAACTCATCTGCTCTCTGAAAAGCAAAGCTATTCAGAATCAGTAATGTGTCATTCAAATGAGCAATTCTTTGTTTCATAGGTACGTGTCTAATTTTACTTTCCTCTGATACTTAAAACAGAAAAATAATAACTATTCTTTATTAAATAATGAAAGAATAGTATACTGGATCATGCTTCTTGGTTGCTAATAAGAGGTTTCTTACTCCCTTTTTGCCTACTTAAAAACACACTGATTTAAAGGACTCGAGAAAAATGAAAAAGAATCCTAGATACAGGGAAGAATTTATGTGAAACTAAGAGAAGCTGGTTCTAACACAAATATATCTAGAGAGGACCCAGTGCACCAAGATGACATGACAAATACTCCTAATTTAGAGTCCTGTACACAGATTCCCTGGGACAAGGCATATCCCATAATCAGTAAACAAAAGTTTAGTTTGTGTATAGAAGTTCTTTTTTAATTTTTAGCCTTATACATTTTCTTCAGGTTAGATGAAGTTAGGTCAAATGGAGTTCCCTAAGCAACCCATCTTTGTTGTGCTTTGTCTTCTGGCATTTGACTGATTTGTTGTGTACAATTCAAACTTTTAACAGTTAATAATGGATCCTTTAAAGAGTCTAAAAGTAATGGGAACATTCTTAAAGGTTCTGGCTAATTCCAGGCCATATTAGTAGAAAAAAGAGCATTACAAGCAGAAAACTGTACTCTGCAGACATATGACAAATCAGCAATTATTTTTTGAGATGTCTTTCAGGGTGTATGTCTATGTGCATCTCTTAGAGAGAAGAGAGAGAGAGAGAGAGAGAGAAGAAATTGGAGCTACCAAGTAGATTGACAGGGAGAATTAAGAAGACATTAAAAATCTTCACAAACCCCAGTGCTTCCCACCAAAAACTGCTTTACCATTTTGAAAATCCCTTTATTTCTCCCATTAATTTAAATATACTTACCGAGTGCCTGGGCCCTTGTGCCTTGCTCAGTGTGGTTGTTCTGCCCTCCCAGTATCTGCCTTCGTCTTCAGACATCACCCAAATACTGCAACAAGCCCTTCGGTAGCTGCAGCCGACAGCCCAGCAGTGCTCTGCATACAACTGCCTTCATTGACAGCAGCCATATCACACACAGCCCGTGCAGCTGCGACTCAGTGCCAGCCAGAGGAGACAATTGTTTTCTGCAGCACCTTGCCTTCACATCTCCAGCCTGGAAAATCACCTTCCCCAAGCTTTGACCATCCCCTCCCCCAAGAGCTACGTTCCCAAGAAATTGAGATAATTGTTACAACAAATATACATTAAACATATAAACAACACATGTTAGAGTTAATTTATGTCAAACAGTGCATATTTAGTATTTTCTTCTGGTGCTATCTATAGGCTAGATCACCCCGAAAATGTTACTGCATTTAAATGCATGCTTTGCAAAGTGGTAACTAAAAGAGTGGCACGTATCCTATAAGCCACGGAGAATATTGTTTCACTAAATGGGGGTGGAAAAGGAAGGCCTGTGTTTGTTATTACTGCACATCCCTTATCTTGTTGTTATTGTCTCATGCAGGTCCTGACCCATTGTAGCCATTTGTGAAATATTAACTTCAAGAATGGCTGCATAGATGTTACCAAAAGCATTGTTTCTGCTTTGGGACTTCTCCCTTTCTTTATTTTGTCTACAAGAAAATGTATGAACTGTGAAAATTGATGAGAATTATAATCTTGCTCCTGACTTCAAATTATAGTCAGTCATGATTTGAGTAAGATGTATACAGGTATGCTTTGTGCTTCTGGCATAACAAAACATAACTGCGTTGGGTTAAAGTGAAGTGTGTTTATGCTTTGTATAGCTGATTATTTTTCTTTGGAAATCTCCTTAGTCATGTTTTTCTCTAGCAATAGATTCTAGTGCAATATTGTCAATAGGAATATATTTTAAGACACATACTTAATTTAAAATTTTCTAGGTGTGTGTGTGTGTGTGTACTCAGTCATGTTTGACTCTTTGTGACCCATGGACTGTAGCCCACCAGGCTCCTCTCCATGGGATTATCCAGGCTAGAATACCGAGTGGGCTGCCATTTCCTCCTCCTGAGGATCTTCCCAACTCAGAGATCAAACTTACATCTCTTGCATCTCCTGCTCCGTAACCACTTGAAATTTGACTAATATCACATGTTGGAAGTATAATATGTTTGAAATAGTTAAGTAAAATATATTATCTAAATTAATTTTACCTGTTTCTTTTAAATTTTTTAAGTGGCTTCCCAAGTGGCTCAGTGGTAAAGAGTCCGCCTGCCAATGCAGGAGATGCAAGAGATGTAAGTTTGATCTCTGGGTTGGGAAGATCTTCAGGAGGAGGAAATGGCAATCCACTCAGTATTCTAGCCTGCATTGGCAGGCAGACTCTTTACCACTGAGCCACCTGGGAAGCCACTTAAAAAATTTAAAACAAACAGGTAAATTTAATTTAGATAATATATTTTACTATGGCTACTATGTTGGACATAGGAATTCTATAGTATTTATCCAGAAAAAGGGTTAACTGGTGACATATTAAAAGTTGTATGTTAATCTTACATGTTTGCTTAAGAATATATGCTTTAAAATAATTCTGAACTTCAATTTTTAATTTATATTTTTAAAATAGAAATGTGGAAGGAAAAAGGATAAGGGGGCAACAGAGGATGAGATGGTTGGATGGCATCATCAACTCAATGGACATGAGTTGGAGCAAATTCCAGATATGCTGCAGTCCATGGGGTCACAAAGAGTCAGACACGACTTAGTGACTGAACAACAACATCACATTGATAGGGCAAACAGATTGAAATTATACTGAAAATCATAAATGAAAAGATTATCTTTTC
Source organism: Bos mutus (assembly GCF_027580195.1). Lineage (NCBI taxonomy): Eukaryota > Metazoa > Chordata > Mammalia > Artiodactyla > Bovidae > Bos > Bos mutus. The sequence continues at coordinate 120,689,702 of NC_091617.1, read as the reverse complement.
CCCCTGCACCAGTTCCTCACCCCCCACCACCAAGTCATTACTGTTAACTCTTATATGTATGTTTTTAGGTTAAAAAAAAAATGCTTGTATGTATAATATGGGAATATATTAATATATTAAAAACTTCTACACATACAAATCTTATACAAACAGACCTGTACTGTGCTCAACTTCAGTGGGAAAAAGAGAAAAATTAAATGAGATACTGTGATATACTTACTAACATGGCAGAAATTAAAAGACTGATCATACCAAGTGTTGACAGGACATGGAGCAGTGGTAGCTCTTATGCACTGCTGGTGATTCTTTTTTTAATTTATTGAAGAGTTATTGTTGATTTACAATGTTAATTTCTGCTGTACAGCAAAATGATTCTGTTGTACATATATATGCTATATATATATATATACACACACATTATTTTTCATATTGTTTTCCATAATGGTTTATTTTAGGATATTGAATATAGTCCCCTGTGCTATGCAGTAGGGCCTTATTGTTTTTCCATCCTATATTTAATAGTTTGCATCTGCTAACCCCAAACTCCCAATCCCTCACTCCCCCTCCTCCTTGGCAACCACAAGTCTTTTCTCTATATCTGTGAGTAGGTTTTGTAGATAAGTTCATTTGCTCATACACTTTTCTTAATAAGTTTTAGCATATTCCCCTACCCCCCCCCTTTTTTTTTTTTTTTTTTGGTTTTACTCATCAGTCTTTCTCAGGCTATTTTGCTGGTGACATTTCTTTCAAAGGTTTATTTTATAGTACTCTATTGCTCACTCTAGTCATTTTTTTTCCTACACATGTACTTCTTTGGTGATCTTCTCTAGTCTTACAGCTTTAAATACAATAAAAATTTTGATTACTCCAAAATATACAGTATGTCTAACTATTTATATAATAACATCTCAAACTAAACACGTACAAACTGAACTCCTAATGTGCTTTACCTGTCTATTCTTTGGCAACCCTATCTTTCCAGTTAGGTCAAATCTTGTGGGTCATTCTTGACTCCTCTCTTTATCTCACATCTTGTATTTCACACAGGAAGTTTTTTGGCTCTTTCTTCAAAATACACCTAGAATCGCACCAGTTCTTTTCTCTTTCACTGCTTCCATCCTAATCTAGCCATGATAATCTCATGCCTGGATTGTTGCAATCATCTCATAAATAGACACCTTGTTTCTACCCTTACCCCATAGAGTTAGTTCTTGATTCAACAGCAAGAATGACACTTTTGAAAGTATAAATTAGATTATATTATCCTGCTCCTCAATCTTTGGAATGAGCTCCATAGAACCTGTAATATCTTATCACATCTTCTGATACTCTTCCCCATGATCTATTTTACTCACACTGGTCTCCTTGCTGTACCTAGAACATGCCCAGGATCCTTACACCTTAGGGCTTTCTCTAACTATTCCCTCTATGAAATAGCATCAGGCTAAACTGTTTTTGCTTGCTTAAATAGGCTGTTGATTAAACAAATTGAAACAGTGCTATCTTAAACTGGTTTTGCTTCCTTAAATAGGTGGTTGATTAAACAAACCTTGAGTTATTTTACATAGGCGGCACTGCATAGGGACAGGATGGGAACCCCTGTCTCCAGGGTGACCCCAAAGCCAAGAATCTTCACTCTGTGAAACTCAAAGAATATGAATGTTGCCACCAGAGCCTTTTTACAAAGTAAGAAGTCTTCATTAAGGAAAACCTAGCTTTCATTAGCACAAGTAGCTTATATGAACTAATTCAATATTAGCCAATCAGCTTCCAAGTTTAAAATTCCCCCTAAGCTCTTAAATTTCACCCCTAACCTTGGATCACCAGGCAGATTTGAGAAACTTGCCTCCTGAGTCTTTGCTGGTCAAAGTTGAAATAAAGTTCTTTCTTTTCTCAAAAGCTGGCACCATATTACTGGCTTCTGTGGAAATCAGGCAGTAAGTCCTTGCTCAGTAACATCTCTCTGAAATTCTCTTCTGCAAGATATTTGCAGGCAAACCCCTCATCTCACTTACGTGTTTGCTTATATATTCCTATACAACCCCCCTTTCTTCTCCTCTCTTGACTTGGGATGTATAGATTATTTTTCTAGTCTATAAAGCCTAAACTTACATATTGATCATGTGTATGTAAGAAATTCTAAATTTATATTCTATATGATACCTTAAGATTTAGCCTCAGTTCTCTATATAAAGTTTTCAGTAATTACCTTAAGTTCTTTGCCACAACTTTACTATATTTGTGGGGCTCCATATGTTGTAAGGCATCATGGATTCATGTCTCCTGCATTCACGTGTATCTGAAAAAAAATCTTTTTTGTTGTTATCTTTACACTTGCTTGACAGATTGCAGATTGTCTGCATATAACTTTCCTGGATAATTCTTGATTTCCTCTTAAATCTTTGTAGCCTGTGCTCCATTTTTTTTAACATTTTATTTTTCACTGAAGTGTAGCTGATTAACAATGGTGCACTAGTTTCAGCTGCACAGCCCCTACACATGCATGAATCCATTCTCCCCCGAACTCCATCCCATCCAGGTTGCCACATAACACTGTCTGCTCCTAAGGTTTTTTCAATATTTGTGCAGTTGTCCAAAGACAGTAGGCATTTCCCACTGTATAAGCAACTTGCTTTCCTTGCCTAGATGACTGAAGAATACTTTCTTTAGCCTTGAATTTCAAGAAGTTGGCTATCATGTTAGAAGCTAATTGTTTTGTAATGCTTCTTTTAGAAGCACATAATCTTTTGATCCATGCATTCATTTATTCTTTTATATGAGCAAAATGTTCTTTTAGAGGTATTTTTCTCTGTTCCGTTAGTTGTGCTCTCTACTTTAGATTCAAGGGTTATCTTAGGTGTGATTGTTATTACCTGCTTTCTACTATCCTCTTTCTAATTACTTTAATAATTTTTTTCTATTCCTCTGCATTCACATTATTATCTCAAGACTTTCTATATTATCTTTCATGTTGTTCGTTTTACTATATTACCTGGTATAATCTAGTTATTGGAATTACCTATTATTTTCAAATTATTTCTCAGTTCTCTAATGCTGTTTTTGCTCCTCCAATCTGGTCCTTAGCTTGGCATTTGCATTTTACTCAGCTATTTTATCATTATAAGCTTAGTATTTTGATACTTTGGGCTTGTGTTTTCTCTCTTTAATTTCTTTTTTGGTAAGGAACAGTAAGGGTTTTTTATTTATTTTCTCCTGCAAGAGTTAATTTTTTACTTCACTTTTGTATACCATCATTTCTTTGAATTTCCCTTTCAGCCAACTTCTTTTTTCCCTTATTCTCTTTCTTTCATGTCTCACTTCTCTCATTTCTTCCTTCCTTTTTCCTTTCAATAGCATCTTTGCTGTGTTAAAATGCTTTTTTCTTTTAGCCATCTCTAATAAGATCTTCTAATCTATTTGATGTAGTATGGATAATTCCTCCGTGATTTTCTTTTCTGACTTTTTATAAAATTCACAGAGCTCTAGTTTAATATCTTGTTTTTCCACAATCTATTATTATGTAGCCCAGGACCATGAAGATCAAGAGTAGAATTCATCATGGACTCTGTAATATCTTACTTAGAGGATTTGATTTCTGTACCCCCCACCATTTTTAATTTTTGTGAAATACTTTGTATCCATTTCAATGTCCTAAGTTGGTTATATATCCTGTTCCTGTCTTGTGGTGGTAACCGTTGTATCTGAGGTCAAGTGGGATCCTAGAGCCTTTCTCTGCTGCTGTGAAGATTTGGCTGGGTAATTCTCTTGTCACTTCTTCCAGCTGCCATCTCCATATTCTCACCAAGCACAGGAACAGAAACACATTTGGAAACGGTCGCTTGGGCCCACAGAATTTGTAGAATGATTAGTCTATGCACTGGAGGGTTAGAATTTGAGAGGCTGGGGAATTGCCTGGTAAAGGGGACTAGGAGACCATCATCACGGTGTCTAGACCCTTGGCCTGTAGCGCATCCATTTTGCTGGGCCTCACTCCTCTTGCTCAGAGAATCTGCCTTGCTTTTAAGTTCTTTGTCTTTGAATGCTTTGCTTTCCAGCTGGAGATAGTTAAGTCTGGGAAAGACTGTTCATTTGGTCTTTCCTTTAAACATCCGTCCTGCTGAGAAAATCTAAATGAATCTTAGACATTTTTCCTGCTTCTTATGAGGCTCTGACACAGTAGGGAGGGGCTAAGTGTCTAGAGCTTTTGTCCACATTTTTCCTGGCCTGCCCACAGATCTCTTCAGTGTGCTTTACAAATTGGGAGGAAATATGTTAAAATCAAAGGATTCAAGATACAGAAAGAGATCTTAAAATCATGTATTATAGTATTTTCCAATGAGTAGCATAGGCAATTATTCAATTTCTGTGTCAATTTTGATAGTGAGTGCTGATAATTGCAAATAAAATGATATGCCTAAGTACATGCAACTAGCTACCCTGACTATGATATCCCTGACTCTGATTTCTTAATGCCCTTATCACTATACTTCCATTACACCATGTTATTTTTTCCTACTCAAACCCAGAAGACAATAAAGAGAAATTTACAATATTTGTTTTAGTCTGTTGAATCATTTTTAACTCAATTAGTAAACTTTTAAACTAATTTTTCAAAAATGCTTCATAAACAGTCTAACATATTTTGGTCAGTTAATCAGGAGCAGGGATTTTAGTTTGCAGATTCATGCTGCTATAAATTGAGATAGTCTGTCCAATTTTTTTTTTTTTTGCCTTTTTATGAAGAGGCAGAGGGAGGTTTCATTACATTTCAAAGGCCTGTCTTGTGTCTGACCATCAGTGTGCTATTATTACACTTAATGTCTCTTTCCTCAAGAGGGAAATCTTTTTCTTTTTTTTTAATCCCCTGTCACTTTCCAAATCATCATTTTTGAGAATCTACCAATCAAAGGAAATTGTGATTCTTTGAGCCTCTCAGCTGTACTCTTTGTAACCATGGAAACCAAGCCAAACTGTTACCAAGGTAACCTTCCCAAAGCTATGATTTCAATCTCATTAACGAATTTTCTTAGGTTTAATAAATCCATTGAATGTTGAGCATAAATAATACTGTATCTATATATATTTTATGGACTAGAGTATGATTATTTTTTAATTCTTATTTAAAATTCCATATTACTGAATTTATGGTTCAAGATGAAGGAACAAGCACAATCATGTGGCAATGTTTTGAGCAATTCATTGAGTTTCTGAAAAGAAAATTAATTTGACCTTGATGCTGAGAACATTTTCCCTTTGGCACATGTTTAACAGTTTAAGGCCACTTGTCTCCTTTTTCCCCCATACAACTTGATTCTTTAGTATGGTATGCCCTATGCTAAATGTTAATATTGGTCAGTTTGTATAATCAGCATTTGGATAAAACACAGAGGGCATGGTTATAGGTAAATGACAGAAGATAAATTTTAGAAACCTTGAAAACATAAAAGAAATTGTGTGTATTTATCATATAATGTTTGGTGAAAGCAAGTGGGATCTTATTAGATGTGTGCATACATGCTCAGTTGCCAAGTTGTGTCCAATCGCATGGACTGTAGCCTGCCAGGCTCCTCTCTCCATAGGATTTCTGAGGTAAGAATACTAGAGTGGGTTGCCATTTCCTTCTCCAGGGAATCTTCCTGACCCAGAGATCGAACCCACATCTCCTGCTTGGCAGGTGAATTCTTTACCATTGAGCCCCCAAGGAAGCCCTTTATTAAATAGCTAATCCAATATTGTTGATTCAAGAGATACTATTTAAGTTGACAAATCAGGAATCTAAAGCATAAGCATGTTTTAGAATAATCTTATAAATATTTTCATATATGTAAGTTTATATATTTCAATGTTTTTAGAATATTGTAAGCATATCTTCTGATATCCATCTTGAAAAAAAATGTAAATTATTACAAAGAAAATGGAACCAGTGGTTTGAAATTAGGATATAAGACTCATATTTTAAAATGTTTGTATGCCTTGGCATTTATCACTAAACATTCTAAATAAATAGAAAATTGAGATTTTCTTGTTGTTCTGAATTTTGGAATGGTGTTTTTCACAGTAGAGAGAAATGTCTAAGAATTTTTATTTCTCTCCAAATTGAATATGAACATAAGCATTTGTACTTTAGGGGGGTCCCATACCCCATAAATGTTTCTCTTCTTTTCAGATTGTCTCTTTATTTCATTTTTTCTCTTAGGAAGAAGGTACACAGGCACATATCAGTGGACCCGAGGCCCTCAGTTTGGATCATGAGCACGAAGAAGGGCCAACACATGCACTGCTTGTGTATGAATGAGGAAGTGACCCCCAGTAGTCAGAGTACCAAGGGGAAACAGAAGCACCTTCAAAATAGAACAAGGTCAGAAATATTTATTTATTTGTAAAGCCATTATTTCTAAATTTGTTGGAGTGGGTACCTAGGACAAATACCCTTCAGTGTCCTAGTCAGCCCCAAAGGGACAAGTGTGTGACTTATAACAGGAACCCAGAAAGAGTGAGGCAGGTGGGGTTAGCTGACACAAAGGGGATGTAAAAAAGAAATAGCTACTCTGACTCCTCTCTCCCCTGACCTTCCCATCTCCATGCTACTCTCTGGGTTAAACTCCAACCAGAAGATGGGTTCTATTTTATAGAACAGACAAATCAATTTTTCTGAGTAGAGAGCAAGGTAGGGAAAGGAGGGGATGGACAGAGAATGGATTTTTAGGTGGAAAAGGAAAATATCTGTCATGAAACCCCTACCTTGAGACCCTTTTGTGATTTTGTTAGAAATGGAATTTTACTCTCATCTGTCAGGAAAATTGTAATCAATATATGACTCTGCCTTGTCTATAGTATGTATGGCCTTTGTTAGATTTGGCAGCATTGTACACTGTACCACTTGCAAAACCATGGGTTGCTGCCTTATACTTGACTAAACAGACTCCATTACTGGTATCTTTTATTATTATTGCGATGCTGACCAGCAAAAAAGAGGCTACTATGAATTTAAATTTCACTGCATCACCAAAGTCACACTGATGGAATTCAGAAGGTGAGAACTGTCCCCGTCAAAAATGCTTCAGGTCCCCAAACTCCGCATCAGAGAATTCCTTTGAATTCCACTTTTTAGGACCCTTATTTATAATACTTATTTCCTTGGGTGAAGAAACACACACACAAAATGATTCCTATCCCAGAAATCATGACTTTAAATAAAGATTTCTGCTTTTAAAAAATCTGGGGCACTGCTAGAGTCCTTGGTTCACTTGAAAAAAAAAAAAAAAAAAGAATACTTGAACGAGGAAAAGGGGAAGGAAGAAAATTTGTATGTCTTGTTAACCTAAAGCAAACAAACCACCAGTTATTTTTCCAGCAAAAAAATTATTCAGGGTCAGCAGAGAATTGCGATTTGGGGTCTACAACCATGGTGAGACACGTGGAAATCCCCAAAGAATGGAGAGGACCACTCTTTCATAGAGGGAAAAGGAAGTTGGGAGGCAGTAGAGCCCATGGCTTTCCATCGTTGAGTTGCGACTGTCTCTCATTGGCTGAGTTTCTTGTCAGGCAAGAAGAGGGAGTCGATCTTCTTCCTGTTAGGCTCTGCTATTGTGGCAGGGTAGGAAAACTCTGACTCTATTTAACTGATGTTTTATTAATTTTTATACCCTAATCATCTTTTGTATAAGATGTTATGAGAGAAACTGAATGAATCTAATTAATCACCTTAAATTGACAAGGCAAGTAATTTTCTATTTTACAAGTGCAGTGTATGTTTTGTACAAAATGTGGTTCTATTCATGTTCTTTGATTGTTACACAGTTAAAGGTGATTATGAGTCAAAAAATAACCAATGTTAGGAGAGGAAAAGGATGTGAGAAAGTGATAGACTAGATCAATGAATTTCTAAATGTGTCTTGACAAATCTTCATGTTCCAAAAGCAGGCCTCAGGGGCTTCTGAGTGTGAAGGACAGGATGACAGGTGCAGAGTGTGGCTGGGTGGGGGGATTCAGAATGGGGCAGGGTAGGGCGTACAGAGTGGGGCTGGGAGGGGGTGCATAATGGGGCAGGGTGCAGGGTGCAGTGTGTGTTGCAGGGGTGTACGTGAGGCTGAGCAGAGAGACTTTGGATTCCTTCTCTCCTTTCAAATGGAGCAGCTTTGATTGGATCTGCTTTCAAAATATTCTTAAGAATAAGTGGTATCGAGATTCTAAAAATTGTATCATCAGTTCCTTAATATTCTCTCAAAATTACCTCTAACTTATTAGTGGCATAAAGCTTTCAAACAATATTACAATTAAGGAGAAATGAAGCAATGGTCAGCTTGCCATTCACATAAAAACCGGCATTGCCTATTTTGTTCCACAAGCAAAGGTTCATTAACTCATTTAAAGGCAGACACTTCATTAAACAAACATGTGATCAGATATAAGCAGTTCTTTCTGAAGGTGAAAGTGAGAAATGGTAGACCGTGACCTCCCAGGCTAAAGATTCTTTTCATGTTCCTTCTTAAGATCTGGCATTCATGGATTCTTTTGGGTCTCTCTTTTTGATCATCCTCGTACCTTTACCAAGAGATTGGTTTTGAAGAATTTACCGAATTAATAAGCAATCATAACCCATCCAGTTATTGTATGACTATTGCCTTTCAGTGCCTCTGCTGAGTCTAGAAAGGATCTGTAATATTGCCCAGGCAGGTGGAGGTGTGAACCCTGCCTATCCAGTTACACAGAAGGCCTTAAGTCACCCTGTCACCAAGATAGCTTGAAGGAAGAGTGAGGGAAAAAAGAATTCAGTTTTACTTCCTCATTTAACTACCTTTATTAAACGTCTTTTAATTGAAATATAATTGGTGTAAAACATCGTGTTGATTTAAGGTATAGAAAAGATAATGCATTCTGATTACCACCATAGCCTTAGCTAACATCTCTTTCATGTCACATAATTATTTCTTTTTAGTGGTGGGGATAATGAAGATCTAGTCTCTAAGTACCTTTGGAGATTATAATACAGTACTGTTAACCATAATCACCATACGGTATATTAGCTCTCTAGGACTTATTTGTCCACTATTTCCAAGTCTGTGTCCTTACATAACATCTGCCAGTTCCCCCCTCACCCCACCCCTATCCCTGGGTACCCACCATGAGACTTTCTGTTTTCATGCGTTCAGATTCCACATCTAAGTGGTACCACACAGCATTTCTCTGTCTGACTTATTACATTTAGCCAAATGCCCCCCAGCTCCATTCATGTTATCCCAAATGAGAGAATTTCCAAAACAGTGTTTATTTTGTGTATGTAACTAAAATGGGATAACAGAGTAGGAGCTCATAGGGGATCTCACAGAAACCTGTCTTATCCCTTTCCTCAGCATGTCAGAGGAAAGGAGAAGATTAGACACTCTGCAAGTTTAATGTAAACAAAGGGGGGAAAGCTAAATTTGAGAGTTTTTAGTTTTAAAAATTGTTGTATTTAGCCGAAAAAATAAGGAGGAAGGAGTCACACGCTTTCATCTAATTTTATTCCTTGGCTGATTTAATTCACTGATATTTGCTTGCATTAGGGTACAAGAGAAGTCACAGAATAAAAGTAGAAATAAAACAGTGGCAAGGAAGGAATGTGAACATTGTAGTAGAATTTGATTACAAATATTTGTAGATGAAGAAACAAAGGCAAGGGCATCTATGTCATCTGTGTTTAATTTTCTCCCTCATGTTTTAAATTTTTCATAACCAGGAAGAATCTGAGAAATGTTACATTGGCCTTTAAGTTGCTTCTCAGAAAGCTAAGTAAAGTAAAAAAAACCTCAGCAACAGCAGCCACAAAAAAGTAAATGATGGTGCTGAATGCAGAGTTGTCAAAGGTCTCCAGGGTTTAGGGGCTTCATCTCCTTACCCTCAGGCACATTTTACACGTACTTCGGACAGATAAACCTGGAGGAAAGGTGATTTCAGAAACCATGTCTAGTAATTCACGGTAATGTTTATTTGAACTCCCCTTCTTCTCAGAGAGATCTTACGTCTTTGTGAAATCCTTTGTGCTGCCATTTACATGTCACATGAAGGAAAATCTTGAGCAATATTTCTCTTATTGGTGTCTGTGTCAGTTGCAGCGCCAGAGGCTTTGTCTCCTTTGTTTGAACAGGAGCTTCCTAAAATATATGTCACTATCTGCCTTCTCTGGATTTAGAAAAGGCAGAGGAACCAGAGATCAAATTGCCAACATCCATTGGATCATCGAAAAAAAGCAAAAGTTCCAGAAAAAAAAAATCTACTTCTGCTTTACTGACTACACCAAAACCTTTGACTGTGTAGATCACAACAAACTGTGGAAAATTCTTAAAGAGATGGGAATAGCAGACCACCTGACCTGCCTCCTGAGAAATCTATATACAGGTCAAGAACCAACATTTAGAACTGGACATGGAACAACCGACTGGTTCCAAATAGGGAAAGGAGTACGTCAAGGCTGTATATTGTCACCCTGCTTATTTAACTTATATGCAGAGTACATCACAGGAAATGCTGGACTGGATGAAGCACAAGCTAGAATCAAGATTGCCGGGAGAAATATCAATAACCTCAGATATTCAGATGACACCACACTTATGGCAGAAATTGAAGAACTAAAGAGCCTCTTAATGAAAGTGAAAGAAGAGAGTGAAAAAGTTGGCTTAAAACTCAACATTCAGGAAACTAAGATCATGGCATCTGGTCCCATCACTTCATGCAAATAGATGGGGCAGACTTTATATTGGGGGCTCCAAAATCACTGCAGATGGTGACTGCAGCCATGAAATTAAAAGATTCTTGCTCCTTGGAAGAAAAGTTATGACCAACCTAGACAGCATATTAAAAAGCAGAGACATTACTTTGCCAACAAAGGTCTGTCTAGACAAGGCTATGGTTTTTCCAGTGGTCATGAATGGATGTGAGAGTTGGACTATAAAGAAAGCTGAGCACCAAAGAATTGATGCTTTGGAACTGTGGTGTTGAAGACTCTTGAGAGTCCCTTGGACTGCAAGGAGATCCAGCCAGTCCATCCTAAAGGAAATTGGTCCTGAATATTCATTGGAAGGACTGATGCTGAAACTGAAACTCCAATACTTGTCCACCTGATGCAAATAACAGACTCATTGGAAAAGACCCGGATTCTGGGAAAGATTGAAAGTGGGAAGAGAAGGGGATGACAGAGGGTGAGATGGTTGGATGGCATCACGGACTCAATGAATATGAGTTTGAGTAAGCTCTGGGATTTGGTGATGGACAGGGAGGCCTGGTGTGCTGCAGTCCATGGGGTCACAAGAGTTGGACATAACTGAGTGACTGAACTGAACAGATCTGCCTTCTCAAATTCCTCTCCCCACCTACTACCCGCCATTCTCTACTGAGATAAGCACAATCTGGTTTCTACTTCATAAGACAAAGGCCTAGTACTTCTCTGAAATAGCTGTGTCCAAGGTAACATATGGCCCTCTGGTTTCCAAACCTAAATATTCTTTGAAATTCTTATCCATTTGACCTGTCTTGGCACTTGACTGGATTCACAACTCCCTAGTTTCAAAACACTTTCCTTCTCTGTTGACTTATTGATGTTATTTCCTCTTGTATTTGCTTTTATGACTCTGAGGGCATTCTTGAATTTACGTGACTTTTATCTTTGGTGTCATGCCTACAATGCGGAAGACCCAGGTTCAACCCCAGGGTCGGGAAGATTCTCTGGAGAAGGAAATGGCAACCCACTTCAGTACTCTTGCCTGGAAAATCCCATGCACAGAGGAGCGTGGTAGGCTACAGTCCATGGGGTCACAAAGAGTTGGACACGACTGAACGACTTCACTTTCACTTTTTATTTCACTTTCATGCTACATCCTTGATCCTCTGTTTTATTTTTTCATTCTGTTAGTGCACTCCCTGAACAGGCTGATCCACATGTCGACTCAAATGTCTATCAGCTCCCAGCTTATAGTCCACAACACTCTTCTGATCTTTTGGTTTGTATAACACATTTTATAAAAATGGATAAATAATTATATTGGATTGGCCAAAAAGTTCATTTGGGTTTTTCTGCAGTTTTACTCAAACAAACTTTCTGGTCAACCCAATATATATTAATTATTCAAAAAGATTTGATATTTTATAAATTGTATGTACATACCACCACTACCATCATTGACTTCATGACAAATTGAATTTTCAAAACAATAATCTCTATTATGTGACTTTCTATTGGCCAATCATTATGCTGGACATAAGCTTTAGGATCAAATAACACAGAGACATGGCCTTCCAGGAGCTCTAGGTCCAGGGACCCTGAGTACTCTCTCAGGTTTACCACTTAAGGGCCACTGCACCGTCTTGTTCCTCCCCCTCATGGCTTATCTCGCACTGTGCTGTAACTGCTCATTTCCTCAAGTCTGTCTCTCATTCATTGTGTCAAAAGGACAGCAACTCCTTCTCTTCTGTTTATATCTCTTTGTAACTCAATATAGATTTGTTGACTTCAATGAGTAGATTTTTTAAAGTTCAATGTACCCAGATATTTGGCAAAACTAATACAATTATGTAAAGTTTAAAAATTAAATAAAATTTAAAAAATAAATAAATAAAAATAAATATTATATAAATTTGATGTACAAAGAAAACTCTCATTTTCTCCCCCTGTCTTTTCATACTTGTGTAATTGTTCTTCTCACAGGTCTAGGACTTTCCATTTAGTCTTTAATGCAGGTATTTTATGTTTATAAACAAACTGAAGGGGCTCGTGTAAAAGTGGTGACTTTTGCTGAATGTATAGCCTATAGGACAAAATAAATATATTTATAGAAAGATAGCTTCAGATGTTGGAGATCTACCAACTTAAAGCATCTGGAATTTTGGGGTACCATTCAAACTAGCATATAAAAGAAGTGACAATTTTATTGAATCTTTGCATTTAAAAAGTCTTACCAATTCTTATTGGGCCTATAATAATAATAATAATAATAAAACTTCTTTGTTAATATTAGTCTGTACATCACAGTGAAAATCTTGATTACAGTTTCTAAGATGATTATTTGTCTTAGGGTATCGGTATTCTGTAAAATCCTTGACATTGTATATAAATTTTGGTATATATACATGAGTTAATTTTATGGGGTAAGCTCTTGTAGCTTTTATCAGTCTCAGTGGGATATGTTTTCCCCAAAATGTTAACAATCAAATGACATATGCTTTACTCTGCATTTTATCAAAAAATTACTAGTGAGAAAGAAGAATTTTTTCGAGAAAATGTCAAATGAATGCCTAAAGCCAAAAAATAAAAAAGCCCACTCTTTTGTTTTTGAAATTTACACTACACAGAAATGCAAGCTCTCTTGATGCTGACCCTACAAGGGCATTTCTATTTGTATCTGAATAGATTCATTTCCAAATTTGGAGAGTAGCCCATGTTCCATTACCATGCAGCCCACAACATGCTTGAGATTGCTAATTAGGGTGCATTTTGTGGTCGTATTTCTGGTGACCTGGACATGTGTTCAGTGGAAACAGAAATGAGCCCCTCAACTCATTCCACATAGGCCAGAAAACATCTGCCAGATGGTTATAGCTTTCAATAACTATTAAACTGGATCACATTTGAACAAACGACTTAGATATATAGTGTTTGAAAGCTAATTCTGAAATTTCTAACATATCCATGGAGATTAGTCTTAATGAAAAACTACATTAATCTATCTGAAGCATTGTGATTAGCCTAAAATGGATAATTCCCCCTCACTTTTGCCAAAGTCGAGCTAAGAATGCCTTTATCCACTTGCCTTTAGTGCTAACAAAACATCTGCGAGATTTATTGATATCAGGGTATCTACTAAGATTTTAAAATTAATTTCAGTTCTCCAAGGTATCTTATTTTAATTAACAAAACCATGGTCCTGTTCTATTAATTAGCATGCTGAAAGAATAAGTTCGAGATGAATGAATTCTAACAAAGCATTTATCTTCTAAAATAGTGTTTTATTTTTTAAAAGAATAAACAAACTGAATCTAATTTGTTTTATAACATTCATAACTCTCTTAAAACTCCATCCCGAAAATTAATATAACTAATATTCAATATTTTTCATTTAAAGCTTTATCTTGAGTGTACATATCTTTAAAAAACTTCATTATTAGTGGTACCATAGTTTTAATATTTTATCTGTTCAAAATTATTAATGTGAGCACAAGTTTATTTAATATTTTATATTAAATCTTCTGTTGAGTGTAAATTGAACATTTATCTCACTCCCAGTGTTTTTCTTGCCAATGTATGAAAGTATCTGGGTATGCTACATGAGGTGACCAGGGACAAAAGTAGAAAGAACCTGTGAATAGCTTCCTCCTCTGCCCAAATATATAATTTCTGCATAGTCATATACTTTAACCTGCTGCTGCTGCTGCTAAGTCGCTTTAGTCGTGTCCGACTCTGTGTGACCCCATAGACGGCAGCCCACCGGGCTCCCCCGTCCCTGGGATTCTCCAGGCAAGAACACTGGAGTGGGTTGCCATTTCCTTCTCCAATGCATGAAAGTGAAAAGTAAAAGTGAAGTCACTCAGTCGTGTCTGACTCAGTGACATCATGGACTGCAGCCTACCAGGCTTCTCTGTCCATGGGATTTACCAGGCAAGAGTACTGGAGTGGGTCGCCAGTGCCTTCTTCAATATTTTAACCTAGATCACTGTTATTGGCCTATTCTTGCAATTTGAATCTTATCTTAAATACAGTCAAAAGATTTTAGGCACCAGTATAATTTGCAGATTAGATTAGTAGTACATCTGATGTCATTTAGAGTACTACTATCATGGAGCATGTTGAACTATTTCAAATAATTTTGTCTTATGTCAAGCCACAAATGATAGCTCCAGGCAGTATAAGATTAAGGGAACTGGGTTGTGAAAATCTCACTGGCATCACTTGAAACTCTTCCTACAACTTTCCCCCTCATGTATCTGTTTTGCTGCAAACATGTTTGTATTGGAAGGCATCAAAAAACAGTATAAAGTATAACTAATTGATGGCAGGAAGCGAAGAAGTATTAAAGAGCCTCTTGATGAAAATGAGAGAGGAGAGTGAAAAAGTTGGCTTAAAGCTCAAGAGTCAGAAAACTAAGATTGCATCCGGTGCAATCACTTCATGGCAAATAGATGGGGAAACAGTGGAAACAATGGCAGACTTTATTTTTGGGGGCTCCAAAATCACTGCAGATAGTGATTGCAGCCATGAAATTAAAAGATGCTTACTCCTTGGAAGGAAAGTTATGACCAGCCTAGACAGCATATTAAAAAGTAGAGACATTACTTTGCCAAGGTCCATCTAGTTAAAGCTATGGTTTTTGCAGTAGTCATGTATGGATGTGAGAGTTGGACTATAAAGAAAGCTGAGTGCCAACGAATTGATGCTTTTGAACTGTGGTGTTGGAGAAGATTCTTGAGAGTCCCTTGGACTGCAAGGAGACCCAACCAGTCCATCCTAAAGGAAATTGGACCTGAATATTCATTGGAAGCACTGATGCTAAAGCTGAAACTCCAATACTTTGGCCACCTGATGCAAAGAACTGCATCATTGGAAAAGACCCTGTTTCTGGGAAAGATTGAAGCCAGGAGGAGAAGGGGATGACAGAGGATGAAATGGTTGGATGGCATCACTGACTCAATGGACATGAGTTTGAGTAAACTCCAGGATTTGGTGATTGACAGGGAGGCCTGGCATTCTGCAGTCCATGGGGTTGCAAAGAGTTGGACCCAACTGAATGACTGAACTGAACTGAACTGAATTGATGTCAAAATACAAGAAAAAGCAATCAAGACTTTGCATATGGTTTCTCAGTTTTTGTTTTGTTTTCTGTTTCCTTAGGGTCTTCCTCAATTTCCATTAAAAAAAAAATTGGAGGATAATTGCTTTACAATGCTGTGTTGGTTTCTGCCATACAGCATTGCATATCAGTTCTAACTATGGAGTAGGGTAGGGGGATGGGAGGGAGGCTCAAGACAGAGGGGAAATGTGTACATATACACTGTACACAGGTTTCTGGTTTTGAATCTTTTGTACTGATATCCTCCACTAGAAAGGGTCAGATAATAAATACTTTAGAGGCTTTGCAGGCCAAGAAGCAAAATTGAGACCATTACAGAGGTCATTAAATAATAAGTGAGAAATCAAGATTCCACAAATCTTATTGCTGACATTCAAAAGATAATAATTGAAGACAATTTTTGGTAATACAGGTGTATTAATGAGAGACATGAAAATCTTCTTTAGGAATAAAATCACTAATTGAGTTCCAAGTCAGTGTTTCCTAGTATCAGAATCAACTGGATGTGTTCATTTCTCAATGCTGACTTGTAATGAGATTTTATTATTTCATCTTTGAAAATGTCTTTTCACAGAGAAAAGTTCTGCCAAATTAATCCATGAACATATGAAAGGCATTTACAGAATTCTGCTAGATTCTTTTCTAGATACTTTGCCTTTTAGTATGTCTTTACATTTCAGATTATTCCCTTTCAATTGAAGGTTATGTGGAAGCGCCTCACTTACACAGTTAAATGAGTTTTGAAATTTGGAAATTTTCTTTGAATCTGAAACTATTATAATCTAGATTGAGCTTGAAAAGTATATCTCCTTGTGTGGTAACGGAAGTCTTTCTTTTTACCGTAACTTTCAACAACCTAGGCAGTGTTTAAAGCAGATCAGTGTTACTTATGATTCAGACAATATTAGTTGTCATCAAAACAACACTCCTATAGTGTCAGTTTTGCATATAAGTACTGATACCAGTAGTTACAGTTTCGCCTTATAATTTCAGGTCAAATTAATTAAATACTATCAAGTCTACAGAAAAAGGTAATCTCCAGATTCATTCAGCATTCAAAAAGAGTGGCTGAGGGCAGTTCGTCTTCATCACAAAAGTTTAATCTTGACTCTGACTTCAGGAAACTTGCAGTAGATTGTCCATATTGAGCTCTAGAATTGCTGTGAGGTAGAGTACTCAGCTTCTGTTTCTGAATATATTCATAGAATTCTTATGATTACATCCAGGAGAGCTAATGAAGATCACAGTTAACATTATTGGTAGTGACTTATTTAATATAGTCTTTTATTCTTGAGGTACTTATTAATAATGCCTCTATGGGACTTCCCTGGAGGTACAGTGGATAAGAATCTGCCTGTCACTTCATGGGTTCGATCTCTGCTCTGAGAAGATGCCACATGCAGTGAAGCAAGTACTCTCATGGGCCACAACTACTGAGCCTGTGTTCTAGAGCCCGTGAGCCACAACTTGTGAAACCCCATGCACCTTGGAGCTCTAGTTCCATAACAAGAGAAGCCCCTGCAATGAGCAGCCATGCAGCGCAATTAGTAGCCCCTGCTGGCCACAACTAGAGAAAGCTCATGTGCAGCAGCAAAGACCCACTACAGCCAGAAAAAAGGGAAAAAAAAAAAGCTCTGTGTTAGTTTGGGTCATCCAAGAGGCAAACAGCAAGATAGGGTGAGATGTGCAAGAAATATATGGAAGGATATGTTTGTGAGGGACAAGTGAGAGGGGACTGGAGAAGGTGGGGAGCGCCTTCTGTCTCTATTGTAGTTCTGTTCGCTATTGAGTCCTGTCAAGGGGAGAAGAAAGGAAGGAGGGTCTCACACTGCATTTTGAAGAGTTTCAGCTAAGCCAGTGGGAGGTAGTTTCCCTTCAGAGGAGTCCCTTCTGTGTTAATTCTTTGGCTGTAAGGAGCATGTGGGAAGTGGAGAAGGCAATGGCACTCCACTCTGGTGTTCTTGCCTGGAGAATCCAAGGGACAGGGGAGCCTGGTGGGCTGCCGTCTGTGGGGTCGCACAGAGTCGGACACAACTGAAGCAACTTAGCAGCAGCAGCAGCAGCATGTAGGAAGTCTGGCCTCAGCACAGTCATGTTGGTGGATCCCAAATTCAACAGCTTCGGCCACCAATCAATTATGCTCTCTTCAGCAAAAGATCTGAGTGGCTGATGTTCATTGCTGCTTCAGTCTACCACTTGCTCCACACAGATTTACTTCGCTACACTTACTTGGGGAGGAGCTCCCCAATGGTTCCCATGGATCTATCTTCATGAGGAGAAACTCTGAAGAGCAATATACAGGATGAACTATAATTGCCTCGGTCACTATGGTTGATCTCATTGGTACCCATCTTTTTCCATCTACAAATTCCTTTCTAAAGTTTCCTTGCTTTCAGCTATCACGTCAGCGTATCTTGGTTACCTACACGGTAGTGTGACCCAAATCTTCATTTCTGAGAATCTGAAGACTTGATGAGTGTACCCTTAACAGGCCTGAGTTGCTGCATGTAACTGTTCAGTGGAGCAAGAGAGTACCAGGAGGTACCCAAATGGATAACTTGGGTTTTTCATGTGTCTCTTTGTTGCCCCCATTATGTAAAAACAGCCCTATCATTTCCTGCCACTCAGAGTCAGTTACTTTTGTTAGCATGGTGATTTCTGTTTTTGTCTGCTGGCTGGTCTCTGGACACAAGAAGTCCTGGTGGGCGAGGTGCCTTGGTGGCAGCTGATATAATGGCATGTTTTCTGATTACCTTGATAATAGTATATTCTTTTGGCTTTTAGGACCTTCATTTCTGCACAGCTCAGAGTTTTAGGGTGGGGATCACAAAATCCCCATTGGGTCAATGGGAGTGATGGTATATATGGTCACTCTTACCTACTTTTGTGTTGTTCTTGTGACTGACTCTTTGAGACCCCATGGACTGTAGCCTGCCAAGCTCCTCTGTCCATGGGAATTCATAAGCAAGAATACTGGAGTGGTTTGCCATCGCCTTCTCTGGAATCTTCCTGATCCAGGGATCAAACTCTCATCTCCTGTACTGGCGGGTAGATTCTTTACCACTGAGCCACCAGGGAAGCCCCTCTACCTTTTTGTAGAAGTAACTAGTGCATTACAGGTAATCCTTTAATGTATCCTTCATGGTAGATCTGAAGTTGCTGATGATGAGATTTGCTAATGTCAGTTGGTCAGGTAATTTTGTGTTCTTAATTTCCAGGCCTTTTTCAATGGTGCTTTTTTTTTTTTTTTTTTTGGTGGGCATTAAAATTGCTACAAAGTATATACACTGGCCAGACATATACCCTACCTCATTGTCACGGTCTTCGTAGACTGGGACCTGGGGACTGGAGTTGACAAGAAGAAGGATTCAGGGGACCCAAGTCTCGAGGGAAACAATGGTACTTTATTTGCAGACATGCATGCTTATATAGCTTCAATAGAATGATTACTCAGCCATTAAAAAGAATGAAATTCCACCAGTTGCAACAAAATGGATAGTCCTAAAAGGTCACTGAAGGGAGTCACTGAGGGGAATCCAAGCAGGTGGCTCTTTCCCATGATCTCGGTCCTGAGAACTACGTGCAGCTCTGCTCGTTCCTGTTTTCCAGGAACTGCTTTTGAGAACAGAGTTTTTTAAAAACTCGCTCCTGTTTTTAAGGAACAGAGAGTCCTTGAGAAACTGCACACAAAGGAAGAAAACAACATATTGGACCCCTTAAAGTTGAACGTCCCCTGACACCCCATAACTTCTTATTTCTGAACTTTGGTTCTTTCCAGTGTCCTGACCAGAAGTTCAACCAGTTGACTACTGCCAAGGCATCTATATATAGGCTCACTTTTGGCCACTTCTCACACAATATGGATGAGATATCTACCTCCTGAGAAGCTTTTCATCCAAAATATCTTTCCAGGCCACCTATGAATATAGCTGCAACACAGTCACTGTCCATTTTCAATTGACATACAAAGCTAACCCACTGAAAATTCAAGTTTTGGCTTTTTCTTCCTCCTTCAGCCGGTCATATAGAACCCTTCTATATTGGGACTCAAAGAATCCACTTGCCAATACAGGAGACATAGTTTCAGTCCATAGGTTGGGATGATACCCTGGATAAGGAAGTGGCAACCCACTAAAGAATTCTTGCTTGGAAATTCTCATGGAGAGAGGAGTCATGCAGGCTACAATCAACAGGGTTGCAAAGATTTGTATATGACTCAGTGACTAAAAAACAACAAATATTCCCTAGTACAGGTACAAGTGTTGTGGGCAACAAGGCCTGTCAAATGGATTCTGGAAATGAGTGTCCTGAAGACAAAGCTTTACTGGAGACTTAGAGGAAAGGAAGGCAACAAGCAGGGCAGGATTCAGATAACCCCAGGATTCAGATGTTGTAGCCTTTCCATGTGCTACAACATAATGCTTTCCCTTCAGGGTGCAACAGGAAAAGTTAAAATTGCCGAGACTTGTACCCTTTGGCCTAGATGTCTTTTTTTAATTGAACCCTTTTAATCTCCCAAATGAAAGTGTTCCAGTAACCCAGAGAAGTAAAGTTAAACAAAAAGGAATATTTTTTTTTAAGCAACACCATATTTGCTAATATTCATAAGCATGTATGACAGCTTCCCAGCTGGCACAAGTGGTAAAGAACCTGCTTGCCTATGTAGGAGATGTAAGAAACTTGGGTTCGATCCCTGGGTTGGCAAGGTGCTGTGGAGAAGGAAATGGCAACCCACTTTAGTATTCGTGCCTGGAGAATCCCATGGACAGAGGAGCCTGGTGGGCTACAGTTCGTAGGGTTGCAAAGAGTCAGACACGACTAAAACGACTTAGCACACATGCATATGTATGACAGCAGCAAAAATAACTGCTTACCTTATAATTGTTTTGTTCAGCTCCAGGTACAAGTTTGGATATTTGCATTATTTTGATTGTTATCTTCAGAGAAGGGAGAATAGGTTAAAGTATTGGCAGCACAGAGTTTTCTAAGAGCACTGACATTAGGTGGTGCTAGTCATAAAGAACCTGCCTCCCAATGCAGGAGACATAAGAGACATGTGTTCGGTCGGGAAGATCCCTTGAAGGAGAAAATGGCCATCGACTCCAGTATTCTTGCCTGGAGAATCCCATGGGCAGAAGAGCCTGGTGGGCTACAGTCCATAGGGTCTCAAAGAATCGGACATGACTGAAGCCACCTGGCATGCACACACTGACATTAGAGCGAGAGACAGATGGAAGTACACACAGGGGCATGGCAGGGACAGGGAATGAGTGAGCTGGGCAGTGCCCACAGGACGAGCAGAAGAAATGAAGCCTCAGCCTCAGTGTCACAGAGGCTGGCAGCGGAAGTAAGGAGCACTTTCTCTAGTTCAAGTGATGTCAGTATTTAGCTCCAGCTGTTTGTGGCCAGGGAGGAGCAGGGCTTGAAGTTGCCAATTTTCTCATTTTTAAGAGAAGGTAGAAACACACTTAAAAATAATAATCCCAACTTTTAGTACTGGAAATTCATTTATTTTGTATGTTATACAACAGAAGAAGTTATAGCTGGATACTAAATACTGCCATAGGCTGCTGGTTTGAAACTTCCTCTCTAGAGTCAGCAAACCTGGGTTCATATTGTCATTTGTAAATAGCTATGTGATTCTTGGGCAAGTTCCATAACCTGTTAAAAACTTTGTTTTCACATCTTTAAAATAGTGATACTGATACACATCACAGAGTTGTGTTAAGGATAATATATAATTATTAAAATCCCTTAGTACAGTGACTTAATACAACATCTGGTATATGGTAAGGGTTCAAATACATTCCTTTTCTTCCTCCTCCTCCCCCTCTATAGTATAAAGGTTTACTTCAATTACCAAGAATCTCATAAGATTTGTTATTTGCAGCTAGAGTATTAAAATGTAACTGTTTTGATTTTTAGAGAAAGAGAGTTTACGCATTTCACAAGGCAAAAGATGGCAAAACAAATGAGAACACAAGGAAAAGAAACAAAAGAAAACCCTTTGTAGATTGTTCTTTAAGCATTTGAGTAATAATAATAAAAAATAACCTGAATCTTTGCTTGGAAACACAAAGTTTTAAAAAATACTCTTTTAAAGTATGTTAGAGCCTAATGAGATTCAGTGGTTTGGTTAATTGACAGAAAATCTGGCATTTAGTGAGAGAACTTATCTTGAAAATTTTTTTATGGCTGCTGCAATGTGAATCCATACAACTGTACAATGAAGATGACTATATAAACCTAAAATGAAGACCTTCTGGGAGAAAAAAGCAATATCACTGTTTAACTACATGAGCCATAACTGTGTTATTAGCTGTAATGTGTAATACCCCAGGAGAGCTAATGGCATGGTTTTGGAAAAGTTTCACAGATTCTGAAAAACTAAATGATCTTCAGACTCTCATTGAACATGGAGCTCTTTCAGATTTCAGTCTGTGCACATTTTGAAATTACTCTGCATTTTCTTAATTTATAATTTGTGTGGGATTTTTATATATATTCTGAAATGTTAAATAAATACATATGCACTGGGGCCAGGAAATGCAAACTTAAATCTTAATCGTAGAAACCTATTTTTAAGTATCTTGCAAACTCTAGTTGACTATGCCAACCTGCTTTCCTAGGAAATTATTTATAATTGTAGGCTTTGGGGTAAGCAAAGGAATTATTTCATAAATAGAAATGATCTTCCTAACAGAGAGCTATCTTTGCAATTCATGCAGTAGTCATCTTCCTGGGCCTCTTTTCAGTTCACATGGTCCAGATAAAAACAAATAGCACAGTATGTCAGTCCTCAGCTTGAAACTATCAATGGCTGTGGATGTCATTAGAATAAAGTTCAAAATTCTTACTATGGCCTTCAAAGCCTTACACATAGTCAGGCTTTGACTAGACTAGCTGACTAGTTCCCTGACTCGTACACTTCCTTCTCTGAGTATTAAGTCCAGCTACTATTTGCAAAGGAAAAAAAAAAAAAAACCTGTAAATATCCAAATATCTATGAATCAGCAATTGCTCAATAAACTACCATATATCCACACAGTGGAGTGCTGTGTATCTATAAAATCTCCCTCTCCCCCTGTCTGTCTCTCTGCAAGTGCATGTGTGTATTGTACAGATGTAGATGTGTGTGTGTGTGTGTGTGTGACATATATAATATAAATGTGTGCTTATTAATATATATATAGACAGACCTATTTATAGATCTATTATCTATACCTCTATTTATTATCTATCTATCTGAATGCAGGAGCAGGCCATAAGAGATTGGATGCCAACTCAGTTCAGTTCAGTTCATTCGCTCAGTCGTGTCCGACTCTTTGTGACCCCGTGAATTGCAGCACGCCAGGCCTCCCTGTCCATCACCAACTCCCGGAGTTCACTCAAACTCACATCCATTGAGTTGGTGATGCCATCCAGCCATCTCATCCTCTGTCGTCCCCTTCTCCTCCTGCCCCCAATCCCTCCCAGCATCAGAATCTTCTCCAATAAGTCAACTCTTTGCATGAGGTGGCCAAAGTACTGGAGTTTCAGCTTCAGCATCATTCCCTCCAAAGAAATCCCAGGGCTGATCTCCTTTAGAAGGTACTGGTTGGATCTCCTTGCAGTCCAAGGGATTCTCAAGAGTCTGCTCCAACACCACAGTTCAAAAGCATCAATTCTTCGGTGCTCAGCCTTCTTCACAGTCCAACTCTCACATCCATACATGACCACTGGAAAAACCATAGCCTTGACTAGATGGACCTTTGTTGGCAAAGTAACGTCTCTGCTTTTGAATATGCTATCTAGGTTGGTCATTGGAGAAGGCAGTGACACCCTACTCCAGTACTCTTGCCTGGAAAATCCCATGGGCAGAGGAGCCTGGTAGGCTGCAGTCCATGGGGTCACGAAGAGTCGGACACGACGGAAGCGACTTAGCAGCAGCAGCAGCAAGATAGTCATAACTTTCCTTCCAAGAAGTAAGCATCTTTTAATTTCATGGCTGCAATCACCATCTGCAGTGATTTGGGAGCCCAAAAAAATAAAGTCTGACACTGTTTCCCCATCTATTTCCCATGAAGTGATAGGACCAGATGCCATGATCGTTGTTTTCTGAATGTTGAGCTTTAAGCCAATGTTTTCACTCTCCTCTTTCACCTTCATCAAGAGGCTTTTCAGTTCCTCTTCACTTTCTGCGATAAGGGTGGTGTCATCTGCATATCTGAGGTTATTGATATTTCTCCTGGCAATCTTGATTCTAGCTTGTGCTTCTTCCAGCCCAGCGTTTCTCATGATGGCAACTAGACCTCACTGAATATACTTTGCTCCATAGATTTGACTTTTCAACTGTTCATGTATTTCAATAAACTAATTTAAATTTGAAATGGAATCCCTAAATGTCAAACTCAAAATGCGGTAAATGAATCCATGTATTTACGAATGACGTAACTAAGCAGAGAATAGAAAGGTCATTTCTTCCTGATGATTTAATTAGACTCCCCTTTATTTTCTATATCACAGAACATTTCAAATTTTTCTGCTTGGTCCTTCTGAAAACAATTCATGTCTCACTATTTT
This sequence comes from Bos mutus, assembly GCF_027580195.1. Taxonomy (NCBI): domain Eukaryota; kingdom Metazoa; phylum Chordata; class Mammalia; order Artiodactyla; family Bovidae; genus Bos; species Bos mutus. The sequence goes on along the minus strand of NC_091617.1, from coordinate 120,665,325 downwards.
GGGACCTCCCTGGGTCATTGTGGCCTACAGGGAATACGTAGGTGTTTCCCACACCTATCATTCATCTATCAAGATACTGATGTATTTTTAGTGTTAGCACATCTCTAACTGAGAATGAGACACTTGTTCCAGCATGCCATTCACTCTAGAAATCCCAGATCAAGTTCTCCAAGTATTTGGACTGAATCTTTCCCATTGGCTTCAAAATAGGTAGGAAACACATTTTTCCCTAGGAAATCATCCCATAGGACTGGAAGATTGCCTGGCCCTCTGAAAATTCTCTCCAAAAATCTGTTGTCTTTGTCATCCTTGAATCATTCTCCTCACTATCTCTTATATACCCTGGTATGGTTGATGAGCTAAGATGTCTGTTTATTTGGGGCCATCACTTAGCAAGTTCCACATAGCTTCTCTGATGCTTCTTTTATAATTAGGAAGAATTATCCTTATTGTTGTCAGCTTTGGAGCTTCAGCTGAAAGAAAAAGTGCAGATATTACAGGTTTAATGATTGAATGGCCCTGGACAAATTTCTGCAAGAGTCACAGCAGACTAGACCATGGACCTCTGACAAAATACTACACATTCAGTACCGGGCTACCCTGTTACCTTTAAAAATAAATATCTAATAGAGTTCTTCATGCTGAATGGTGATAAAGCCAAATGTTCTCTTTGTAAAGTGCCAATGAGAGATACAGATTTTAGCAGAATAATGTGGAGAATTTCCTTATTGCTTATGAAGCTCGCATACATCCTACAGTCAAGTAATAGAAATAAATGAAAAATGTCTGATCCTCAGTTGAACCATTATGGAAAATAAATGCATAATGTTAATGAACCATGTAAAAGCAGTGTAAAAGCATGGTAAATTAGCAATACAAAATGCATTTCCAAAAAGAAAAAAGAGGTAAAAAATTCAAGATGATTCTCACTGGGGATTTGTAAGTGGGAGAAAATGGGAAATTAGTTAATAATATGAAGAAAGAAGAAAGTAATTTAACTGGTAGTATAGATTTCCTCCTCTTTCTCAATCCATATAATTCTTTTCCTGTTGTAAAGTGCTCAGCATTAGCATCATCTTGCTCTTAAATTTAGATAAAGAAATATTCTAAAATATTTGGGAAAAATAAAAATAGTGATTGTGACTGTGTAATAAGGAAATATTTGGGTGAGAAATCTTGGTTAACTATTTACGAGGAAATATTATATGAAGAAATAGTAGATACAATGAAGGAATAAAAAAGAAATTTAAAAAATATGACCAGTGCCCATTAAGTGCAGATGTCTAAACCAGCTGGAACTCAAAATGATGCCCCTCCAATCTCATGTTTACTCAGAGTAGGCTGTTTATTATCTTAAACACACTCATAGTGACTAACCTTGTTTGATGCAGTTTAGGGTAATGCAGAAGAAAGTTAAACTAGAAAGGATAATAGCTAAATATTTGGGGGGAAATTTGTATACAAATACAGGATGTATGTGTGGAGTTGAATTAAATAACTGATATTTTGAAAGTTAAATATTTTCTTTATGTCTTTTCATGAAGTTAGATGTCTATTTTATCTATATTTAACAGCCATAAAATTAAAGGACACTTCTTCCTTGGAAGAAAAGCTATGACAAACCTAGACAGCATATTAAAATGCAGAAACATTATTTTGCCAATGAAGGCTCATATAGTCAAAGCTATGGTTTTTCCAGTAGTCACGTATGGATGTGAGAGTCGGACCATAAAGAAGGCTGAGTGCCGAAGAATTGATGCCTTCAAACTGTGGTACTGGAGAAGACTCTTGAGAGTCCCTTGGACTGCAAGGAGATCAAACCAGTCAATCCTAAAGGAAATCATCAGTCCTGAATATTCATTGGAAGGACTGATGCTGAAGCTTAAGCTCCAATACTTAGGCCACCTGATGCAAAGAACTGACTCATTTGAAAAGATTCTGTGAAAGATTGAAAGTAGGAGAAGGGGACAACAGAGGTCAAGATGGTTGGATGGCATCACTCACTCAATGGACCTGAGTTTGAGCAAGCTCAGGGATTTAGTGAAGGACAGGGAAGCCTTGTGTGCTGTAGTCCATGGCATTGCAAGGAGTCAGACATGACTGAGAGACTGAATAACAAATATTATAAAAGAATATGTTCAGGCTGCAACTTTTTATCAAGAACAAAATCCCTCAAAAGAAAGTCCTTTTCTAAACAAAAACATATTAAAAGATATTGACTCATTATTGAGATGGTAAATATTGGGTATGAACAGTAGGCAGTTGAAATTAGATGCTGTGTTTATTCAGTGTGGGAATTGAGATTGCTGTCAGTGTCAGAAACTCAGACATAAGCCAGCCAGTAAATTGCATTCTCCTGTTGACACTGACTGGTTTAGGAATCAGATCAGATCAGATCAGTCGCTCAGTTGTGTCCGACTCTTTGCGACCCCGTGAATCGCAGCATGCCAGGCCTCCCTGTCCCTCACCAACTCCCAGATATCCAATTCCAGGGAAGCCCGATTACATGGACGCCAATTCATAGTGACCTAAACAAAAAGAATATGTATTGGCCTGCATATATAGGCAGTTCAGGGTTGAAAAATCTCCCTATTGTATTATGTCATTAAGGACCTGCTCTTTCAGTCTCTCCATTCTGCCATCAATAGTTTAAACCTAAACGAGCTTCCAACCTCTTTCAACCTCTTAAGGTGGTCACCAGTACTGATCAAAGCCATCTGTTTCCTTGTTCATGACAAACTCAAGAGAAAGAAAACACTTCTGCTCTACCTTCACAACAAGATTCTATTCTATTAGACTAACTGGGCCATTTAGCTTAAAACTGGCTTCCATATTAAGTGTAGCCCAAATTATCCTAACAGATCTGTAATTCAATAAAAGATTGGTTCTCTAGTAGTTGCCACAGAACAATTAAATTAATTATCCTTTCTAGTTAAATGTTATTATGCATCACCCTAAACTGCATCAAGTTTAGGGTTAGTCATTAAGAGTATATTTAAGATAATAAATAGCCTACTCCAGGTAAACATGAATTTGGAGAAACATCATATAGTGTTTGAGGTCCAGCTCTTTCAGATATTTGCACATAATGAGCATCAGGCATACATTTGAAAAGTTCCTTTTATTCCTTCATCTATTATTTCTTCATATAATTCATTTCTTCATATTAATTCATACATAGTTAACTAAAATTTATCCCCCAAATATTTTCTTGTTAAAAAATCATGATGACAGGGCAGATTCATAGACTATTTTCCCCAATTTTTTAAGATTTGTTTCTTTATGTAAATTTAAGAGCAAGTTGATGCTACTGTTGAGCAGCTCACAAAAGGGAAATAAAACTATATGGCTTATTTGAGTGAGAGGAGGAAACCTATACTACAAGCTACATTACTTCCTTTTTCCTTTATTATCAAAGAGTCCCCCATTCCCACTTCCTAATTTCCAGTGAAAATTGTCTTGATATTTTACCTCTTTTCTTCTTTTGGGGAATTTATTTTGTATCTCTAATTTACATCGTTTTACGTTTACCTCTTGACTTTGTATTAATATTATAGGCATTATGCATTTATTTCCCGTAATAGTTCAACTGATGATCAGGCATTTTTCATCTCTTTCTGTTACTTGACTCTAGGATGTATGGGAGCTTCATAAGCAATAAGGAAATTCTGTGTCATTGTGCTAAAGTCTATATTCATTACACTAAAATAGATAACTTTTATTTATTATTCATTTATTTATTTTTGCTTTTTCATAATAGACACTGTAAAGAACAATAAATATACGTAATTTAAAAATTGAAGGGAACTTTCAGAATATCGCCACCTACTGGTAAGAAGTATGCACTATGGAGACAAAAATTATTACATATTTTGAGGTTTCAGAGCAATTTTATGAAATCATATTTAAGAAATAAGTGATAATTTTATTTTTACAAGATATAAATGATGTTAAGTACAAATTATAATTTATATAATTATGATGATTTGGCCATGCATATATAATGAATACAAACTTTTATACATGTGTGCTTCTTACTGCCAAGGAACAAAATCCCTGTTTCCGTCTTCTTCTACATCAGGTCAGCACAAAACTTATCTTTAGCTTCCTTACATGTTATTTGTCCATGGAGATTAAGGTTATTGATAGTTCCGTAGAGTTCTGGTCTATGGAGCAAGGCTGGCCAAGTATCCTAAAATTTTTGTTTACCTACAAATTAAAAGTAAATTACTAACAACACAAATTCTCCTCCAGATTTAAGTTTCTTTTTAGGAATACTTTGCAACATCAGTGGCAACCAGAAAATATACCATCATTTCACAAACATATATAGTGGTTCTCTATAATATTTTATTCACTATACTATTCTTGCTCCATTGACTTCTCTGGGAGTACTAGTATTGAAATATTGTGTAAAAGTAGTCAGAATACACAGACTTTAATGAATAAAAAATTTTGTGAATAATTCAGTATGTTTCCTTTCATCTTTGCTCTGTAACTTCAAATATATGTGTGGGTTTATGTATTATAAATAAATATTTATACATGTATGTTTTTAGTTGACTGTGATGTTCACGTATCCTAAGTTATTTAAGTGGAAAATCATAAGTTTTTCATGTCTGATTATTTCCCTGGAATACATACTTGGAATGCATCACTAACATCCTCTTGTTTTAGTTGTTGAATTGTGCCTGACCCTTTGTGACACCATGGACTGTAGCCTTCCAGGTGCTTCTGGCCTTGGGATTTCCCAGGCAAGAATACTGAACTGTCATTTCCTTCTCAGGAGATCTTCCTGACCAAGGGATTGCACCCATGTCTCCTGCATTGACAGCTGGATTCTTTACCACCGAGCCTCCTGGGAAGCCCAATATCCTCTTGAGCCATTATTAACTTGTTATGCAAATTATAATTCAGTCTTAATTATACACTTTTTTATACCTTTTATTTTATAACTAATGTTTGAGTGATAAGATATGGATACTTCTTAAGCCAAAATGTTGTCATTGGCCAATTTTTTAGAATATAGCCATTGGATTGCTCTTTCAACCGTATTGTTTGTAAAAAAGACATTGTTATTTTTCCTGCCATCCTAATGACTTAGGGTGCCCATCTGTGAGAGGGTTGGAGCCCTACACTCTGACCAGAGAATGATACAAGGACAGTAGTTAATTTCTAAGAGTAGTGAGTCTTTGGTCTACATGCTTATGAATAGAGAGGTTATCACCCATTATCGTCTTAAAGATGTGCACAAATACTAGTACACATATTAGGAGACTTCAGAAAATGAGTTAACTTCCATTGTAGGTAAACCTATGCCCTGAAGGTATCTGCTTAGTTAAAAAAAAAAAAGTATCTTTTATCTTTATCACAGTTACTTGATCAAATATTACCGCTTGGCTCTTTTAAACATTGCAGACTTAATTGTTTAATTGACAATAATAAAGACAATTGAGATTCTCTTAGAAAACCACTTTGGGCGCAGCTGTCAGGAGAGCTGGAATGTCTTATTTCTCCACTCTAGGAGCTTCCACTAAAACATAATCAGATTTTCTTCAGCCCTAGGGCTGTTTGCAGTTCAGATGCCAGGAACAGCTGTGGGGTCCAGAAGGCTTCCTTAGGATTCTCCTACCACGGAGGGGCTGTGGGAGTAGTTGAGCAGGGGCATACATTTGGAACAGGTTACGGAGACACTCCTACTCCACAAAATGCTTCAGAAATATATAACTATCCCAAGCGGAAAAATCAACAAACCCCTCACACATAAAAATTTAAATTTAATGGAATATTTTAAAAGGTTGAAATAAAATATGCATTACATGTAAACCAGATTATAGGTGGGAAATGGCATACTTGACCACAAAATAAAAAGTATCTGCATACTGGTAGGATTTTAGGTAATATTCACGTTACTATAGAGAAATCGAAGTAGCACTGTAGAAGGAGAAAAGCACCATAAAGAAAGGGAGCCTTTATTTACTCTATTTTTAAGTAGTTTCTTTAAATCCAGGGGATTTCCAGTGTCGAATGTTGATTTATTTGCATTTGTGTGATGAAATGTTGCCACCATGTGGCCAGTCCATCAAGCACACCTTCCTCTTTCTTCTGCCATAACCTGTATTTAGGCTATTTTTACATGGTATTTAAGTATTTGGGGGCAGTTGTGGTGTCTGTTGGGGTCATTATTTTAATGAAATAAATATAAAGCATATTAATTTAATGTGGAGATGAAAGTAAGTTTACTGTTATTGTCACGCAATTCGATTTTAATTTGTACCTTCTGGAGCTTGTAGAATTTCCCTTTTGGGCAGATTATTCAAAGTTATAAAACTGAAGCTATTTAGATATGCTCTCTTAAAAGTCAAGGAGATTTATTTATTTATTTTTAATGTTCATTGCTGCTATAAAAATCACCATAAATTACCAAAGTGTCCACTTGTTTGTATATAATTTGGGAACAATTTCTAATGCATACCCCCACTTTAAACAATAGGGGGCACTATGATGTCATAATTTTCTTAAGGAAGGCAAGTATTTCATTCCATAGTAAAAATCCTGTGTTTTCTCCTTGATAAGCATACTTCTCTAAATTCTAAAGCTTATGTTTTATTTTGACAGTACTGGCAATGAATATGAACTTCATTATACATCCTTGGATCTAATTTCTTAAGAGAAAATAGTGTATCAGCTTATCATTATTTCAGTATATGCACACAATTCTAAATTGGTACAAAATTCAAACCAACTTATATTTAATCCAGATAAAATAATTTAAAAACCTAACTTGGCTTGCTTCCTCATTAAACTTAAGACACCGTTGCCATTTTCAAAATTTTTAAATCATTCTTTTTCATTATATATTGCCATGAGTGCAAATATTCTTAAGCTTAGTTTAAGGTTAAAAATTATGAAACTGTGTTTTTAGCATTATAAAGTTGGAAGTCAATAGAACAGTAGCATATACATTGTTAAAACAAAAAATAGTCTCAAAGTTACAGATTTCCCAAGTTATTGAAGGAATTCTCAGTGTATGACGTCTAAGTATTTTATCTTTTCAAGGTTTACTCAGATTTAGGTTTCAGACCTAATAAAACATAAAATAGGAATTAGTAGATTAAATATACAAGTTAAAAATTTGAAACTTTTGTATGGAACAAAGTACATTTCTTAATGGAAGCCTCTTTTTCATGTATCTTCAAGCAAATATAAGGAAACTGAGGATAAGAGAACTTTCAGGACTACAGTTCCAGTTTCCATCCAAAATACTATAATAGTTGCCAATGTTATCTTTTAAGTTTTACACACAGACACATATATACAAGTATTACATTGCTATTCTCTTCACAAAAAATTAAAACATTAAATTGTAGTCTAAAGTCATCTTTTTGCTTCTCAAGCTCAGTGATTTTCATTAAAGGTAATCATCACTGTGAATTTTTTGCATATACTTAAATTTTTAATGATTCAAAGAAAAGTGACTATGCTGTATTTTTTTTTTTTTTTTGCATATTTCTCGGCAATAGGAGCCATATTTAACAGATAATTTTTGTATCCATTTGTTAAAACATTTCATGGTGGCAATTTGAATAAGCCATGGTGGGAATATTTGTACCACAGAAATCAGTTAGTGCTTCACATCTGGGTAGGTGTTTGTTTTTTTTCCCAGAGAGGTTTTTGTTTGTTTGTTTGTTTGTTTGTTTTCAATAGATTAGTGGTATTTCTTAACTAGGACCACTATAGGCATTTTGGGTAGAACAAGTCTTGTTTACGGCTTTCTCCTCCATTGAAGAATGTTTAGTATCCTTGGCCCTGGCCCATTAAATACAAAAATTACAAATCCTAGTCACCAAAACCATTGAAGTGTCCCTCTCCCCCCACATTTCCAAATGTTTCCTGGGATGTTTTGCCTCTTGCAAAGGATACCCCCTCCTAGACAGATGAATGAATATGTGACAAAGTAAAGTAATGAAAACTCAGGCAGAACTTAGACATGGAAATAATACAACAAGTTAAGTTTAGGAAAAATCAGGACTGATTGATAAAGGGATATAAATTATTATCTACATTGTTTAACTGCTTGGTCACATTGTTGGTCTGCTTATTAATAGGACAAGAGTATGGACCGACAGAAATCAAGGAAACCAATCAGGAATTATAGTGTATATCTGCTCTTTTGCCAACCAATAGCATACATTTTTTGTCAGATAATGTTACACTTCAAGTGCCCTCTAGATTCTGGAGCTGTGCTGGCCGATATGATGGACACTAGCCACAAATGGCATTGAACACTTGAGGGTAGAGCAGTTGAGGAACTGAATTTCTAATTGAATTGAGCTATGGTGGGAGTGTAAAATATGACTGGATTTTGAAAAGTTACTGCACTTTTTTTTTTTAAAAGAAAAGTGTTTTATTAATACGGAGACGGCAATGGCACCCCACTCCAGTACTCTTGCCTGGAAAATTCCATAGATGGAGGAGCCTGGTAGGCTGCAGTCCATGGGGTCGCACAGAGTCAGACACGACTAAGCGACTTCACTTTCGCTTTTCACTTTCATACATTGGAGGAGGAAATGGGAACCCACTCCAGTGTTCTTTTCTGGAGAATCCCAGGGACGGGGGAGCCTGGTGGGCTGCCATCTATGAGGTCACATAGAGTCGGACATGACTGAAGTGACTTAGCAGCAGCAGCAGCAATTTTATTAATGTTTTGCTTCAACAGTATACTGAAATGACAATATTTTCACATATTGGGTTGAATAAAATATATCTTAAAATACTATGCATGCTCAGTAGCTCAGTCATGTCTGATTCTTTGCAACCCCATGGACTGCCTACGAAGCAGGAGATGTGGTTCAATCCCTGGGTCGGGAAGATCCCCTGGAGAAGGAAATGGCAACCCACTCCAATATCCTTGCCTGTGAATTCCCATGGACAGAGTAGCTTCTCAGGCTACAGTCCATGGGATCTCAAAGAGATCGCCATGACTTAGCAACTAAACAACAACAACAACAATATAATGGGGGTGGGAAATTAGGAGTTTGGGATAAACATATACACACTACTGTATATAAATTAGTAAACAAGGACCTCCTATATAGCGCAGGGAACTATACACAGTATCTTACAATAGCCTGTAATGGAAGAGACTCTGAAAAATTATACACACACACACACACACACATATCACTGAACCACCTTGCTATATATTTGAAACTAAATAAATTAACTGTACTTCAAGAAAAAAATAGTTGATGAAATAACTTCCCAAGTTTCAATTAAATTTCTATTCCTCAGTGATCTTGAAATATTTCAACTTTAAAGCCTTATTAACCTCTAGATGTTTTAAATCTATTTTTAGAATTATAACAATGATGTGAAAAAATGTTTGATAACTGCACTTTAGTTTTTATTTCGATTCTCTAATTTATGGATGACACTGAAAAAATTTTCCAACATGTTTGATTTTTCCCACTTCCCACCTTGATAGGCTCCAACTGAGCTGATCACTGGGAAGAAGATAGAAAAAGTTGAAAAAAAAATATTTAATAAAAGTTAAATTATTATGCTATTCCAATAAAACTGGAATAACATAAACTTTCTTATGATAGAAATTTTTCAGAGGGCCCAAGAAATGATATTGAAAAAGTAAGTCCCCAATAATGCTATGTTGGTTATATTCAACTTAGATACAAGGGATTCAGAATACTTATATTTCATAAAATTGCCTTTAGTAGTTACTTTACTTGCAAATATTTTCGAAAGGCCTTTAGTATCCACTTACAAAGGAGATCCTGGCTGCCTCATCTCAACCTTCCAGAAAACACTTCAGGGCCAGTAAATAAATAAAGTGATTTCTGTGCAACTGAAACTACTGGCTTAAGACTTCAAGGCCAAACCCTTATATGGTCTTCAGGAGGGTCCCTCTGCTTTTGATCAGAAGCTCCTTTCTCTTACTTAGCACAGTATTCTTACAAATAAACAAACAAAACATCCAAACCAACAGCCTTATTTCCTAATATAGAGGCAACTAGAAACATAAAAGGAAAAAAAGAAAAAAGACTAGACAGGAGTTGAAAGAATCAGGTAGGTCACTTACACACTCAAATCACATTTCATCTGCTTTCTGGGTTTCCTATATCTCCAGGGTTGAAATTAATCACCTCCTCCTCTAAATACCAATAAGAGTTTTTAAAAGTAAAATTGACATTATGGTCAGGGTTGGTGTTAAAATGTCTAATACTGGTGCAGACTCTAGCCAAGTGCAGCAATGAGGGCTTAGAGCTCATCTGTGCTCGCCATTAATCCTCTAGTTACTGGATCTTGCGGAATGACAGGGTGTCCCAGAGTCCTGGCTGCTGGGGTGACTGGGAGCACTCAGGGAATGTTGGTCATGGTTATTTTCCAGGCAGTAGGGAGGCTTGTATTACTTCAAAAACAACCAGTAAGAATGTATGGGTTCAGGGCCTATTTCTTATTCATCTTAACATCCTCAGCTGGCAGAGACAGGACAATATGTTAGTAAATCAAACAAGTTGCCTTTGGATTTAATTTTTTTTTTTTTAACCAGAAAATACAGCAACAAATTAGGTTCACATCAACATGTATTTTACTTACAGATGTGTTCTCATATTAGATATACCAAGGGAACATTTCATGCAAAGATGGGCTCAATAAAGGACAGAAATGGTATGGACCTAACAGAAACAGAAGATATTAAGAAGAGGTGGCAAGAATACACAGAAGAACGGTACTCTGATCGAGGCCCAAAAAAAAAAAAAAAAAAAAGAACGGTACAAAAAAGATCTTCACGACCCAGATAATCACAATGGTGTGATCACTCACCTAGAGCCAGACATCCTGGAACGTGAAGTTCAGTGGGCCTTAGAAAGCATCACTACGAACAAAGCTAGTGGAGATGATGGAATTCCAGTTGAGCTATTTCAAATCCTGAAAGATGATGCTGTGAAAGTGCTGCACTCAATATGCCAGCAAAGTTGGAAAACTCAGCAGTGGCCACAGGACTGGAAAAGGTCAGTTTTCATTCCAATCCCAAAGAAAGGCAATGCCAAAGAATGCTCAAACTACTGCACGATTGCACTCATCTCACACGCTAGTAAAGTAATGCTCAAAATTCTCCAAGCCAGGCTTCAGCAATACGTGAACCGTGAAATTCCTAATGTTCAAGCTGGTTTTAGAAAAGGCAGAGGAACCAGAGATCAAATTGCCAACATCCGCTGGATCATGGAAAAAGCAAGAGAGTTCCAGGAAAACATCTATTTCAGCTTTATTAACTATGCCAAAGCCTTTGACTATGTGGATCACAATAAACTGTGGAAAATTCTGAAAGAGATGGGAATACCAGACCACCTGATCTGCCTCTTGAGAAATCTGTATGCAGGTCAGGAAGCAACAGTTAGAATTGGACATGGAACAACAGACTGGTTCCAAATAGGAAAAGGAATACGTCAAGGCTGTAAATTGTCACCCTGTTTATTTAACTTCTATGCAGAGTACATCATGAGAAACTCTGGACTGGAAGAAACACAAGCTGGAATCAAGATTTCCGGGAGAAATACCAACAACCTCAGATATGCAGATGACACCACCCTTATGGCAGAAAGTGAAGAGGAACTAAAAAGCCTCTTGATGAAAGTGAAAGTGGAGAGTGAAAAAGTTGGCTTAAAGCTCAACATTCAGAAAACGAAGATCATGGCATCCGGTCCCATCACTTCATGGGAAATAGATGGGGAAACAGTGGAAACAGTGTCAGACTTTATTTTGGGGGGCTCCAAAATCACTGCAGATGGTGACTGCAGCCATGAAATTAAAAGATGCTTACTCCTTGGAAGGAAAGTTATGACCAACCTAGATAGCGTAGTCAAAAGCAGAGACATTACTTTGCCAGCAAAGGTCCATCTAGTCAAGGCTATGGTTTTTCCTGTGGTCATGTATGGAAGTGAGAGTTGGACTGTGAAGAAGGCTGAGCACCGAAGAATTGATGCTTTTGAACTGTGGTGTTGGAGAAGACTCTTGAGAGTCCCTTGGACTGCAAGGAGATCCAACCAGTCCATTCTGAAGGAGATCAGCCCTGGGATTTCTTTGGAAGGAATGATGCTAAAGCTGAAACTCCAGTACTTTGGCCACCTCATGCGAAGAGTTGACTAATTGGAAGAGACTCTGATGCTGGGAGGGATTGGGGGCAGGAGGAGAAGGGGATGCCAGAGGATCAGATGGCTGGATGGCATCAGTGACTCAGTGGACTTGAGTCTGAGTGAACTCCGGGAGTTTGTGATGCACAGGGAGGCCTGGTGTGCTGCGATTAATGGGGTCGCAAAGTGTTGGACACGACTGAGCGACTGAACTGAACTGAACTGAACAGTGTCCTCATAATTTCCCTAAAGTAGAAGACAAAAAATGTTTACAACATACATAGAGTAGAGAGAAGAGGGTATTGTAGCCAGAGGACTTGGCTTGGCCAAGTAAACTTTGGATTGCAAATTCCATTTATTAGGCACTTGTTCTTACAGTTAGAGATGCCAGAGAGATAGAAGCAAGCTGATAAAGTTGAAAAAAAACTTTAACAGGTGTGGTGTCTTTTTAGGAATTAAAGCAGGGCTATTTTGGGATGCTTGGGTTTTATTCTTTGCTTTCTGGAAAGAACTTAGGGAAAATTTAGTTTTCTTTTTATCTACCTATCATCTTCTGCCTGTTGGTGTCCTATTTAGCAGAAGAGGTGGATGAAAGCTTGTGAAATTAAGATTTGAATAAGAAAAACATTCCAGAAAGCCTATAGAATATCAAAAGTTATGTTTATTTTTACCTTTATTTTTATTAGTAGTATAGAAATAGCTTTCAAATAATAACAAGTCACATGGAATATCATTCTACAAGGATTATTTTGTATAATCTTACAAGCAGCCAAATTACACCATGAGGCCTGTTTTAGATGCTTAGAGTTGAGGGTGAAATGGATATACTGAATGTTTACATTTTAATTATAATCATGGTAGATAAGATTCTTGTCACTGTATATTACATTAAGTTAATGAACTTGAATAGAACTTGAACAAATCATCAGTTTCACTCCAATTCATTATAAAACGTAGGGCTCTTAATGTGGATTTCTATTCCACTTTATTTTAAAGAACGGTACACAAAGCTAATTTCTACTATCTGCCCAACTTGTATCTTCATCATGTAAATGGTCATCTCTTAAGTTTTAAACTACATAAGCACACAATTTGTCATTTCACTGCTTTCATTCCTGATTTCATTTAGACCTGGTTGCCCTTCAGGAAATTATAAAAGGTTTCTTCACTCCTTCTTTTCTGTTTCTCTCTCTCTTTCTTTCTTTCTTTCCATAGCTTTGTTGTCATAATTGATATAGAATAAATCTCATATATTTAATGTGTACAATTTGATGTTTTGACATATATATATATGTATATATATATATCTCCTCCATGAAACTTTTGGAAAAATCAAGATAGAAACATATCCATCACCCCACAAATTTTCCCGTATCCCTTTCTAATCCTTCCCTCACACATTTCCCCATGGCCCATCTCCAAACAGCTACTGGTATACTATGAAAGTTTTCTTTCTTTCAGTGATTTAGTGTGGTAGATTCTCATTTTTATAAAGAAATGTGAATGTTTTCACATGTTTAGTGTGCAGGTGGCTTGGCTTTATACCATAAACAGAACAGTATGAATACACTTCAACCAAACTCATGTAAGCTAAAAAGATCAAAAATTTGAAAATGTTTAGACTCCTTTCATTATGATAGTGGCCATTCTATAACTACAAAATATGTATGATTTATATGGAATGTTTTTCAGAGGCTCCTCAGAAACATTCTGAGCACACAGGCACATCGTATTTTCCTAAGGTAAATGGGCTACTCTGAAAACCAACATTACCAACTTTACATTATTACGTGTGTATTTGTAGATCAGGGCATAATGAATAGAAAAGCTAAAGTTAATGTTGACCTTCTGAAATCTAGGTCTAGAATTTGTTGTTTTAAATATTAAAGAATTCCCATTGGTTGGTATAAACTACTCTTTATTTTCTTAACATTATTGTTTTTCTCCTTCCCCTTACTCTGCTTTTGGATAAAAGGTGGAAAAGGGAGTCCTTGATAGTGTGTGTTAGAGTGACTGTACTGAACAAGGCCTCTGTCTGATGAAGAGACAAAGGGTTGGGCAGCCTGTTTCTGTCCTAGGTGGGGAGTGAGCAATGAAGGTTGCGAGTCTCTTTGTGTGTATGTGTTCGTTAAGAACTTTAATTAGAATAAAATTAGAAATGGAATTTCACGGCTGATAGTCTTCTTTTTCTGTATCTCTAAAATAATAGTTACAAAGTTGTGTAAGGGTAGAGGACATGGGTAGAACAACTTGATGTATGGCATGTAGTACTCAAAGAAGGTTAGTTATCATTATTAGTTAAAAACTTTTCTATTGTAATGCTTTTGAATCAAAGTGTACACATATCTCCCATACCCAATCTACTTGCCCTTTAGAAAATGGTTATTGATTTTTTGAACTCTAGGAGCTGTTGCTCTATCTGGTCAAGGAAATCTGCTGGCTTGGCAGTCTATTGAGTTAGCTGCCTGGAAACTGGCAGGAGAGGGTCACTTCTGATTAGAACTGACATCTAAGACTTTGTAAAATGAGTTCCTTTCCAGCCTGCTCATGTACTCCACTTTATTGTTATAGTATTGCAAACCCCATTCATTAAAATAGCACTAACATTGCATTTACTTTCTGCTGACAGTTAATACAATTAAGCATAATTAAAGTTCGAGCACTACTGATTCCCTCATAAAGTGTCCTCGAAGCTGATACAGCTAGAAGGATATAAAACGATGTCAGTCCCTCATGGTGTGGGGACTGGTGCCTGGTCCTTGAAATATTTTTTCTCTTTCTTTTTCACATTTGACTAAAGTGTTGCAGTAATTCACAAAGCACTGGTTTTAGATGAAATCGTTGTACGTAGGCAACGGGTAACAATTTATGTGGTCTGACTTGTGGAGAACTGGGCTAGCCCCAGATCTCTCCTCAAGACCTGTCATGAAATCTAATTTTATAATAAGGGTTTCATATGTTAGGATAATAGATGTAAAGATCAGAGTTTAAGATCCTTTTTATAATATTTCTGAGAAGAGAGGTGGAAGCTATCATTAACTGAACAACTACTGCCTGAATTATTTTCACATTTATTATTATAATTTTGATAAATGCTGGCTTAATACCCTAAAGAGTTTAGTTTCCATAAGGCCACTCAGAGGTGTGATGAATATATATTAGCAGAGGACAGAAAGGTCCTGAATCATGTGTGTATGTGAGACAGACAGAAATCAAAATCAAATTTGAGTGTCTTCCTGGTTTTGCCTTATATGTAACTTCTCAGAGGCTCTGTTTATGTGAGCACTTTGAGGTCACATAAGATAGAAGAACTTTGGATACATTCTTGCCTATCCTGTGCATCCACAAGTCTAATGGAAAAATGATGTGAAGCTGTGCATTTAACCGGATGCTTATGCAGAGGGAGGAGAACCTTCTTCTGCATCGATTTTCACCATTCATTCTATAAAGCTTCCCATCATGGCTTACTCTGCTGTGTTCTCATTCCCTGGATGTTTCATGGAGTGAGTTCTGTGTGGAAATGTACTGAGAGATCAGCATGGCAGAGGAAGTCATGTATTCTGGACCAGCTATTTTAGTTCAAATATTACATCTTTCCTAGTTTCTCTTGAGAATGTTTTCTTGATGTTTCAGGCAGAATAGAGAAAACAAACAAACCCTCAACTTTCTCTAAACAAGCATTTCTCCTAGGAGGACTGTAAAATATTTTGGCATTTCTTCTCATCTATTTCACAGACTTTGTAGCTAGGTCAGGACATTCTTTTAAATTCTTTTAAACTTTCTTTTCCTTTGTGGTTACAATATTCACTAATGTATTGACTTTGCTAGAATTTTTAAAAGAATAATTTCGTAGTGAATGCTGATGGGGTCTCTGGTACAAAGGTCAAGGCATCTGATCCCATGGGTCAGAATGAAGATTACCTGATCATGAGTTCTAATGTGGATGCTAGGAGAGGACATCAGGAACACCCTAGGCTGAAATGTTCAATGACCAGCACATCCCAAGTGGTATGTTCTCAGTACTGAATGCTCTGCTCATTCTCTTCTAATTAACATAGAATTAAAATAAAATTTCATACTCAATTTGGAAAAGTGTCCCTTAGTGATTTTTTCTCTTGAAGAAAAATGTATTAAAAGATAGTTACTGGATTGCAGAAGGCATAACAGCTTTGGAAAAATAGTGTTTTCATGAATAGTTTGGGCTTCCCTGGTGGCTCAGGCAGTAAAAAATCCATCTGCAATGTGGGAGACCTGGGTTCAGTCCCTGGGTTGGGAACATTCCCCGGGGGCGGGAAAGACAACCCACACCAGTATTCTTGCCTGGAGAATCCCCATGGACAGAGAAGCCAGGGGGGCTTGAGTCAATGGTCACAAATATTTAGACATGACTGAGCAACTAACCGGAGAAGGCAATGGCACCCCACTCCAGTACTTTTGCCTGGAAAATCCCATGGACGGAGGAGCCTGGTAGGCTGCAGTCCATGGGGTCGTTACAGTCGGACACGATTGAGCGTCTTCACTTTCACTTTTCACTTACATGCATTGGAGAAGGAAATGGCAACCCACTCCAGTATTCTTGCCTGGAGAATCTCAGGGATGGGGAAGCCTGGTGGGCTGCTGTCTATGGGGTCGCAGAGTCGGACACGACTGAAGTGACTTAGCAGCAGCAGCAGAGCAACTAACACTTTCACTTTCTCTGATAGTACATTTGGCATCAGACAAGTCAATGTAGTGTGGCTGGTTGGGGTGAGCGCACACCTGACTCTTACCTCCATCTCTCTGCCTTCATGTGTGACCTGATAACTGAGTTCTGGTTGCGGGAATTTGAGAGAACCAAGGGCCTCCAATTCTCAGAGAAGGCATTTAAGAAATGAATGTACCCATTCCATGTTCTTTGTCCTCTTTTTCCAACATGGTAAAGATTATTTCCACTTTGGAGAGAGTATAGCCACAAGATAGAAGAAGGCTTTGCTGCTAAGGAGGAAATTTGCCCATGGACCAGGAACGCAATGAGTGATTACAAGACTAGCAATACATTTCCTATTGTGTTTGAGCTATTGGACCAGAAGAAAGTAGGGAAAATCACTAGACCATTCAGGTATTACCTAAATCAAATCCCTTATGATTATACAGTGGAAGTGAGAAATAGATTTAAAGGACTAGATCTGACAGACAGAGTGCCTGAGGAACTATGGAATGAGGTTCATGACATTGTACAGGAGACAGGGATCAAGACCATCCCCATGGAAAAGAAATGCAGAAAAGCAAAATTGCTGTCTGGGGAGGGCTTACACATAGCTGTGAAAAGAAGAGAAGCGAAAAGCAAGGGAGAAAAGGAAAAATATAAGCATCTGAATGTAGAGTTCCAAAGAATAGCAAGAAGAGATAAGAAAGCCTTCCTCAATGATCAATGCAAAGAAATAGAGGAAAACAATAGAATGGGAAAGACTAGAGATCTCTTCAAGAAAATTAGAGATACCAAGGGAACATTTCATGCAAAGATGGACTCAATAAAGGACAGAAATGGTATGGACCTAACAGAAGCAGAAGATATTAAGAAGAGGTGGCAAAAATACACAGAAGAACGGTACAAAAAAGATCTTCATGACCCAGATAATCACGATGGTGTGATCACTGACTTAGAGCCAGACATCCTGGAATGTGAAGTCAAGTGGGCCTTAGAAAGCATCACTACGAACAAAGCTAGTGGAGGTGATGGAATTGAGCTATTTCAAATCCTGAAAGATGATGCTGTGAAAGTGCTGCACTCAATATGCCAGCAAAGTTGGAAAACTCAGCAGTGGCCACAGGACTGGAAAAGGTCAGTTTTCATTCCAATCTCAAAGAAAGGCAATGCCAAAGAATGCTCAAACTACCGCACAATTGCACTCATCTCACATGCTAGTAAACTAATGCTCAAAATTCTCCAAGCCAGGCTTTAGCAATATGTGAAACGTGAACTTCCTGATGTTCAAACTGGTTTTAGAAAAGGCAGAGGAACCAGAGATCAAATTGCCAACATCTGCTGAATCATGGAAAAAACAAGAGAGTTCCAGAAAAACATCTATTTCTGCTTTATTGACTATGCCAAAGCCTTTGACTGTGTGGATCACAATAAACTGTGGAAAATTCTGAAGGAGATGGGAATACCAGACCACCTGATCTGCCTCTTGAGAAATCTGTATGCAGGTCAGGAAGCAACAGTTAGAATTGGACATGGAATAACAGCCTGGTTCCAAATAGGAAAAGGAGTACGTCAAGGTTGTATATTATCACCCTGCTTATTTAACTTATATGCAGAGTACATCATGAGAAATGCTGGACTGGAAGAAGCACAAGCTGGAATCAAGATTGCCGGGAGATATATCAATAACCTCAGATATGCAGATGACACCACCCTTATGGCAGAAAGTGAAGAGGAACTGAAAAGCCTCTTGATGAAAGTGAAAGTGGAGTGTGAAAAAGTTGGCTTAAAGCTCAACATTCAGAAAATGAAGATCATGGCATCTGGTCCCATCACTTCATGGGAAATAGATGGGGAAACAGTGGAAACAGTGTCAGACTTTATTTTTTGGGGCTCCAAAATCACTGCAGATGGTGATTGCAGCCATGAAATTAAAAGGCACTTACTCCTTGGAAGGAAACTTATGACCAACCTAGATAGCATAGTCAAAAGCAGAGGCATTACTTTGCCAACAAAGGTTCGTCTAGTCAAGGCTATGGTTTTTCCTGTGGTCATGTATGGATGTGAGAGTTGGACTCTGAAGAAAGCTGAGTGCCGAAGAATTGATGCTTTTGAACTGTGGTGTTGGAGAAGACTCTTGAGAGTCCCTTGGACTGCAAGGAGATCCAACCAGTCCATTCTAAAGGACGTCAGCCCTTGGTGTTCTTTGGAAGGAATGATGCTAAAGCTGAAACTCCAGTACTTTGGCCACTTCATGCGAAGAGCTGACTCATTGGAAAAGACTCTGACGCTGGGAGGAATTGGGGGCAGGAGGAGAAGGGGATGACAGAAGATGAGATGGCTAGATGGCATCACTGACTCTATGGACATGAGTCTTGAGTGAACTCCGGGAGTTTGTGATGGACAGGGAGGCCTGGCGTGTTGTGATTCATGGGGTCGCAAAGAGTCAGACACGACTGAGGGACTGAACTGAACTGAACTTAATGTATTTGATAAAACAACTGTATTATATTAACACACGCTTATTTTTATTGTTTCTTTGCTTCCTTTCTCCGAATTTCATAACATATTTTGTTAGGGGTACTTAACTCTCTTCCTGTTCATGTAACTTAGAAAATACAGATTTTTATTTGGTATTACAGTAGATGTCAATCTCATTATCTTTCTTCCACTAATGCTTCCAAAACTTTTGGCACATGTTCCTTACATTGATTATGAAATACTACTAATTTATGGTTATTACTGTCTTTAAAAAAGAGTTGAGAAGCTTATTATTTCTCAATCATTTTATTGTAAGATTGCTGATAGCCTTCTCAGTGCATACCATTAAAAATGAAAAATGAATATTCAGATCAAGATATAATACATTGTAAAAATACTGTATGTGGTTAGTCTACTAGGTTGTTTGGAGAAAATGTGATGATTTTCAACAATTTCCAGCTGTGAAAAAAAAAGCATATTAGTAGCGAAAGTGGAGGGGGGTGTTATTCTTTAAATAACACTTGCTGTATGACCTTGACCAAGTCATTTATGTTCAGTGGAATTTGGGTTCAAATATATAATAATATTTATTGAGTTTTTCCTCTATATCCAAATATGGCTTAGGTGCTCTCTATGTATTAATTCATTTAATCGTCACTGTAGCATGATGAGATAATTCTAAAAGGGAACCAGAAAAACACTGTATTAGATTTGTTTGACGAAAGTCACTGAGTTAAGTGGTAACAAAGTTGAGATCAGAACTATCAGTCTGGTTCCAGAGTAAACACTATTAACCAGTTTACCAGTGCTTTTCAAATTGGAGAGAATCAACATCATCTGAAGAGCTGTTAAAACACAGATTGCAAGGTCCACCCCCAGAGTTTCTGATGCAACAGATCTAGGGGAGTGCCTGAGAATTTGCGTTTCTAGCTGGTTCTCAAGTGATGCTGATGCCACTAGCCTGGGGACCACACCACAAGCACTGTGGTATATTCCACTGCTTTCCTTCTTCAGAATTTTTTTTCTTCTTTAGCAAAGATGAGTTTATTCAGGATCAGTAGAGAAATAGCTATTTGGAATGTGCAACCACGACATAATATGTGCAAGGTCCCAGAGGGAAAAGGGAGGAGAATACTTTTATAGACGGGAAAGGGAAGTTGATAATGAACAAACACGCCATGGGTTTGCATTGGCTGAGGCTTTTTTTCTTTTTTAAAAATGTATTTTTTTTAAACTGAAGGATAATTGCTTTACAGTATTGTGTTGGTTTCTACCAAAGTTCAACATGAATCAGCCATAGGTTTACCCATGTCCCCTCCCACTTGATCATCTATGATTTTATTCTATAAGAGTGTTCTAATGAGGTGGATGAAACTGGAGCCTATTATACAGAGTGAAGTAAGCCAGAAGGAAAAACATAAATACAGTATACTAACGCATATATATGGAATTTAGAAAGAGGGTAACAATAACCCTGTGTACGAGACAGCAAAAGAGACACTGATGTATAGAACAGTCTTATGGACTCTGTGGGAGAGGGAGAGGGTGGGAAGATTTGGGAGAATGGCATTGAAATATGTAAAATATCATGTATGAAACGAGATGCCAGTCCAGGTTCGATGCACGATACTGGATGCTTGGGGCTAGTGCACTGGGACGACCCAGAGGGAGGTTATGGGGAGGGAGGAGGGAGGAGGTTTCAGGATGGGGAACACATGTATACCTGTGGCGGATTCATTTTGATATTTGGCAAAACTAATACAATTATGTAAAGTTTAAAAATAAAATAAAATTTAAAAAAAATCACCAAAATATAAAATGTTTACTTATAAGTGAAAAAAAAAAAAAAAAGTGTTCATGAAAATTAGTTAAATCACATTATAAGGAAATGTTTTCAATAGTAAGATTTCACATTTTAAAAAAAGTTTAAGTTCTATAGAAATTAGTTTTTCTTATCTTTTTCTTTAGATTCTTGATACACTAAATTAGAAATGAAAGAATAATTGTCTTATTTGAGCCAAAACATATAGTAATTGTGTGATAATTCATTTTCTTAACTGATTACCATTATTTGAATCATACTAGTACTTTTTCGGGAGAAGGCAATGGCACCCTACTCAAGTACTGTTGCCCAGAAAATCCCATGGATGGAGGAGCCTGGTAGGCTGCAGTCCATGGGGTCGCTAAGAGTCAGACACGACTGAACGACTTCACTTTCACTTTCCACTTTGCTGCATTGGAGAAGGAAATGGCAACCCACTCCAGTGTTCTTGCCTGGAGAATCCCATGGACAGAGAAGCCTGGTGGGCTGCAGTCCACGGGGTCGCACAGAGTCAGACACGACTGAAGCGACTTAGCAGCAGCAGCAGCAGTACTTTTTCATTTCATGTTCCTCTTTGTAAATACATTAATTCCATTTTTTACATTAACTTATGTGGTTTAATTTTAATGTCTCTCATCTTTTTCCCATTTTTTAAAGTTTTCTTAGGGAAAAATCAGTTTTTTTCTCACAGTTTAGTCTGCTTAGCCCTCTGACAAGAAATTCTATTTATTCTTTGAATTACACCTTGAATATTGTGTTTAATTTTCTCTGTACATTATTATATAATCAAAGATATATTTTTGGATGATTTGAAAATACAGAGAAAATAAAGACAGAAAGCAATACCACAAATGTGTTAGAAAAATATGGAAATATAAATTATGAGAATTTATGACATACAGAGGAAAAATATTCTAGAAATACAAATTTCTTATAAGTTTTCAAATTCTGCATCAGGTATGTATACATGTCACATCTATTTATATATATAATACACACACATACAATGATTTAGTGTACAACATGCTTTCATGTATTCAGGCTGTCATGCAAAGTGTAGAACATCTTAAGGATTTTTCATAAATTCCATAATAAATTTTAGTTTTATTTTTGATCCATACAGAACAAGTGACTATAGAATTGATGCAGTCAGGACTATCAGACCTGCTGAAATGCTAAGCGTTTCTGTCTAAAGGATCCAGGAAGAATGTCTTCCTCAGGACTGTTTGCCTTCTAATGCATCTGGGGCTTTGGAATCATGAACTGGGAGACAGATTCTGAAACAGATGGATGTGGATCAGAATGGTCAAGTAAGAAAAAAGACTTAAGAAGTAAAATAAGTGAAAGGAACATGTCCTAATTAAAACCACTTCTCTATCTTTTAGAAGACCACAAATGCACAGAGATGAAAGCAAGTCTGCTTGTTTTATTAGTTGCCTAACCAATCAATACCATCCTGGAAGCAACAACTGTATAAACATGAAGCCTCCAGCAAACGCTTTGTAGAGCCACCTGCAGTCTGATCTAAACTGAACCAGAGTGACATTTCAAACATTCTCATGAGAAGTTTGCTGCTTTCTCAGAATACAGCATTCCATGTTCCCCATAAGATTACTGGAATATGGTCAGCAGAATTTTTCTTATTCCAGTCTGTACAGTACAGTTTTTCCAGATCAAAGCTGGAAAATATGTTCATCCTTGATATGGAACATCCAGTGTTTACAAATAATGTTGTATTACTTCAATAGAACACTTAAATAATTATATTCTCTTCCTGATAATTACTATCGCATGTGTTCCTGGTCAGTATTTTTCTTTTTCTTTCCAACTAGAAGAGTGACTAGCAAAATTGTGTTTCTTTTCAAAAGTTTATGTTCACGCTAGATAGTTCTTTACATGAACCCAAATAAAAATGTGCTTAAAAAGTTAATCCAAGTTTTTAAATAGATTTTTTTTCTAAGTCAAGTGCAAACTTTTAGTTAAAATTTATTTATAGTTTAAAAAACAAAGAGAGCAATTAAATACTTTTTCTCTTTGTTCAGTGTTGTGGTCAAGTTTTATTCATTGACTGACAATGTTTACCGTAACAATATGAGGAATATACTATCATGGCCTTATGAGAAAACTAAAAATTAGAAAAATTAAGCAACTTTCCTCAGATCCTACAACCAATAAGTGTCCAAACTAAAACTCCAACCCAGTTGTCACTGAACTACCGCATGAGTTTGAAGAGGAATTTTTTACTGTTATTCTTAATACATACAGATTCAGTTGAGTTGATGACCTATTTACTGAACTTGGCTTTTTTGTATAAAATGAATTGTGTGATAATTGTGTATCTGTAGTAATAAAAAGGTTCCACATCCATTAGTTAAAATAAAATCCACAAGTAAAACATATGGTTATGATTGCACAAATTTAAGATTTTTGACTCCATATATAGACTTCCATAGGAGGCCTCTAAGATTTTGTCAGATACAAAATAAAATACCTCAGTTTGGAAATACATCTTAGTAGTTATCTTAATATTACTAAAAATTATAGTTTTACTTGAACATTAATGAAGTGCTTGTACATTAATGAAAATAATTGTTCATTTGCACTTGGAGTCAATATTCATTGATTATTAATCCATTAATGATGATGAATTTATCAATTTATTAACTCATTTATTGAGATAGGAGATGATCATACTGTGATAAACATGATAGGTATAGACATCTCTTTTACAGAGTTTACATTCTAGTAGAGGTCACATGCACAAAAATATCCAACTATAGAAATAATCATTTAATTATAATTCACTGTCAAAGGTAGAAGTGAGAGTGCTTAGAAAGGACTGAACTCCTGTACCTTACCTGGGGTAGATGAGGGGTCTGGAAAGCTTCTCTGAGGGAGTGTATTAGCTAAAATACTGATGACAAAGAGAAATTGGTTGGCAAAGGGAGAAGGACACTAGAGAGCAGAAAAAGTTTCATTAATTCTCTTCACAAACATGCTATGCTATGTCATTTCAGTTGTGTCCAACTCTGTGTGACCCCATAGACGGCAGCCCACCAGGCTCCCCTGTCCCTGGGATTCTCCAGGCAAGAACACTGGAGTGGGTTGCCATTTCCTTCTCCAACTTCACAAACATATACATTTATTATTACCAACATGGAAGGACCATATTTTATGGAAGAGACATAAAGCTTATAAAATTGGGGAAAGGGGACTCTTTTAAGAAGAAGAAAAACAATATCTACTGTTTATAAAATTTTACAGGAATAAGTCATTATGGACACAATGTGAGGTCTCTCACCAGGATTTCCATCAGTGAGGGGTCCTGAAGCTTAAACCTGGTCTGGTTGCCTCAGCTGATCATCTTTCTTTTACAGATGAGGAAACTTAGTCATTGATGACTAAGTTGATGACTTTTCACTTTCATGCATTGGATAAGGAAATGGCAACCCACTCCAGTGTTCTTGCCTGGAGAATCCCAGGGACAGGGGAGCCTGGTGGGCGGCCATCTATGGGGTCGCACAGAGTCGCACACAACTGAAGTAACTTAGCAGTCATTGATGAAATCAGTATTCCAATGTAGCTTTTTTTGACTCCAGAATCAGTGTTTGTAACAACTCTGTTATACTTTGTCAGACACCTCATTAGCAAAACCAGAAATTATGTGAGAAATTATTCACAAACTCCCTTCCCCCTTATTACCATCAATAGGTTATCCATGCTCTTATCTAAACTCACTCTCTCTGTATACTGATTTCCATCATCTCCCACCCACACAAGGACATCACTCCAACCAATTCTTTTATCTCTCTCCTACAGGATCAGTTTCTGTCTTCCTAACTGTTTTTCCTTGTTGTGTACAAACCTTCCCACCAAACAGAAAAGAAAGGAAAAGAAATCAGCAAAAACAAATCTTGATTTCATTTCTCCCACTGATTGCCAACCTCATTTCTTTGATTCTGTTCATTACTAGTTTCTCTGAAGAGTTTTTGATATTTCCATCTTCAGTTCTTGTGCTCATCTTTTTGCTTTTAAACAGAAAAATGTACATATTGTAAGTGTATACTTGATTATTTTTCACATAATATTACTAGCACCCCAGAAAACCCCTTTATGCTTACTTCTAAAAACAGCTTCCCCAACTGTCAAGTTTCCTAACTTCTAATATTGTAGTTTGGTTGTATCTGCTTTTGTTTTTATAAATGGAATTGCAGAGCACATACTCTTTTTTATCTGCCTTCTCTTGCTTAACAGTATACTTGTAATGTGTATGTATGTGCATATGTATCTATCTGTAAATCCATTCTCTTTTGCATATACTCCAATTAAGCATTTGTTCCCACCTCTCCATAGCACTATTCTCGTTATCATAAATAACACCATACTGCTGCACTCACTAGTTAAATATCATCTTATTTGATCCACATGGTCTCTTTTATTTTATACATGATCATCCTTTCACAGCTAGAACACTTTAGTCCTGTAGTTTTCTTCTCTCCTCACTCAGTCTTTCTCTGTTCATGGGTTCCTTCTCTTTTCCTTAATTTTCTTTTAATGTTGAGGTGTCTGAGGGCTCAGTTTTTGGTCCTTTTTTATATTCTAACATAACACACATTCTGGTTGATTCCATGGTTTCAGACAAACTTAGGATGTTGTGACTTCCAGGTTTATATCTTAGGCCCATGTTTCTTTTCCAGTCTAGATTCTTATATGCAGTGATATACTCAACAGCTCTACCTGAATGTCTGATAGATACCCTAAATCTAACAGCTACAAAATTCAGTTCCTATTATACTAGCAACTTAATTTTTCTAGGTGCTCAGGATCAGATACTTGGAATTATCCTTTAATCTTTCCTTTCTCTCACAGTACATCCAACCTATCAGCAAATCATCTCACTTTTTCTTTAACATATATGCAGCGACACAGAATATCTCTTATACCCACTCCTCCATGTTGGAGGCAAAATCATTCAGTACTTAGATTGCTGCAGTAACCTGTTTACATCTTCATTCTTCTGACCTTGATCTCATCCCTAGTCTATTCTCAAAAGAGCAGTCATAGTATTTTAAGTAAACTATTATTTAATTATTATATATATATATATATACACTTAAAAAAATTAATGCATCCATATACAATGGCCACAGGATTGGAAAAGGTCAGTTTTCATTCTAATCCTAAAGAAAGGCAATGCCAAAGAATGTTCCAACTACTGCACAATTGCACTCATTTAACACACTAGCAAGGTCACGCTCAAATCCTTTAAGCTAGGCTTAAACAGTATGTAAACTGAGAAATTCCAGATGTACAAGCTGGATTTAGAAAAGGCAGAGGAACCAGAGATCAAATTGCCAACATCCTTGGATCACAGAAAATGCTAGAGAATTCCAGAAAAAACATCTACTTCAGCTTCATTGACTATGCTAAAGCCTTTGACTGTGTAGATCACAAGTTGAGGGAAATTCTTAAAAAGATGGGAACACTGCATCACCTTACCTGCCTCCTGTGAAACCCAATATGCAGCTCAAGAAGCAACAGTTAGAACCAGAAATGAAACAATGGACTGGCTCCAAATTGGGGAGGAGTACGTCAAGGCTATATATTGTCACCCAGCTTATTTCACTTATATGCAGAGTTCATTTCAGTTCAGTTGCTTAGTTGTGTCCAACTCTTTGCAATCCCATGCACTGCTGCAAGCCAGGCTTCCCTGTTCATCACCAACTCCCACACCTTGCTCAAACTCATGTCCATTGAGTCGGTGATGCCATCAAACCATCTCATCCTCTGTTGTCCCCTTCTCTTCCTGCCTTCAATCTTTCCCAGTATTAGGGTCCTTTCCAATGAGTCAGTTCATTGCATCAGGTGGCCAGAAGTATTGGAGCTTCAGCATCAGTACTTCCAATGAATATTCAGGACTGATTTTTTTTTTGGGGGGGGTTGATTGGTTTGCTCTCCTTGCCATCCAAGGGACTCTCAAGAGTCTTCTCCAACACCACAGATCAAATGCCTCAATTCTTTGGCACTCAGCTTTCCTTGTGGTCCAACTCTCAACATGCATACGTAAATACTGGAAAAACCATAGCTTTGACCTGATGGACCTTTGTCAGTTAAGTCAAAATACCCTACTATGAGGCTCACTTCTTTATACCTTTAATGGTAGTTTTGCTAAACAAATTTAAATGTTAAAGAAGTCTAGGTAATCCATTTTTGTTCTAATAAATTTGAACTAAGTAATATTCTTATTTGTGCTCCACTTGAAAAATCTTTCTCTATCAGTACTGATAACAATTCTTTGTAAAAGTTTTCTATATTTAAAAACCACTTAAATTGCATTTTTATGTATAATATTAAATATGGATCAAGATTCTTTTTTTTCAATACAATGAACTACACTAGAACCATCTCATGATTCATGTAATATAAATTTGTAGTTTTATTTCTAGACTCTTTTATTCCTAGTTCAGTTCAGTTCAGTCGCTCAGTCGTGTCCGACTCTTTGCGACCCCATGAATCGTAGCACGCCAGGCCTCCCTGTCCATCACCAACTCCCGGAGTTTACTCAAACTCATGTCCATCGAGTCAGTGATGCCATCCAGCCATCTCATCCTCTGCCATCCCCTTCTGGTCCTGTCCCCAATCCCTCCCAGCATCAGAGTCTTTTCCAGTGAGTCAACTCTTCGCATGAGGTGGCCAAAGTACTGGAGTTTCAGCTTCAGCATCATTCCTTCCAAAGAAATCTCAGGGCTGATCTCCTTCAGAATGGACTGGTTGGATCTCCTTGCAGTCCAAGGGACTCTCAAGAGTCTTCTCCAACACCACAGTTCAAAAGCATCAATTCTTCGGTGCTCAACCTTCTTCACAGTCCAACTCTCACATCCATACATGACCACTGGAAAAACCATAGCCTTGACTAGACGGACCTTTGTTGGCAAAGTAATGTCTCTGCTTTTGACTATGCTGTCTAGGTTGGTCATAACTTTCCTTCCAAGGAGTAAGCGTCTTTTAATTTCATGGCTGCAGTCACCATCTGCAGTGATTTTGGAGCCCCAAAAAATAAAGTCTGACACTGTTTCTACTGTTTCTCCATCTATATCCCATGAAGTGATGGGACCAGATACCATGGTCTTTGTTTTCTGAATGTTGAGCTTTAAGCCAACTTTTTCACACTCCACTTTCACTTTCATCAAGAGGCTCTTTAGTTCCTCTTCACTTTCTGCCATAAGGGTGGTGTCATCTGCATATCTGAGGTTATTGATATTTCTCCCGGCAATCTTGATTCCAGCTTGTGCTTCTTCCAGTCCAGCATTTCTCATGATGTACTCTGCATATAAGTTAAATAAGCAGGGTGACAATATACAACCTTGACATATTCCTTTTCCTATTTGGAACCAGTCTGTTGTTCCATGTCCAGTTCTAACTGTTACTTCCTGACCTGCATACAGATTTCTCAAGAGACAGGTCAGGTGGTCTGGTATTCCCATCTCTTTCAGAATTTTCCACAGTTTCTTGTGATCCACACAGTCAAAGGCTTTAGCATAGTCAATAAAGCAGAAATAGATGTTTTTCTGGAACTCTCTTGCTTTTTCCATGGTCCAGTGGATGTTGGCAATTTGATCTCTCGTTCCTCTGCCTTTTCTAAAACCAGCTTGAACATCTGGAAGTTCACGTATTGCTAAAGCCTGGCTTGGAGAATTTTGAGCATTAGTTTACTAGCATGTGAGATGAGTGCAATTGTTCGGTAGTTTGAGCATTCTTTGGCATTGCCTTTCTTTGGAATTGGAATGAAAACTGACCTTTTCCAGTCCTGTGGCCACTGCTGAGTTTTCCAAATTTGCTGGCATATTGAATACTTTTTAAAAAATTGTGTTTTTTTTTTTTTTTTTTTTTTTTCAAATATCTAGCTATTTTAATTTTTATAGCTTTGAATTGTCTTTATTTCTAGAAGTGTATGTTTTCAATTTGTTCTTTATCTTCAAGACTCTTCCTGCTTTTTTCAAATATTTTAATTTCCATATGTATCATAAAACCTACTTGTCAATTTTCTCACACAAACACACATATATACCCCAACCCCAATGGTATTATGATTAGGATTTTTGTAAATATTCTATGTACACTTGAAAGGAATATGTATTTCTGTACTTACTGTCTTTATTAATATGTTAGGTCAGTTTGGTTAATTTTACCCACATCTTCTATACTTTCTTCTTTAAGGTACTGTCAAAAATTATTGTATTTTTATCTATTTCGCTTTATCATTTCATTAATTTTTGATTTGTGTTTTTGAAGGTCATTAGATACATACAGACACAAGGGATTTTATGGCTTTCTGTTGAATTTACTTTTATTAAAATTTTTCTTTTAATCTTCAATAATACTGTGCCTTAAAGTCTTTTTCTGACATTTTATAGTTTTTTGCTTGTTGTTAGTGTATGAATGGTATATATTTTTATATGCTTTATTTTCAACATTTCTCTAATTTCATATTTAAAATACACTTCCTAGAATTAAAATACTCATTTTTAAATTTACTGGTATTGCAATCATAGACTTTTCTTGGGATAGTCCCTTCTTCAACATTAAATGTAATTTCCTACCTATTTAGGTTTAAATCTGCTACCTTACTATTTATTTTTTTTGCTGCTGATAGTAGTTTTCATATATTCTTTCTTATTTTATTTTCCATTCTTGTCTCACTTTAGATAAAGCATGCTTTAAAAAATTCTTATCTTCCTTCTTCATTAGTTTGTAAACCATATTTCTTTTTACACTTTTTTAGTGCTTTTTCAAGAACTATACTGTTAATCACAATTACATTCATCTCACATGCTAGTAAAGTAATACTCAAAATTCTACAAGCCAGGCTTCAACAGTATGTGAACCATGAACTTCAAGATGTTCAAGCTGGATTTTGAAAAGGCAGAGGAACCAGAGATCAAGTTGCCACATCCATTGGATCATCAAAAAAAGCGAGAGAGTTCCAGAAAAACATCTCCTTCTGCTTTATTGACTAAGCTAAAGCCTTTGACTGTATGGATCACAATAAACTGTGGAAAATTCTGAAAGAGATAGGAATACCAGATCTCCTGACCTGCCTCTTGAGAAATCTGTATGCAGGTCAGGAAGTAACAGTTAGAACTGGACATGGAACAACAGACTAGTTCCAAATTGGGAAAGGAGTACATCAAGGCTGTATATTGTCACCCTGCTTATTTAACTTATATGCAGAATGCATCATGAGAAATGCTGGACTGGATGAAACACAAGCTGGAATCAAGATCACTGGGGAAAATATCAATAACCTCAGATATACAGATGACACCATCCTTATGGCAGAAAGAGAAGAAGAACTAAAGAACCTCTTGATGAAAGTGAAAGAGGAGAGTGAAAAAGTTGGCTTAAAACTCAACATTCAGAAAACTAAGATCATGGCATCCGGTCCCATCAGTTCATGGCAAATGGATGCGGAAACAATGGAAACAGTGAAGAACTTAATTTTCTTGGGCTCCAAAATCACTGCAGATGGTGACAGCAGTCATGAAATGAAATGACACTTGCTCCTTGGAAGAAAAGTTATGACCAACATAGACAGCATATTAAAAAACAGAGACTTTGCCAACAAAGGTCCGTCTAGTCAAGGCTATGATTTTTCCAGTACTTATGTCTGGATGTGAGAGTTTGACTGTAAAGAAAGCTGAGCACCGAAGAATTGATGCTTTTGAACTGTGGTGTTGGAGAAGACTCTTGAGAGTCCCTTGGACTGCAAGGACATCTAACCAGTCCATCATAAAGAAAATCAGTCCTGAATATTCATTGGAAGGACTGATGCTGAAGGTGAAACTCCAATCCTTTGGCCACCTGATGCAAAGAACTGACTCATTGGAGAAGACCTGATGCTGGGAAAGATTGAAGGCAGGAGGAGAAGGGACGGCAGAGGATTAGATGGTTGAATGGCATCACCAACTCAAAGGACATGAGTTTGAATAAACTCCAGGAGTTGATGATGGACAGGGAGGCCTGGCATGCTGCAGTCCTTGGGTTGCAAAGAGTCGAACATCACTGAGTGACTGAACTGACTGATACTGTTAATACAGTAGCTATTAACTATATGTGGCTATTTAAATTAAATGAAGTTTAAAATTCAGTTCCTTGATTTCCCTAGCCCCATTTTATGTGCTCAGTAACCATGTGTAGCTTATGTTTATAATGTAGGACTGCACAGATTATGGAACATGTTCATTATTATTATTTTTTAAATTTTGATTGTGTTGGATCTTAGTTGTGGCATATTGAATTGTTGATCTTTTATGCAATATGTGAGATATAGTTCCCTGACCAGGGATTGAACCCAGGCCCCCTGCACTGGGTGTGCAGAGTTTTAGCCACTGGACCACCACGGAAGTCCCAGTATTTCCATTACTAGCAAGTTTTTTTTTTTTTTTTCAAAAGCACTGCACTAAGGATTTCAACACACTTTCTAGACTCATTACAGTTTACCTTTCTATAATGCTATTTCTATTTCCTAGACAATGCAAGACTATTACAACATTTTATGTAACCTTTCCTGCCTTATGAAATGCTGTTTCATAAAATTTAATTGTTTCAATATTTTATCCCCATGTGGCATTGCCATTATAGTTTAAACAGTCAATGTTTATTTAGAATTCTTCAAATATTCTTTCTGGTGTTCTTCATTCCTTTCTATATGATTGTACTTTTTTCTGGGATAATTTTTTTATCTGAAGAATTCCCATTAATACTTCTTTTATTGAAGAATTGCTGATAATAACCTCTTTCGATTTATTTTTTTCTAAAAGTATCATTATGTTAAGTTTATTTCTGACATTTGTGAGGTATAAATTCTAAGTTGGCAATTATTTTCTTACAGCACTTTAATCATGTTATTATACTATATTCTGGTTTCCATTGTTTCTGTCTAAAAATTGCTTGTCATTATTATTATTGCTTTTTTGCCTGTTTTTGTAGTTTTTAAACATTTTCTTTAGCTTCTAGCACCTTTACTATATATACCTTGGTGGATTTTCTTTGTAGATATTTTCTTGGTGCTTGCAGGTATCCTGCATCTTGGCATGATGCTTGTGTTCACATTCGGGAAATTCTAAACTTATATGCAGAGTACATCATGAGAAACGAAGGACTGGAAGAAACACAAGCTGGAATCAAAATTTCCAGGAGAAATATCAATAACCTCAGATATGCAGACGACACCACCCTTATGGCAGAAAGGAAAGAGGAACTAAAAAGCCTCTTGATGAAAGTGAAAGTGGAGAGTGAAAAAGTTGGCTTAAAGCTCAACATTCAGAAAATGAAGATCATGGCATCCGGTCCCATCACTTCATGGGAAATAGATGGGGAAACAGTGGAAACAGTGTCAGACTTTATTTTGGGGGGCTCCAAAATCACTGCGGATGGTGACTGCAGCCATGAAATTAAAAGACGCTTAGTCCTTGGAAGGAAAGTTATGACCAACCTAGATAGCATAGTCAAAAGCAGAGACATTACTTTGCCAGCAAAGGTCCATCTAGTCAAGGCTATGGTTTTTCCTGTGGTCATGTATGGATGTGAGAGTTGGACTGTGAAGAAGGCTGAGCGCCGAAGAATTGATGCTTTTGAACTGTGGTGTTGGAGAAGACTCTTGAGAGTCCCTTGGACTGCAAGGAGATCCAACCAGTCCATTCTGAAGGAGATCAGCCCTGAGATTTCTTTGGAAGGAATGATGCTGAAGCTGAAACTCCAGTACTTTGGCCACCTCATGTGAAGAGTTGACTCATTGGAAAAGACTCTGTTGCTGGGAGGCATTGGGGGCAGGACCAGAAGGGGACGGCAGAGGATGAGATGGCTGGATGGCATCACTGACTCAATGGTCGTGAGTCTGGGTGAACTCCGGGAGTTGGTGATGGACAGGGAGGCCTGGCATGCTGCGATTCATGGGGTCGTGAAGAGTCAGACACGACTGAGCGACTGAACTGAACTGATACCATATATATATTTTTTTATTTTTCAGTAAAGCTTGGCCCCATTCTTTCTGTCCTCTCCATTCTCTCTGTCTATTCCAATTAAGTAAAATTCTATTTACCATTTTTCATATATATTTTTTCTCTTCTCTAAATTTCCACCCCATTTTTCTTTCTGTGCTTCATTCTATATATTTGATACTGATATATCTCTAACATAATTTGTCATTGTTCAGTCACTAAGTCGTGTCTGACTCTTTTCTATCCCATGGGCTTCAGCATGCCAGGCCTCCCTGTTCTTCTCCATCTCGCAAAGTTTGTTCAAATCCGTGTCCACTGAGTTGAAGATGCTATCTAACCTTTTCATCCTCTGCCACCCCCATTTCCTTTTGCCTTCACTCTTTCCCAGCATCAGTGTCTTTTCTAACGTAACTCATCCAGTATTAAGTCCATTCATGTAAATTTAATATCTATCTTTTTCTTTCAGTCTTATAATATCAATTTAACACTTTTAATAGTATTCTGTGTTGTGATGAAATTCAGCATCATTTCTGGAATTTTTGAATTTTCTTTAATATAATAGTTTTCTTAAAATCTGATAATTATAGTATATGGATCTCTTGGGGTCTCTTAGTAATGCCTATTTTTTCCTCCTGGTTTGCAGGAGTGTACTCTTTTTGAGTGTACTCTTTTGGTTTAATTGGTGGTTTTTGATCAAATGTTGGACATTGTGCACAAAAAATTATAAAATTATTTTATAGTTTTATTTTCTTTCAAAGAGGATTTGATTCTCTTCTTGAAGACTGACAAATTCCAGACAGATTTTTTTCATCTAGGCAGATGGGTATTTTAGGCTATATTTGGCCCTGAACTTTTTCTAGTCGGCATTTAATCCTAGGGTATATCTACCACTTCGTTGCAGCTCTTTTGGTTCAAGTGAAGTACTCCAGAGTTTTTGAAAATGTTTCACCTTTTGGGGTCATAAACTTCACAGACTGTTTACATCTTTGCTCAGCTCTTCACAGCTAGCTTCAGCACTGTATTTATTTCCTAAGAATTAACAGAAACATAAAGAGCTGAGGATTCAGAAAATGACTTGTGGGGAAATTACAAATAGAATTTAGGCCTCACAATACTGAGGTTTTCTTCACCTCCCAAAGAATAATCCTGTAGAAAATGCTTAATCCTGAGAGAAGCTTGATCCAAGGCCTCTGTTCCTTTTCAATGTAAATCAACCAATCCCTGAAATGGCATGTGTGGAGCTCATTTTATAGTGTATCTCTCCTTTCTTTTTAGCATCCTTGCTAGATCTCAAATATATCCATATACTTGCATCGTACATTTTATCTAGGTTTTATAGTTGCTCTTGGCAGAAGGGTTAGTCTGTTAAAACTACTCTGTCATAATTGAAGAATAATGTAAGACTGGTGTTATTTCTTAAGTGACTGATAAAATTTGGGTGAATTTTTTTTTTTTTTTTGAGAAGGATTTTGGTTAATCCTTTTTTTGTGGAGGATGTTTTAATGATTACTTCAGTTATTTAGTAGTTATAGGACTTATTATATATTTTATCTTTTCTTGAATCTATTTCAATAAATAGTGTTTTTCTGTTAATGTCACCTCAATATTTAAATCTGTTGACATAAATTTGTTCACAACCTCCATATTTATTGATGCTTAACCTATTTCCTGAAATTGTAGTGGGTTTGTTGTGATAAGACAACGAATTCTTATTATATTTAGTATGCTGCTATTTGGGGAAGTTTGCTTCTGTACATGGGTTAGCTTGGACTCACTGGGGCAGCTTGTTTCTGTACATGTCAGTAGTTTAGAGTGGATCAGCTGGGGCTTAAAGATTAACTTTCATGAAGACTCCTTCATATGGCTGGCAAATTGTGTTTGCTGGGAACTCAATCAGAGCTATGGGCAAGAGAATTCTGCTTCCTCTTCATGTGGTCCTTTTCAAAGTCTGCTTAGACTTACCCTAACTAATGGTTGGATTACATGTTATGACTTTGTTAAGTTAACATTTGTTAAGTGAAACATTTGGTGTTGGGTGGTGAGCCATGAGTTCAACAGTAGATCACAAGAGAAATTATTACTCCAGGTTCTGGAGGAAGTAGATGGCACACCTTGAGGTGCGTACATGGGAAGGTAAAACAGGATGTAGGCAGAGAGAGAAAGTGGACTTGGGTACACACTTTTATTAGGATTATGGCCTCTGTTCAGGGAGTGCTCTGGGGCTCCCCGGTTAAGGTGCAATTGGTCGTTCAAAAAAAAATAAAAAGTAGGGCTTTGTAAACTCCAAGAAGGTCTTATCTAAGGGATACATGAGGGGGAAAGCTCAGGAGAAGGGAAAGATTATTTATCACAAGGACTCTTGGGAAATCATATTAAAAGCTTGCATTTGCTTGTGACTCTGTAGGCCATTAATCAAGGGCATGTGCTTAGAATGAGAGAACTAGTGTAGGTCCCTGTAGTCCCTATAGAGCACTTGGCCAAACAAAATAGGTCTGAAGGCAGCAATACTATGGAATACTATAAGCTTACTTAAACTTTAGTATCCCAAGACAGCCACTAGAAAGTTATGATTTTTAGTGCTCTACCCTGAGAAGTCAAATAAAATCTTATCTTCTGTAGTAACACATCCACCTAGAGTCAAGGGAGAGAAGAAAGAGTACATCTCTGAATGGAAGGAATGTCAAAATTATGTTGGAAAAGGAGTATGTGGGATAGAAATGTTTGAGCCATTTCCAGAAAATGCAATCTCTCTAGCACTCTCTTATACTTTTTAAAATTTAATTAGGGTCTGTGATTTCTCTGTTTTAAAATTCTTGATATTAGTAATTTGTACCATCTAGTTAGATAGTATTTTTCTTTTTTTGCTTCTGTCTTCTCAGACATTCATCATGGGCTTATAGCCTAGGTTTTCATCTGGATGGATTTATGGTTTCAGGTATTACACACAGATTTTTAATCCATTTTGAGTTAATTCTTGTGTACAGTTTAAGATAATGATCCCGTTTCATTCTTTTGCAAGGGGCTATGTAGTTTTCCTCGGAGAAGGCAATGGCACCCCACTCCAGCACTCTTGTCTGGAAAATCCCATGAACAGAGGAGCCTGGTGGGCTGCAGTCCGTGGGGTCGCGAAGAGTCAGACATGACTGAGTGACTTCCCTTTCACTTTTCACTTTCCTGCATTGGAGAAGGAAATGGCAACCCACTCCAGTGTTATTGCCTGGAGAATCCCAGGGATGGTGGAGCCTGGTGGGCTGCTGTCTATGGGGTTGCACAGAGTCGGACACAACTGAAGTGACTTAGCAGCAGCAGCAGCATGTAGTTTTCCCAACATCATTCATTTATTGAAGAGATTGTCCTTTCTCTATCCTTGTCTCCTTCATTACAAATTGTTTGACTGTATATGCATGAGATTATTTCTGGGCTTTCTATTTTGTTTCATAGATCTGTGTGTCTGTTTTTACACCAGTATTGTACTGTTTTGATTGCTATAGCTTTCTAATTTGAAATCAGGGAATGAGATGCCTCAAGTTTCATTCTTCTCAGGATTGCTTTGTCTATTTGAAGACTTCTGTGGTCCTATACAAATTTTAGGATTGTTGGTTCTTGTTCTGTGAAAAAATGCTGTTGGAATTTTGATAGGGATTACTTTGAATCTGTAGATTGATTTGGTAGTATGGACATTTTCAGGATAGACTTCTAATCCTTATCTTTCTATTTATATGTATCTTATTTAGTTTCTTTTATTAATGCCTTAAAGTTTTCAGTGTATAAGTCTTCACTTCCTTGGATAAGTGTTTTCCTAGTATTTCTTGATGCAATTGTAAATGGAATTGTTTTCTTAATTTCTCTTTCTGATAGTTCATTACTAGTGTATAGAACACACCAGGTTTTTACATATTGATTTTGTATCCTTCAACTTTACTTAATTTGTTTATTAGTTCTAACAGTTTTTTGTTGGAGTCTTTAGGGTTTTCCTTATATAATATCATATCATCTGTTAATAGTGCTGGTTTTGCTCCTTTTTTTCCAATTTGGATCCATTTCATTTTTTTTTTCTTTCTAATTTCTCTGGTTAAGATTTCCAATACTGTATTGAATAAAAGTGCTTGAGTGGGCATCGCTATCTTTTTCCTTAGAGAAAAACTTTTAGCTTTTTACCATTGAGTAGATATTAGCTATGGGCTTATCTATATGACATTTAATATGTTGAGGTATGGTCCCTCTATACCTACTTGATGTGTGTTGTGTGTGTTAGTTGCTCAGTCATGTCCGACTCTGCGACCCCATGGACTGTAGCCCACCGGGCTCCTTTGTCCATGGGATTCTCCAGGCAAGAATACTGGAGTGGGCTGCCATTTCCTTCTCCAAAAAGGCTGATGAAAGTGTGTAAAATCAAGATGATAACTGTACTTAGCAGCACAGTCATAATAAAGCATCACTGAGATCTGAGGAAGTATTATCTTCTTAGGAGTTCCTGCTTTGGACTGAGTTAGCTTGAGACAGTGAATCACCCCAGTGTCCTAAATCCATCAACAGGAACACAGATGCTCTATTTGTCATAAATATCTATTAAACCTTTAGAAGAATCTTGGTCCACATTTTCCTTCACTCCTGTTTTAATCACGGCTGATCAGGGCTGGCCCCCAGCCCGCCAGGCCTGTCTACCGTGACCCCGCCTCCCAGTCAGGCTCCTGGATGGGGAACCTACTTGATAGTTTTAACATAAATGTGTTTGAATTAAGTCAAATGTATTTTCTGCATCTGAGTTGATCAGATAACTTTTATCCTTCATTGTATTAATGTGATGTGTCATACTGACTGATTTGTGGACATTTAACCATCTTTGCATCCATGAAATAAATCCCACTTGATCATGATGTATGATAGTTTTAATAGATTATTGACTTTGATTTGATATTTTTTCATTGGGGAATTTTATATCTATGTTCATTAGGTAAATTGAGTGCAGTTTTCTTTCCTGTGGTGTCCTTGTGTGTTTTCGGTATCAAGGTAATGCTGGCTTCATAAAAGGAGCTTGCAAGTATTTCCTTCTCTATTTTTTAAGAGTTTGAGAAGTATTGATGTTTATTCTTCTTTAAACACTTGGTAGAATTCACCAGTGAGGCCATCTGATCCTGGACTTTTAATTGCTGTTTTTTAAAGTTAATTTAATATCCTTACTAGTAATCAGACTGCTCAGATTTTCTGTTTCTTCATGATTTGGTAGGTTTTATGCTTTAGGAATTTATCCATTACTTTTAGGTGGTCTTATTTGTTGGCATATAATTATTCATAGTAGTCTCTTATGATCTTTTATTTCTGTGGTATCCCATGTAACATCTCTTATTTCATTTATAATTTTATTTTTTTGAGTCCTCTCTTTTTTCTTGAGGAATCTAATTAAAAGTTTATTAATTTTGTTTCTTTTCAAAGAAGCAGGTTTTAGATTTACTGATTTTTAAAATTGTCTTTTAGTCTTTATTTAATTTTTTTCTGTTACAACCCTTGTTATTTCCATTTTTATATCAATTTAGGGGCTTATTTGTTCTTTTTGTAATTCCTTTCTAAGGACTATAATGTTAGCTTGTTTACTTGAGATTTTTCTTGTTTCTTGATATTGGTGTCACTTTCTATCATGTCATACAATTTTTTAATCATATCTCTTGCTTCTTTTATGATAATTCTTTGCTCTAACCTAAACTCCTTAAATGAGGCAAACTTTGCATGTTGTGTTCACTCACATAGTCCAAGTATGTAGACAGTACCTGTCTCAAAGTAACAGTTCAATGAAGACTTAGTTGTTGAATAGCTGAATAAATTACCTCTTGTAATTTGAAATTACATCTTGAAACTTTTGATGATTTTTAGACTTGACAAACATCTTCTAATTGTTATTATTATGGAATATTTAGGAGCTGCTGGGTCAGGAAAAGGCATAATTTCTTTCTTCTCTAAACTTCTGCAACATTTATTGTCTATTTATTTACTTTTTATTGAAGTATAATTGATTTACAATGTTATTAGTTTCTTGTATATAACAAACTCATTCATTTATG
Source organism: Bos mutus (assembly GCF_027580195.1). NCBI lineage: Eukaryota > Metazoa > Chordata > Mammalia > Artiodactyla > Bovidae > Bos > Bos mutus. The sequence goes on along the minus strand of NC_091617.1, from coordinate 120,626,134 downwards.
TATAATCATTTTCATATTCTTTTCTATTATGATTCATTACAGGCTATTAAATAAAGTTCCCTGTAAAACATAGTTTATGTATTTTATATATAGGCGATAGAATCTGCTCTCCCAAATCCCTTGTTTATCCCTCCCCCACCCCCTTTCTTCTTTGGTAACCATGAGTTTTTTTTCTGTGTCTGTGAGCCCGTTTCAGTTTCATAAATAGGTTCATTTGTGTCCTATTTTAAATTCCACATATAAGTAACATCATATGGTAATTGTCTTTGGCTTAACTTCACTTGGTATGATAATCTCTAGGTCTTCTGTGTTGCTGCAAATGACATTATTCAATTATTTTTATGTCTGAGTGGTTATTCCATTGTGTTTATATACCATATCTTCTTTATCTGTTCATCTGTCAGGACATTTAAGTTGTTTCCATATTTTGGCTATTGTAAATAGTCCTGCTATCAAACTATGATTTTCTTTAGATATATGCTCAGAAGTGGGGTTGCTGGATCATATGGCAGTTCTATTTTTAGTTTTTTAAGGACCCTCCATACTGTTTTTCATAGTAGCCTCACCAATTTACATTCCCACCAACAGTGTAGGAGGGTTCCCTTTTCTCTACACCCTCTCTAGTGTCTGTTATTTGTTGACTTTTTAATGATGGCCATTCTGACTGGAGTGAGATGGTGTCTCATTGTAGTTTTGATTTACATTACTCTAATAATTAGTGATGCTGAATATCTTTCCGTGTGCCATTTGGCCATCTGTATATCTTCTTTGGAGAAATGTCTATTTGGGTCTTCCGCTTATTTTTTGATTGGGTTTGTTTTTTTGTTATTGAGTTGTATGAATTGTTTGTATATTTTGAAAATTAAGCCCCTGTAGGTCACACTGTTTGCAAATAACTTCTCCCAATCTGTAGGTAATCCTTGCATTTTGTTTATGGTTTTATGTGCAAAAGCTTATAAGTTTTATTAGGTCCCTTCCTTGATAGTCTAAACCACTCAGTTTAACACTGAATTTTTTATAGTTTTGTATTACATGATATTTATACCAATTGGAGTTTGATCAGGAAAACAGAATTCACTATACTTTGGAGTATAAGGATTTTTCATATAGGAAATTAGAGGTTATGTACATTTTTCAAAAGTCTCAGCCCACAGCACAGAAGTGAGTGGCTTTTTAAAGAGTTCATGTAGAAACAGGTTAGCCTTTCAAAACTTTCTGGATAGTTTTCATAGACCATCTCGGCCAGCAGGACCAATATTGGTGTGTTTCAAAGCTTATCTAGGTGCTTCTTGGAAACTTGCATCTGCCCACGTATCACGCCACAATTATCTCCAAAGAATAATGGCATCATCCCCTTCCTTCCTCCTTCTAAATCTCATGTGAGTATTTCTCTTTAGAGGGCTCTAACTCAGAGCAGATTGACAAGGGGATTCTGAAAATGCAGTTGAGGATTTCTTTTTGCTGAAGAGACCTTAACAGGGAGAACTGGTGATATCCAGATGACCACAGATAATCCAGCAAATATTTATTTTCTTGTGTCTGCATGAAAATCCATCTAGGAATAAACATTTTTAAAACTTTTTATTTTGTTTTGGGGTATAGCCAGTTAACAAACAATGTTGTGATAGTTTCAGGGGAACAACAAAGGGACTCAGCCATATGTATACATGTATCCACTCTCCCCCCAAATTCCCCTCCCATCTAGGTGCCACATAACATTGAGCAAAGTTCCTTTTGCTATGTAGTAGGTCCTTGTTGGTTATCCATTTTAAATATAGTAGTGTGTTTGAGAATGAGATTATGGTTGCCAGGGGGAAAGAAAGGGGGAAGGGATGGTTAGGGAGTTAGGGATAGACATGTACAAGTAATTTTTTGAAAGACAATAATATTCTGATCGTATTGATTTATTGAAAATGTAATGCATGTGCTATATTGATTACTATGAGCATATATCTGAAAGTATTTCACAAAAACATTATAAAATTATTTTAGATCGTACTAGACCTTTGTGTCTAGTAATCATAAACTGACCTGTTTGGAGGACACTGTAAATGATTTACAAATCAGGAAAGAGACTAAATCAGGGAAAATTTTGTTAAAGATATGAATAATAATAAATTATGGGTAATGAATAATAAATTTGTGTCTAGATGGTTAAGAGTTTATTGTCTATTACTTCTAATGGCTTGGAAGAAAATAGTTTGAGAAACTAACATAACTTGAAGTAGAATTAATTAATTCTGTTTAAAGTTCAGTCCAGAAATTCAGGGAATAGCCATGTAATAATTGGTCATTGCATCTTACAAAATATTGATTTGAATCAGTTTCAGAAGTATTGAGGAACAAATTATTTTATATATATATATATGTATATATATATATATATATTTTTTAAGTCACCTAATTTGTAGTGCCCTTTTTCAAAAAAAAGCAGTATAGAGTGTACTTTTAGCTTTTCCTATATCCAAGATAGAATGACAATCATCTTTGACACAAAACTGTGTACCTCTAGTGATTTAGACTGCAAAATCTTTGAAGGCAATTTTGTGACCATCAATTCTGTGAACATCTCTTGTGTTCATGAAAATACCCCAGCACCTAGAATAATTCCTGACAAAAAACATAAACTAATCAAGTTTTACTCAATGTATGGATTGTACTCATCTTACTTGATTACAAATTTGCTTGGAAATAAATTTTCCCTCTGTGGAGTTTCTCTGCATTTATGTATTTAGATTTATATACATAATGTTAATGATCATTATTATTTCACATAATATCTCAAATTGTTTTTCTTTTTATCTTTTCAATGGCTGATAATTTTCCACTTGTTCTTTTTTTATTAAACTAAATAATTGGGAAGTTTTATTTTTTCTACTTTTATGGCTCAGTTCTGGCTATGATCCAAATTGGATAATATCATTCAGACCACCAAAATTTCTCTCTACAATTTTATTGAAAGGCATTGCTCTTTATTTTCTCTATTACTCTTTTCTTGAGGATTACTAGGACAGAGTGGCAATTCTATCACATCTGAGAGATGACATTCCATTTTCATGTTTATTCCATGTAATGTATCTACTGCTATAAAAATGAGACCTGCCTCTTGCTGCAATGTTACAGAAAGATGTGGATCATTTAGTTAATAGTCACTGTATAGTTAATAATGTCATTGGGTCTAAGACATAAAAGTGGCAAACAAGTCAAGAAAAGAGGAAGAAGTTAGTGTGTTAACCAAGACTTCGTTTTCTGCCATTTTTTCTTTTATGTTGAAGACAATAACCTATGTCTCTGGTTAAGTGCACTTTTTGAAGTTGTTTGTTTGAATTGAAGTATCAGATCAGTCACTCAGTTGTGTCCGACTCTTTGAGACCCCATGAATTGTGGCACACCAGGCCTCCATGTCCATCACCAACTCCCGGATTTCACCCAGACTCATGTCCATCGAGTCAGTGATGCCATCCAGCCATCTCATCCTCTGTTGTCCCCTTCTCCTCCTGCCCCCAATCCCTAACAGCATCAGAGTCTTTTCCAATGAGTGAACTCTTTGCATGAGGTGGCCAAAGTACTGGAGTTTCAACTTTAGCTTCAGTCTTTCCAAAGAAATATCAGGGCTGATCTCCTTCAGAATGGACTGGTTGGATCTCCCTGCAGTCCAAGGGACTCTCAAGGGTCTTCTCCAACACCACAGTTCAAAAGCATCAATTCTTCGGCACTCAACCTTCTTCACAGTCCAACTCTCACATCCATACATGACCACTGGAAAAACCATAGCCCTGACTAGACAGACCTTTGTTGGCAAAGTAAGGTCTCTGCTTTTCAATATGCTATCTAGGTTGGTCATAACTTTCCTTCCAAGGAGTAAGTGTCTTTTAATTTCATGGCTGCAGTCACTATCTGCAGTGATTTTGGAGCCCAGAATAATAAAGTCTGACACTGTTTCCACTGTTTCCCCATCTATTTCCCATGAAGTGATGGCACCAGATGCCATGATCTTCGTTTTCTGAATGTTGAGCTTTAAGCCAGCTTTTTCACTCTCCTCTTTCACTTTCATCAAGAGGCTTTTTAGTTCCTCTTCACTTTCTGCCATAAGGGTGGTGTCATCTGCATATCTGAGGTTATTGATATTTCTCCCGGCAATCTTGATTCCAGCTTGTGTTTCTTCCAGTCCTTCGTTTCTCATGATGTATTCTGCATAGAAGTTAAATAAGCAGGGTGACAATATACAGCCTTGACATACTCCTTTTCCTATGTGGAACCAGTCTGTTGTTCCATGTCCAGTTCTAACTGTTGCTTCCTGACCTGCATACAAATTTCTCAAGAGGAAGATCAGGTGGTATGGTATTCCCATCTCTTTCAGAATTTTCCACAGTTTCTTGTGATCCACACAGTCAAAGGCTTTGGCATAGTCAATAAAGCAGAAATAGATGTTTTCCTGGAACTCTCTCGCTTTTTCCATGATCCAGTAGATGTTGACAATCTGATCTCTGGTTCCTCTGCCTTTTCTAAAACCAGCTTGAACATCAGGAAGTTCACGGTTCACATATTGCTGAAGCCTGGCTTGGAGAATTTTGAGCATTACTCTACTAGCATGTGAGATGAGTGCAATTGTGCGGTAGTTTGAGCATTCTTTGGCATTGCCTTTCTTTTGGATTGGAATGAAAACTGACCTTTTCCAGTCCTGTGGCCACTGCTGAGTTTTTCAAATTTGCTGGCATATTGAGTGCAGCACTTTCACAGCATCACCTTTCAGGATTTGAAATAGCTCAACTGGAATTCCATCACCTCTACTAGCTTTGTTCATAGTGATGCTTTCTAAGGCCCACTTGACTTCACATTCCAGGATGTCTGGCTCTAGGTCAGTGATCAGATCATTGTAATTATCTGGGTTGTGAAGATCTTTTTTGTACAGTTCTTCTGTGTATTCTTGCCATCTCTTCTTAATATCTTCTGCTTCTGTTATAATTGAAGTATAGTTGATATATAATATCATGTTAGTTTCAGATATGCAGCATAATGTTTTGACATTTAAATACAATAAAAAATAATCAATGCAGAAAATCTAGTGACTATCTGTCACTACACAAAGTTATTACAGTGGTATTATTAATAACTATAATCCCTATGCTATATATTATATCCCATGATTACTTAATTTGTACCTCTTAATCCCCTTCACATATTTCCTGTGAAGTGTGTTAAATAACATATTGCAGTTTTTCTTTTTTTTTAATGCTATATGAGGGAGACATTCAAAGATCAGTGAGTATTTTTAATCTACTCTCACTCTTCCTGAAAATGAATGTGAAAGTTGTTCAGTCATGACCAGTTCTTTACAACCCCATAGACTATAGCCCACCAGAATTCACTGTCCATAGAATTCTCTGGGCAAGAATACTGGAGTGGGTAGCCATTCCCTTCTCCAGGGGATCTTCCTGACCCAGGGATTGAACCCAGGTTTCCCACATTGCAGGCAGATTCTTTAATGTCTGAGCCACCAGGGAAGCCCATTGGGAATTGTATCACTACAGACAATTACAAAAAAGTACTTCTAACTGCCCAATTCTAAAAATACCACTGTCATTTTTGCTACTTTGTTCAGACCTAATAACCTCAATTTAGAACATTCTGGTGATCTCATGACTTCGCTAAGCCTGGAGGACTTTTTTCTTCTTGCTGCTGCTACTGCTAAGTCACTTCAGTCGTGTCTGACCCCATAGACGGAAGCCCACCAGGCTCCCCCATCCCTGGGATTCTCCAGGCAAGAATACTGGAGTGGGTTGTCATTTCCTTCTCCAATGCATGAAAGTGAAAAGTGAAAGTGAAGTCGCTCAGTCGTGTCCGACTCTTAGCGACCCCATGGATTGCAGCCTACCAGGCTCCTCCGTCCATGGGATTTTCCAGGCAAGAGTGCTGGAGTGGGGTGCCATTGCCTTCTCTGTTTTTTTCTTCTTAAGAAGGGTTTATTTAAGTATGATTTATGTACAGTATAATTCAGTCATTTTGCTGTATAGTTCTAAGAGTTTTGACAAATCCACATCATTATGTAATTATCACTGAAATTAAGATATAGAGTAACTCCATTACATCAAAAATTGCTTTGTGCACTTTATAGTCAACCTTTTCTCCCACCTCCAACTCTTGACAACCATTGATTTGCTTTTTGTACTTATAGTTTTGCTTTATAGATTATTTCACATAAATGAAGTCATATATTATACAACCTTTGAGTCTGGATTCTTTCATTTAGCATAATGCATTTGATATTCATCTATGTTGTTGGGGTATAAGAGTTTGTTTCTTTTAGTCTAAAGTTTAAATGATAGATTCAGCAATTGTCTCTTGTTCAAATTCTTTATATGTTGGGAGTATATAAAGGTGTGTGTGTGCTCAGACATGCCTGACTGTGATCCCAAAGACTGTATCCCACCAGGCTCATCTGTTCATGGGATTCTCCAGGCAAGAATACTGGAGTGGGTTGCCATTTCCTTGTCCAGGGGATCTTCCTGACCCAGGGATCAAATCCACATCTCCTGCATCAGCAGAGGGATTCTTTACCCCTGAGCCATCTGAGAAACCAAGTATATTCTTTCAAATCCTTGAGCATCACTTCTGTTTCACTGGAAAATCACAAGGAGAACAAACATTGAGGAAAAACAATAAAATTAAACTCATTAAGCAAATATATTTGAAGAATGTACGTATATGCACTTACACATTTTCAGGTTAAAATAATGCCTGTATAGTGTGGACTGGTGAATATACAACCTATGAAACAACTATGAAACATTTGTGTCTACTCATGATCACCAAATTCTCTGCATATCTTCAGAAGTTTAGGCTAGGTGATTGAAAATTAAAAATTTATTAGAGTATTTGTTGCTCTAATAAATATCAAAGGAATTAGCATTCATAATTACATACAGTGTGTTGCCTAATTTATTCTTCAATACTGTATCCTCTGATTATAACAAGGTGTAAACTCAGTCATGTGGTAATATTTAGGGTGAAATTTGACCTAATCTGTTAGTGTAACAAGTAGACAGTGGAGTTTCAACAGTGATACCATTCATGTATCATTTTTCTCTTACTGATCCCATCAGGTATGTGATATTGAAGTATATTTCATCCCTACTGATTCTAATGAGGTTTTTCAAATACATTTAGCAGAATGTTTTTGCATATCATATTTGAACCAAAAAAAAGCTCTGTCTTACATTTTCATGGAATTTTAGAATTCTTATTGTTTCTGTGTTGTGGGATTAATTACAGGCTTGTAAAGGTCTTTTTTCCCCTCTTTCCTTAGAAGCAAGAACTTATCATTTAATTGAAGAGCTCAAAGAGCTCAAGAGGAGAAAGATAGGATATTTTAAAAGCAAATCCATATAAAGAATTTTCCTACCATGATGAGATAGAATGAGAAACAAAACCCTTTCACAGTGGTCCCATCCCCCGGTAGTATCAAACCATTTTGCAAAAGCATCTTTGTTTTTATGTCCCCTTGCCTGACAAGTCTTGTGTATTTTATTTGTATGCAAGTGAATGGCAGTTTATTGTGTCCCAGAGGACAGGGTATTAATGAATATTTGTTTCCTGCTGTGGGGCCTGTCATAATTCCATAGTGAGAAGAGTGACAGAAGTAACAGCCAATCAGTATGCTAATACTGCCTGAGAATGAGTAGTTAGTCCACTTTAACCATGGCTCTTTTTTTTTTTTTTTTCTTTTTGCCAAATCCTTAGATAATTTTTATTAAAAGATGAAATTTTTGATAGCATTGCAAATTGCTCGACGGAACCCAACCATACATTTCTTTTGTGTGACAGTCAGACTTCTGTCTCAGCAGGTGTCTTCTCAGGGAAAAATGAAAGACTTCTAATCTGAAAGCCCATTTTGGTCAGCAAGAATCAACCACTAAAATAGTCAGCAATTTGTTATATCAATATCTTAACATGGAGATTTCTATGCACCATATGAAAATTAAATCTTAGTCTCTGACAAGTAAATAGAAGGCAGAATCTTTTAAAATGATAGTTGAAAGCCAAATGTAAAGAATCCTGCAGATTTATCCAATGTGATGTCATTCATTTTTCTCTTTACTACTTTATATGTTTCTTCAATTTTCATATTTGTTTTTTGTGTTTTGTTTTATTTTTTAATGAAAAGGATATACCCCAAAGCAGTAGATTTCAGAGCTGATATATATATATACATATTCAAGTATTTTATTAGCCATTTTATAACATACAGCCTATAGTAAGTATACTGTCAACTAGGGAAATAAAAGGGTTTCTTAAAATGATTTCTGAGTGTTTTTCCACAGCACATGAACACATGATTATAGAGGGGATTAGTGGATTAAGGTATCGACAGTTGGCCGCCTTAAGGCTACAGATAAAAAGAGCTCTACTTTCTTTCCATAAAATCACATTTTATTCTTACCCAGTACAAACAATGCCAGCTATGTAAGCTATAAACAGAATTCTTTTGAGAACACTATTGTCACTTAAATATGTTCATCATAGACAGCAACACAATAATAAAACCAGTAACAATAACTTCACATATGTATGTATCTGCGTGAAATACAAGGTAATATCGTTTAACATCACAGATATGTTCAAAGAGTTCTGATTCACCCCTGGGGCTGGAGAAAGAGTTCTTTTATATGTAAGTCCTCTTATAAATTAAGATTTGAGCTTAGTTATTTCAAAATATACACCTGTTAGCCTATGGTGATAATCAATGCTATTGCCTGAGAAATATTTAATATATTTTAATAAAAATTAAGTAGTCATTATATCAAATGCAATTTTACTTTTTGGAAAACAGAAGCAAACCTTGTTTGTTGCCTGCTGGTTTTTTTATATATGCAAATCTTTATATGTTACAGAACAACCTAGCTGCTGTCTACAATCACATAAACATTTTGCTGTTTTATGAGATGTTTGTAATAAATGTGATTGATGATTATTTTTACAATTGCCTATTAGAAAAACACGATTTTATGATTAAATACTTAAGGATAACTCAATTTCAAGTCACAAGATTATAAGCTAAGATTTGACATGGATGACAGAATACAGGTTTAATCTACTGTTTAAATTTACTTGTATATTTATTTTAGAGACTATTTTTTCTTGTTTACAGAGATTTTTGCATTGCAGTCAATGGCAAGCCTGTCTAAAGATACTGCTAGTGTGGCTTGGGGCAGGAAAATAGCTTAAAGCTGCACAGACATATAGTCACAAGGGTGAAGAGCTGTAATTATATTGGAGTGCATCCAAGAAAACAGCACTTGCTTACACTTACTCTGCTTCAAATTTATGTGTACCTCCAGCGAATATGCTGTAAATTGATTTTAATACTAACAGTTGTTGACCTATAAGTACCATTTATTGAATATTTTTCATGTTGGTATTATCTTCCAAAAATTTAAAATTAAGGTAAACATGGATAATTATTTACTATAATTTCAAACCATAGATTTAAAAAGTCTGACTTAATCAGGTCAAAGACCATTCATAAAAATATAAAGCCTTATTCTGAGGTCCTTTAAAATTGGAAAGGTGACTACAGACTATAATGATCAACTAAAGACTGAGCTATCTTTTGAGTTAGCCTGAAAACAGAGCTGGGCTTATGACCAAGAGTGAATGTAGATTTTGGACTTCTCTAGTTTTAGGTGATAAAAAAGGGAATGCCACATTTATTCAGTTATTTGTGAAAAGTTAATTTTACCATTTAAGCCTATCAAGTATTTTAAAGTTTTCTCTTTCTTAAATTAACCTTTAGAAAAAATAGAAATTGATATGGGTCATGGATAAAACCTAACACCTAATAAGCTGGTTCAAGAAATACCATCCTTTTTAGGTTTGTGTTCAAACCTAGAGACAAGATTTGGGGGCCTGAGAAAAGCAGAGCTGGTGCAAGACACGGGTCACGTGACAGTCTATAGACAAACACTTCTGTGACTGATTCTGATCAACAAGTATGGCCTCTAGGTTTGGAATCCATCACCTTAGATAGTAATACTTCTTTTCCAACTTTACCGAGATATAGTGGACACATAATAGTATATATGTTTAAGGTGTACAATGTATTGATTTCATACCTGTATATATTGTGAAATGTTTATAATAATCAGGTTACTTAACACACACTCTAACTCACATAATTACCATTTTGTTGTTGTTATGGTGAAAACATTAAAGCTTTACTCTTATAGCCATCTTCAAATATACAATGCAGTATGATAGTAATAAATTTTATGTTCCCAAAGGTTCACCTGTTTTGCATAAATATCCTTTCAAGTTACAAATTAGGGAGGTCAACAGCAAAAACGGTATTTGAATAAAGTTTCATATTAAATACCTTTCCACTTCTTTTTAAATAACAGAAGATTATTCTTTTTGTTTATATATTTACTGAGAAGATGCCCTTATACACTATCATTGAAGAAGAGCTAATGGTCAGTTACTATGTGCTCTGCACACTGTCATTATTTCTTCAAGATACTAGAATGCTAAATGTCATTGATCATGTTTGGTTTTGAAGCCTCTCCTGCCGTTAACTATCTGAGTGGCTAGATTAAGTTACTTAATCTCTCTAAACACTAGAATCTTCATTTATAATTTAGTAAGAGAGTAGAATCTGCATTATAGGGTTGTTTTGAAGATTAAAATGGCAAGGCATGTCTAAAATTTAAAACAATATGTATTACATAGTATGTGCTATGTAAGCACTTGCCCTTACTACTAATTTATTTATTCATTCACACATTCATTCCCTGAATCTATATAACTTTGTACAATTTTATCCATCAATTATATAACTTATGCAGAGAAAATCATGAGAAACACTGGGTTGGATGAAGCGCAAGCTGGAATCAAGATTGCCAGGAGAAATATCAATAACCTCAGATATGCAGATGATACCACCCTTATGGCAGAAAGTGAAGAAGAACTAAAGAGCCTCATGGTGAAAGTGAAAGAGAAGAGTGAAAAAGTTGGCTTAAAGCTCAACATTCAGGAAACAAAGATCATGGCATCCAGTCCCATCACTTCATGGCAAATAGATGGGGAAACAGTGAAACAGTGAAGGACTTTATTTTTGGGGGGCTCCAAAATCACTGCAGATGGTGACTGCAGCCATGAAATTAAAAGACGCTTGTTCCTTGGAAGAAAAGTAATGACCGACCTAGACAGAATATTAAAAGGCAGAAACATTACTTTCCCATAAAGGTCCATCTAGTCAAAGCTATGGTTTTTCCAGAAGTCATGTATGGATGTGAGAGTTGGACTATAAAGAAAGCTGAGCACCGAAGAATTGATGCTTTTGGACTGTGGTGTTGTAGAAGACTCTTGAGAGTCCCTTGGACTGCAAGGAGATCCAACCAGTCCATGCTAAAGGAAATCAGTCCTGAATATTCATTGGAAGGACTGATGCTGAAGCTGACACTCCAATACTTTGGACACCTGATTGGAAGAACTGACTCATTTGAAAAGACCCTATGCTGGGAAAGATTGAGGGCAGGAGGAGAAGGGGATGACAGAGGGTGAGATGGTGGGTGGCATCACACATTCAATGGACACGAGTTTGGGTAAACTCCAGGAGATGGTGATGGACAGGGAAGCCTGGAATGCTGCAGTCCATGGGGTCACAAAGAGTCAAACACAAGTGGTTGACTGAACGGAACTGATCCATCAATTTCTTCTGGGCCTAAGGTAAGCACTTGTGGAGAATTCTCCAATGTATAAATAGGATGATTTATGTCACTGCAATGTATAAAATGATGGTTTATGTCACTGAGGAACCAATTTTCTGGTAGGAGAATTAACACAGATACTTAGGTAATGTCATGGTAAGTACTTAGATCATATTGTTGGTTTTCAGAAGAATAAAAATAATGGGTACAGATGTATTATGTCATAATTTCAGGCACTATGCTGTATACCTTACATACACTATCTCATTAATATAGTACTCAGATGAGAGGAAAAAGATTTTGTGCAGTATGTGATGAGTGATATGAGTGATAAAGTACTTGTTAGATTTAAATTTAAAGATAAGGGAGAAAAATCCATTCAGTTCAGAGAAGAGTGAGTATACTACAGAACATAAACTAGTCAAGGGGGAAAAACCAAATGCTCTGTTTGGGAAGAACAGAGGGCACAAGGGAAAAAAATAAACTGGTGTGCCATCACCTAGGGGGTTACAGAATAATGTAAAGGAGATATACCAATGTATCAGTCATTTTAATTGAGTTAAAGTAATATAAAATATGACAGTTAATAGATTTTCAAAGTACAGTGATATAGGTTTTAATATAATGCACTTGATTATCAATTCAGTTCAGTTCAGTTCATTCGCTCAGTTGTGTCCAACTCTTTGCAACCCGATGAACTGCAGCACACCAGGCTTCCCTGTTCATCACCAACTTCCAGAGTTTACCCAAACTCATGTCCATTGAGTCTGTGATCCCATCCAAACATCTCATCCTCTGTCGTCCCCTTGTCCTCCTTCCCCCAATCCCTCCCAGCATCAGGTCTTTTCTAATGAGTCAACTCCTTGCATGAGGTGGCCAAAGTGTTGGAGTTTCAGCTTCAGCATCAGTCCTTCCATTGAACACCCAGGACTGATCTCCTTTAGAATGGACTGGTTGGATCTCCTTGCAGTCCAAGGGACTCTCAAGAGTCTTCTCCAACACCACAGTTCAAAAGCATCAATATATGTGTATTATACATGTATATGTGTGTATTATACATAATACATATATATTATACATAGATTTATGTGCTTGAAAATATGTATTATTTTCAAATATCTTTTTGCATTCATTTCTAATACAATTCCACAGTGATAAGAGAACAGACTTTGTATGATTTCAGTACCTTTAGGCCATGAGATTTTTGCACCATGTTTTGTGTCTCTCGATATGTTTTAGTATCTTCTAGTTTATAGTCTATGGGTACATGAATAGAATTTGTATCCTACAGCTGTGTGAAAATTGTATATATCTTAATTTTGTTGAATTGGTTCATTGTGCTTTTCAGGTCTACTACTCTTTCTACTTTTTTGTTCTACAGTTTTTCTACTTTTATGTTCATTCTATTCATTCTATAAATATTTAAGAGTTTGATATTGAAACTGGAGCCTATTATACAGAGTGAAGTAAGCCAGAAAGAAAAACACTAATACAGTATACTAATGCATATATATGGAATTTAGAAAGATGGTAACAATAACCCTGTATGCAAGACAGCAAAAGAGACACTGATGTATAGAACAGTCTTTTGGAGTCTGTGGGAGAGGGAGAGGGGGGGATGATTTGGGAAAATCGCATTGAAACATGTATAATATCATATAAGAAATGAATTGCCAGTCCAGGTTCGATGCAGGATACAGGATGCTTGGGGCTGGTGCACTGGGATGACCCAGAGGGATGGTACGGGGAGGGAGGTGGGAGGGGGGTTCAGGATGGGGAGCACGTGTACACCTGTGGCGGATTCATGTTGATGTATGGCAAAACCAATACAATATTGTAAAGTAATTAGCATCCAATTAAAATAAATAAATTTAAACTGGAAAAAAAAAAGAAACTTCAACTAAAAATCTCAGTATATCTACTTAAAAAATTGTAATATACAGGGGAACTATATGTAACTTCGCTCTGTATTTTCTAAGTCTCCTATAAATGTGTTATCATATTTTCATAATTTTAAAAAGATAGTTTAGGGATCAAATTGTTTATATTCAGAACATTTATACATTGAATAGATTGCATTCTATCAAAAAATATATTTGGAGTAAAAATTGGAATGAGGCCTTAAAAAAAATCAGTCTTTTATAAAAATGATCACATTATTAACTGCCTTCCCACCATCTAGTTTAACAGGAAATGTAATCAGGAGTGGCAGTTGTGCAGCGCAGGAGCGGCCCAGAGGAGATACCCCAAGTCCAAGGTCAGGAGCGGCGGCAGTGAGGAGATGCCCCACGTCCAAGGTAAGGAGCTGCGGCTGTGCTTTGCTGGAGCAGCCGTTAAGAGATACTCCACATCCAAGGTAAGAGAAACCCAAGTAAGATGGTAGGTGCTGAGAGAGAGCATCAGAGGGCAGACAGACTGAAACCATAATCACAGAAAACTAGCTGATCTGATCATATGGACCACAGCCTTGTTTAACTCAATGAAACTAAGCCATGCTGTGTGGGGCCACAGACGGGTCATGGAGAGTTCTGACAAAATGTGGTCCATTAGAGATGGGAATGGCAAACCACTTCAGTATTCTTGCCTTGAAAATCCCATGAACAGTATGAAAAGGCAAAAAGGTAGGACACTGAGAGGAACTCCCGAGGTCAGTAGGTGCCCAATATGCTACTGGAGATCAGTGGAGAAATAACTCCAGAAAGAAGGAAGGGATGGAGCCAAAGCAAAAACAACATCCAGTTGTGGATGTAACTGGTGATAGAAGCAAGGTCTGATGCTGTAAAGAGCAATATTGCATAGGAACCTGGAATGTTAGGTGAATGAATCAAGGCAAATTGGAAGTGGGCAAACAGGAGATGGTGAGTGAACGTCGACATTCTAGGAATCAGAGAACTAAAATGGACTGGAATGGGTGAATTTAACTCAGATGACCATTATATCTACTACTGTGGGCAGGAATCCCTAAGAAGAAATTGAGTAGCCTACATAGTCAACAAAAGAGTCTGAAATGCAGTACTTGGATACAATCTCAAAAACGACAGAATGGTCTCTGCTTGTTTCCAAGGCAAACATTCAATATCACAGTAATCCAAGTCTATGCCCCAACCAGTAACACTGAAGAAGCTGAAGTTGAATGGTTCTATGAAGACCTACAAGACTTTGTGAACTAACACCCAAAAAAGCTGTCCTTTTCATTATAGTGGACTGGAATGCAGAAATAGGAAGTCAAGAAACACCTGGAGTAACAGGCAAATTTGGCCTTGGAATACAGAATGAAGCAGGGTAAAGGCTAATAGAATTTTCCCAAGAGAATACACTGGTCATAGCAAACACACTCTTCCAACAACACAAGAGAAAACTCTACATGTGGACATCACCAGATGGTCAATAATGAAATCAGTTTGATTCTATTCTTTTCAGCCAAAGATAGAGAAGCTCTATACAGTTAGCAAAAATAAGACCAGGAATCAACTGTGGCTCAGATCAAGAACTCCTTATTGCCAAATTCAGACTAAATTGAAGGAAGTGGAGAAAACCACTAGACCATTTGGGTATGACCTAAATCAAATCCTTATGATTGTACAGTAGAAGTGAGAAATAGATTTAAGGGACTAGATCTGATAGACAGAGTGCCTGATGAACTATGGATGAAGATTCATGACATTGTAAAGGAGACAGGGATCAAGACCATCCCCAAGAAAAAGAAATGCAAAAAAGCAAAATGGCTGTCTGGGGAGGCCTTACAAGTAGCTGTGAAAAGAACAGAAGCCAAAAAAAAAAAAAAAAAAAAGGAGAAAAGGAAAGATATACCCATTTGAATGCAGATTTCCAAAGAATAGCAAGGAGAGATAAGCAAGCCTTCCTCAGTGACCAGTGCAAAGAAATAGAGGAAAACAATAGAATGGGAAAGACTAGAGATCTCTTCAAGAAAATTAGAGATACCAAGGGAACATTTCATGCAAAGATGGGCTCAATAAAGGACAGAAGCGGTAGGGACCTAACAGAAGCAGAAGATATTAAGAAGAGATGGCAAGAATACACAGATGAACTGTACAAAAAAGATCTTCATGACCAAGATAATCACGATGGTGTGATCATTCACCTAGAGCCAGACATCCTGGAATGTGAAGTCAAGTGGGCCTTAGGAAGCATCACTATGAACAAGGCTAGTGGAGGTGATGGAATTCCAGTTGAGTTATTTGAAATTCTGAAAGGTGATGCTGTGAAAGTGCTGCACTCAATATGCCAGCAAATTTGGAAAACTCAGCAGTGGCCACAGGACTGGAAAAGGTCAGTTTTCATTCCAATCCCAAAGAAAGGCATTGCCAAAGAATGCTCAAACTACCGCACAATTGCACTCATCTCACACGCTAGCAAATTAATGCTCAAAATTCTCCAAGCCAGGCTTCAGCAATACGTGAACCATGAACTTCCAGATGTTCAAGCTGGTTTTAGAAAAGGTAGTGGAACCAGAGATCAAATTGGCAACATCCATTGGTCATCGAAAAAGCAAGAGCATTCCAGAAAAGCATCCATTTCTGCTTTATTCACTATGCCAAAGCCTTTGACTGTGTGGATCACAATAAACTGTGGAAAATTCTTCAAGAGATGGGAATACCAGACCACCTGACCTGCCTCTTGAGAAATCTGTATGCAGGTCAAGAAGCAACAGCTAGAACTGAACATGGAAAAACAGACTGGTTCCAAATAGGAAAAAAAGTATGTCAAGGCTGTATTGTCACCACTTATAAATTTTATATGCAGAGTACATCATGAAAAAAGTTGGGCTCAAAGAAGCACAAAATGAAAGTGAAGTGAAGTCGCACAGTCATGTCCAACTCTTTGCGACCTCGTGGACTGGAACCTATCAAGCTCCTCTGTCTATGGGATTCTCCAGGCGAGAACACTGATATGGGTTGCCATTGCCTTCTCTGGGTGATCTTCCTGACCCATGGGTTGAACCCGGGTCTCCCCCCTTGCAGGCAGATGCTTTAACCTCTGAGCCACCAGGGAAGCCAACTGGAAGAAGCACAAGCTGGAGTCAATGTTGCTGGGAGAATTATCAATAATCTCAGATATGCAGAAGACACCACGCTTATGGCAGAAAGTGAAGAATTACATAGCCTTTAGATGATAGTGAAAGTAGAGAGTGAAAAAGTTGGCTTAAAGCTCAACATTCAGAAAACAAAGATCATGGCATCCGGTCCCATCATTTCATTTCAAATAGATGGAGAAACTGTGGAAACAGTGTCAGACTTTATTTTGGGGGGCTCCAAAATCACTGCAGATAGTGACTGCAGCCATGAAATAAAGATGCTTACTCCTTGGAAGAAAAGTTATAACCAACCTAGACAGCATATTCAAAAGCAGAGACATTACTTAGCCAACAAAGGTCCATCTAGTCTAGGCTATAGTTTCTCCAGTAGTCATGAATGGATGTGAGAGTTGGACTATAAAGAAAGGTGAGAGCCAAAGAATTGATGCTTTTGAACTGTAGTGTTGGAGAATACTCTTTAGAGTCCCTTGGAGTGCAACAATATCCAACCAGTCCATCCTAAAGGAAGTCAGTCCTGAATATTCATTGGAAGGACTGATGTTGAAGCTGAAACTCCAACAGTTTGTCCACGTGATGCAAAGAGCTGACTCATTTGAAAAGACCCTGATGCTGGGAAATTTGAAGGCAGGAGGAGAAGGGGATGGCAGAGGATGAGATAGCTGGAAGCATCATCGACTCAATGGACATGAGTTTGAGTAAACTCTAGGAGTTGGTGATGGACAGGGAGGCCTGGCGTGCTGCAGTCCTTGGGTTCACAAAGTGTCGAACACGACTGAGTGACTGATCTGAACTGAATTTTCTATGATGTGATTTTCATTCCAGCCAAAATATTGTGATTCTTCTTCTTTCTTCTGTCTGGTGGCTTTCTTCAGCTCTCTGGTGGCTGAAGAGGCTGAGAGGCTTCTGTAAGCTTCCTGTTCATAGGGCACTGGATCTTGCTCTGGTGAGCATAAATGTGCTCATTAAAGTTTTAACCCTATTATCTTGTGATGGATGGGGTTGTTCTCCTTCCATGTTAGTTGTTTAACCAGAGGTGACTCAGCCCTGGGGTCATTTAAGTTACTGTTGTTCAGTCAGTCAGTTTTGTCCAACTCTTTGCAACCCCATGGAGTGAAGCATGTCAGGCTTCCCTGTCCTTCACCACCTCCTGGAGCTTGCTTAAACTCATCTCCATTGAGATCCAACCATTTCGTCCTCTGTCATCCCCTTCTCCTCCTGCCTTTAATCTTTCCTAGCAGCTGGGTCTTTTCTAATAAGTCAGGTCTTTGCATCAAGTGGCCAAATTATTGGAGCTTCAGCTTTATCATCAATCCCTCCAATGAATATTCATGATTGATTTCATTTATAATTGACTGGTTTGATCTCCTTACAGTTTAAGGGATTCTCAAGAATCTTCTCCAACACCACAGTTCAAAAGCATCAGTTCTTCAACATTCAGCCTTCTTTATGGTCCAACTCTTATATCCATGCATGACTACTGAAAAAAGCACTAGCTTTGACTATATGGACTTTTGTTGGCAAAGTAACATCTCAGCTTTTGAATACACTGTCTAGGTGATCATAGGTTTTTTTTTTTTTTTTTCCCAAAGAGCAAGTGTCTTTTAATTTCATGGCTGTAATCACCTTCTGCAGTGATTTGGAGCCTAAGAAAATAAAGTCTCTCACTGTTTCCATTGTTTCCCCATTGATTTGCCATGAAGTGATGGGACTAGATGCCATGATTTTAGTTTTTTGAATGTTGAATTTTAAGACAGCTTTTTCACTCTCCTCTTTCACCCTAATCAAGAGGCTCTTTAATTCTTCTTCACTTTCTGCTATGAGTATTGTCATCTGCGTATCTGAGGTTATTGATATTTCTCCTAGCAACATTGATTTCAGCCTGTGCTTCATCCAACCTGGCATTTTGCATGATGTACTTTGCATATAAGTTAAATAAGCAGGTGACAATATACAGCCTTGATGTACTCCTTTGCCAGCTTGGAACCAGTATGTGGTTCTGTGTCCGGTTCTAGCTGGTGCTTCTTGACCTGTATACAGGTTTCTCAGGAGGCAGGTAAGGTGGTCTGGTATTCCCATCTCTTTATTTTCCACAGCTGTTGTGATCTACACAGTCAAAGGCTTTGGCCTAGTCAATAAAGCAGAGTAGATGTTTTCCTGGTATTCTCTTCCTTTTTCTACAATCCAATGGATGTTGACAATTTAATCTCTGGTTTTTCTGCCTTTTATAAATCCAGGTTGAACATCTGAAACTTTTCAGTTCATGTACTGTTGAAGCCTAGTTTGGAGAATTTTGAGCATTACTTTGCTAGCTAGTGAAATGAGTGCAATTGTGTGGTAGTTTGAGCATTCTTTCACACTATCTTTCTTTGGGATTGGAATTAAAACTGAATTTTCCCAGTCCTGTGGTCTCTGCTGTGTTTTCAAATTTGCTGGCAATATTGAGTGCAGCACTTTCACAGCATCATCTTTTAGGATTTGAAATAACTCAGCTGGAGTTCCATCACTTCCACTAGCTTTCTTTGTAATGATGCTTCCTAAGGCCCACTTGACTTTGCACTCCAAGACGTCTGGCTCTAAGTGAGTGATTACATCATCTTCGTTTTCTGGACTTTGAAGATTTTTTTGTGTAGTTCTATTTATTTTTGCCACCTCATCTTAATATCTTCTGCTTCTCTTAGGTGCATACCTTTTCTGTCCTTTTTGTTTTGATCTTTTCGTGAAATGTTCCCTTGTTACCTCTAATTTTCTTTAGTCTTTCCCATTCTGTTGTTTTCCTTTATTTCTTTGCATTGTTCACTTAGGAATGCTTTCTTATCTCTTCTTTCTATCCTTTGGAATTCTTCAATCATTAGGCATATCTTTCCTTTTCTCCTTTCCCTTTCACTTCTCTTCCTTTCTCAGCTATTTGTATAGCCACCTCAGACAACTATTTTGCATTTTTGTATTTCTTTTTCTTCATAGAAGTTAACCTTCTCTGACTTTAGAGGTCTGAATTTAAAAATCTCATTTGTCTCCTTACAAAAAAACAGAGAACAAATTCATTATTCTCTCAATTGATGTCAAGAGAAAGAGTCATGTTTGTTGCTTTGATGCACCCAATGTATTTTAAGATAACTAAATAGTTAGTGAAGAGTTTCTATTTTTAGATGGAATTTATTGAGATAGATTTAGAATATTTAATGAGATTATTGAATTATAGTCAGTTTTATAAGGATATTATAATATAGTAAAAATAGTCTAATGCTTTGCAATAGATATTGGAGTATTCATGGATTGGGAAAAAAAAACAGCTATGTTTACTGAACTTATTTTTCTAATAAGTAGAAATGTATAGCAATAAAAAGTTCTTCAAACTGGACATTAAAGCACTATACTAAGCAAACTTCCTAAAGGTATATAAAAAGCAAATCTGAATAATTTCTTAAAATAAAATTCATGAACCAATGACAAATAAAAATGAAAAATTTAAAATTAAAATAATTGCATCAATCACCTAAATGAATAATGTTGCTGCTGCTGCTGCTGCTAAGTCACTTCAGTTGTGTCCGACTCTGTGCGACCCCATAGATTGCAGCCCACCAGACTCTCCTGTCCCTGGGATCTCCAGGCAAGAACACTGGAGTGGGTTGCCATTTCCTTCTGCAATGCATGAAAGTGAAAAGTGAAAGTGAAATTGCTCAGTCGTGTCCGACCCTAAGCGACCCCATGGACTGCAGCCCACTAGGCTCCTCCATCCATGGGATTTTCCAGGCAAGAATACTGGAGTGGGGTGCCATTGCCTTCTCCGAAATGAACAATGTAGAGAAAGAAAAACCCAAAATGAAGTAGAAAGAAGGGATTGATAAATGTGAAAACAGGAGTTATTAAGTTAGAAAATAGGTAAAATGTAGAAGTAATAAGTTCAAAACTTTTCTGAAGTGACTGAGAGGATAAATAAACCATTAGTTAACCTAAAAAATATACAGACAATTAGAAAAGTACAATTATGGGGCTTCCTTGGTGGCTCAGATGGTAAAGAATCTGTCTGCAATGCAGGAGACCCAGGTTTGATCACTAGGTCGGTAAGATTCCCTAAAGAAGGGAATGGATGCCCACTCCAGTATTCTTTGCTGGAGAATCCCATCAATAGAGGAGCCTGGTGGGCTACAGTCCATGGAGTCACAAAGAGTCAGACACAACTGAGTGACTAACATACTGTACAATGAATTGAATAAAGATTTAAACAGGAAAAGGTAGAAAAATTTTTAAAAAGATAAGTAAAGTTATAAGAATGGAGAGAGAGAGCAGGAGTGAGTAAGGAGGAGAGAGTATGTTTTATTTAAACCTATATATGTATCTTTTGTTTCAGGAATAAAATGTGTTTTAATATAAAAATACTATGTAATTCATATTATTTGAGTTAAAAGAAAAATAATAAATTATCATAACTTTCCTAAGAAGAAAACATATATTGGTTAGTGAAATTAACATTTTAAAATTTGGTTACCCTGACAAGTTTAGAAGGGTAGTAGAAGAGTCTCAATTAAAAAAAAAAAATTAAAATTGCCAAGACTCTATGGCTTCAAATATGATGGAAAGCTCCACAGTTCATTTAATAAATCAATTAATACTTTTATGGTCAATATTTGAGTCATTAGTAAGAGACAAAGCAAAACAAATAAAAACACCATATACCAATTTCTTAATATAGGCACAGGAATTCTAAATAAAATTCTGGGAAACCAAGACTTGGTATGATGAAACAAATATACACTACACCGAAAGTATTTATATCAAGGAAGGCAAAGATCTTTAAATATCAGAAAATCTTTCAACCTAATCTATAATATCATTCAATCAATGAAGGAAATTCATGTGATCATTATTGATATGTGCTAAAAACTAATTTGATAGATTCAGAAGCCATTCCAAATAAAAACCGATTATAAAAGAATGTAATAATAGAAGACAAGTACTTAAATATCATAAATACTGCCAAAATTAGCAACAAGCGTTATTGTAAATGGTGGAACATTAAAGCTATTTCTATTAAAATTAGAAACAGGCACAAATGGCTTTCTCCCATATTATTCAACACTGTTACTTTCCTTTCTTTTCCCCCAGTATTTATTAGAGCATAGTTGCTTTACAGTGTTGTTCTAGTTTCTATTGTGCAGCAAAGTGAATCGGCTATGTATGATTCATATATGTGAATCATATATGTGCACATATATGCTCTTTTTTTTTTTTTTGATTTCTTTCTTATTTACATCACCATGGACCACTGAGTAGAGTTTCCTGTGCTATATGGTAGGTTCTCATTAACTATCTATTTTATAGATAGTATAAGTAGTCAGAAAGATCCCCTGGAGTATGAAATGGCAACCTGCTCCAGTATTCTTGCCTAGAAAATTGCACGTACAGAGGAGCCTGGCGGACTATAGGCCACAGGGTTGCAGAGTTGAACACGACTGAACAACTGAGCAAACGTACGCACATCAATAGTGTATGTATGTCATTCCAGTATTCCAATTCATCCCATCCCCCTTTCCCCTTGGTATCTGTATGTTTGTTCTCTATGTCTGTGTCTCTATTTCTGCTTTGTAACTAAGATCATCTATACCATCTTTTATCAAATTCCACATATATGCATTAATATATGGTACTTGTTTTTCTCTTTTTGACTTGCTTCACTCTGAATGAAAGTCTTTAGATCCACCCTTTTTTTGGTGATTTTAGTAAGTACAATTGAACAGGAAAATAAAATAATCATTGTGAATATTGTCTTTATGCATGCATGAGTGTATGCTCTCAGTCACGTCTGGCTCTTTGTGACCCCATGAACTATAGCCTGCCAGGCTCCTCTGTCCATGGGATTATACTGGCAAGAATACTGGAATGGGTTGCCAAAGTAAATGTCAATGTGCATGGAAACTTTCTTTTTCAAATGTATTTTTAACTGAGGAAAAATTGCTATACTATGTTGTGTTGGTTTCTGTTGAACAACAATGCAATATTGCCATAATTATACATAATCAGCTCCTTCTTGAGCCTCCCTTCTCTCTCCCCTATGCCATCCTCTAGGTCAGGAAACTATATATGATACAAATTTATTATTTCAATTTGGTGGGATACAACATTTACTGAATGGAAATGGTACAACACACAATCCATCTTGGATGAAAAACAAATCTAGATAGCTTAAAATTTAAATGCATAAATAAAATAAATATTTTAGAAAATAATTTAGAAGCCATAAAAGCAATAAATGATTCTTTACTCTGTAGCAAGAAAGTCTAAATTATAGTAATGTAGGTATATCATTTTGTGAATTCATATTGAGAAATTAAATCAAGTGATAACACCTGCTGCTCACAGTGATGTAGTTTGCTGATCATGTTTGCTAATGGAAACATGAATTGTTACAACCACTTAAGGATAAAAAGATCTTTGTACTAAGCAATATGGCTTCCGGCACTGTATGCTAAATAAAGTAAGAGTGTAAAATTAGTTTTTCACAAGCATGTCTATTGCAACATGTTTCTTGTTAAAAGTAGAAACAAGTGATTCCCTCATCAGTAGGAAAATGGTTCAATTAATGTTAATGTATGTATGGCATGATATTCATACCATAGGGTAACTACCGTCCATATTATTATTACCCAGAATTAAAAGAAGGAGGTAATTGTTTCATTTAATAAAAAAAGGCATAAAATTGAGCAGTGGAAAACTGTGATCTTATTTTTATAGAACAAATAACAAAATGTTTGTTTGTAAGTACATGTACATATCTACGGAGAAGGAAACGGCAACCCACTCCAGTGTTCTTGCCTGGAGAATCCCAGGGACAAGGGAGCCTGATGGGCTGCCATCTCTGGGGTCACACAGAGTCCGACACAACTGAAGCGACTTAGCAGCATACATATCTATCATCTATCTCTGTTGCGTACTTCTGTATCTGTATTTTATTATATAAGCACCGCAGAGGTGTGAAGACATATATAGCTTTTCTTTAAACTGATTACTTTGATAATCTTAGAAAATGAAGGATGGAAAAAAGAGTAAAGATACGTCATCATCATCATCATGTGCTTTGTCGCTCAATTGTGTCCGTCTCTTTGCAACCTCATGGCCTGTAGCCCATCAGGCTCCTTGGTGCATGGGGATTCTCCAGGCAAGAATACTGGAGTGGGTTGCCGTGTCCTCTAGGGGATCTTCCCAACCCAGGGATCGAACCCAGGTCTCCTACACTGCAGGTGGATTCTTTACTATCTGAGCTACCAGGGAAGCCCATGAATACTGGGTGGGTAGCCTGTCCCTTCTCTAGAGGATATTCCTGACCCAGGAATCAAACTGAGGTGTTCTGCATTACAGGTGAATTCTTTACCAGCTGAGCTACCAGGGAAGCCCTATCATCATCATAAATAATAGTAATAATGGCTGCCTGATATGTGATGTTTAAAACTGCATGAATTAATCATTAAAGTATTAATAGTGATTTTCCTAGAGTAGTGGATATTCAACTGATTTTTACTTTCCTCTTTAAATCTTTGAATACTTTTTTACTTTTTGTAATGTGGTTATGTTTTCTCACAGGGGAACTTTCAGCTCTTTATGGGCATAGGGAAAGTACAACAGTACTGTCTGAGAAAAGTCTTGGAGCAGAAAGGTTATGTTAACATGAAGAATAGAAAGTATGAGCTCAAATAACCAGAACTGAGTAACCTCTGAACAATGATTAGGGGAAAGGTACCAAGATCCAAAGATTCATGGGGCATGATATCTAGATATTTCCAGGAAAAAGGCATAAGATTATCAAATCTTGATGCCTTTACCCTTTACGTAACTAAGATCTTATTATCCACAACCACCATTTGTAACTAAACTTTTCACGTGTATCATTCTGCAGAAAAAGAGTAGGCTGCTTATGTCCACATAAGTCTGCCATTCAGTGGGAGTTTTCCTTCTCTGGCATTTTTATTAATAGTAATTAAATATCTTGTGATCTAAATCAAAGTGAAACTGAAAAATATCCTGTGTCATAAAGCATAGCGCAGAAGTCCATATTTTGATCTGAAGTCATGAAGTTAAATAGTATATTTTGAAGCTGTTAGGGACACAGATTCTTCAGTAAATTTTTTACCTCTGAATTTATCTCCTTGAACACTACAGCTCACTTATTTCTTCCTTCTTCTTTTCTTTGTTCATTCTTCAACTAAACATTGGAGAAAGTTAGTGAGTCTCTTTAACCAAATTTCTGTCCAGATCTCTCTCCTCTGAGCTTCATAACTCTATATCAAAAATTTTACACGACATCTATTCTTGGCCACTTCAAAATCCACTGCACCAAAAACCTAAACCATGCTCTCTCACTCCTCTTGTCTTGCATTAGGATTCCCAGTTCTAATAAGTGGCATCACCTGTTGAACAAGCTAGGAAACTAGGAGGTGTCTTTGACACAATTTTTGTCATCCTCCCCTACATTCAATTAATAGACAGTTCTTTTGATTTCTCCACTTACTTATCTTTCAGACTAATATATTTTTAGTACATCTGCACTTCTAGCACATCATATTAACACATATTACCACAACCTCACATGTGAACTATTGTAGTAGCCTCCTAGCTGGTACCGCCTTCATTTTGGAAACTCTCCAATATAATCTCTATCCTCCAATTAGAATCATCCTTTAACAAATCATCTCTATATAAAATGTTTCAGCAATTTTCTCCTAGAATAAAGATCCAGATGCTTCAGTGGCCAACACGACTGCACATATACTGACTCTCAACTATACCTCTGCTCTCAACTTACAATACTCTGCCTCCACTCTTCAGCATTTCTAACACACATTTCTGTCTCTTATTCAGATGTGCTTTGCTATCTGCTGCTTCAAAACCTCTTTCCATGTCATTTTCCTGTTTCCTAGGAACACTGTCTAACCCTTGCTTCATCCAAATGCACATAGAAACTTCTGTTCATACTTCATGTCTTGGCTAAAGTGAGACTTCTCTGTGCTTACAACCCAGCGCTTTTCATCATTTGTGTTCCTCTCTGAAATAATTATTTGGTTAATACTGTCACCCTCCATTCTCAGAAACTGTCAGTTCTACAAAGGCATCTGTCTCTTTTAAACCTCACTAGATGGCTGGATGGCATCACCAACTCGATGGACGTGAGTTTGAGTG
The DNA here is from genome assembly GCF_027580195.1 of Bos mutus. Taxonomy (NCBI): domain Eukaryota; kingdom Metazoa; phylum Chordata; class Mammalia; order Artiodactyla; family Bovidae; genus Bos; species Bos mutus. The sequence goes on along the minus strand of NC_091617.1, from coordinate 120,600,205 downwards.
AACTCCGGGAGTTGGTGGTGGACAGGGAGGCCTGGCGTGCTGCAATTCATGGGGTCACAAGGAATTGGACACGACTGAGTGACTGAACTGAACTGAACTGATATGCCTCACAGGGCTCAACCCAAAGGTGGTACTCAGTACATATCTGCTGCATAAGTAACTGACTGTGGTCTGTCTAAATGTAATATCCCATAATTCTCTTCTATTTACATTCTTGTGTACTTAGCAAATGAAATGGACTATTCATTTTGATAATTTAGTTGCTTCTCCCTCTATTATAATTGTTTATACTATTGCCTTTATGCATGCTGTTTTCTGGTTTATAATTTTGTGATATTACAGTTTAATATTCTAAATGCAAGCCTCTTTTTTAATCTATAAACATGGGTTATATTTATTTTCTATAAATGTCAGTTGTATATAGTCTCTATCATGAAATAGGTATAAAAGGCAAGCAAATGCAATAGCACATATAGGATCGATAAAACAAATAGAAAATTATATTGAAAAACATATGCAAATGAATAGAAGCCATTTTCATGGACTTGAAGTTCCTGAGAGAAGTTTTGTATCTCTACTAGGGCTGTATATTTCACAGCACCTACTTTAGGAGCTTGTATTCAATGGACAGTCGGTCATACATAATGAATGCCTCATGTTTAAAAATGTTTGCAAGAAATTAGCATGCTATATAAGCATTACAGGTTGAGCCAATTATTTCTATCCCTTTTTAAAGCATCAAATGAATAAAATCAAGTAAAGACCTTATATATGAGGACTATAAGTAACATACCTATGGTAATACGTATTTTCTTAAAGATTAATTTAAATGTGAACAAATTCGTCCCTATAAAAATAAGTCAGTTTAGGCTTACCATATTTGGGAAGGCATCAGATCAAATTTATGAGGTTCATTAAGCATAGGGAATTAAATTTGAGAAATTGGTATTTCTAACTAGTAGATTTCAAGAGTAATATTTAGCAGCCTATCAAATATGTGTTTATCATGTAACTTGACATTAAAGATCAGAACAAGTAACTAGTTTTATATGTCTTTTTGCAGCCTCACCAAGTGTTTATAATTTAAATTTTTTTATAGAGTAATACTTTACTAAGTATGGCTCTCTAGCTCCAACTATACAAAAATTTCAGACTATCACCGAGTTGCTCTATTACCTTTCCTGCTGCAGTAGCTATTTCTTGATTGGATAGATTGCTAATGGATGGTATTACTTATCAGGAAGCTACAAATATTTACAAAATATTGGTTTCTCACATAAGAATACACAGAATTATTTGTGAGATTTTATTTTATTGCCTGGATTTTGTGACATATGCTGTGCATGCACAGGAAATTATTCTCATTAATGTTTCCCAGGAGTATTTTGATGCATATTAAAATAACTCTGAGAGTACAGGAAATTAAAATACCGTGCAAGTAGAAATTATATTTATATTTAAAAATAAAGATACATAGGTAAAAACATTACAAACGCTTTCCTGTCTGTCATAATAACTAAAAAGCACAGGCAGATAATAGAATTCAATGACAACACTCACATTTGTAGCCCCAGCTCTTTCATTTACTTCTTTCATAGGAAACTATGAATATATTGTGAAATGCTGAGTCAGGGATGACCCCCCTATCTTCCTAAGAAGTGGTTGTTTGGACCTTACACTGACATTGCCTTCTTTTCACTCAGTTTCATTTTCCTTCTTTGATTAGTCATTGCTTCTATTGAAAACAATTAGAATTTACTGCCTCCTAAATATAGATATATTTGCATTTGCCATGCCTAAATCAATGCATTGCAAACAACAATCAGTCTGCAGACAATACAGTTTTAAAAACAACAACAGATTTTATAAAGATCTGGCCATTTGGGCTATGTAATTTCGTAAGTGTAACTGCACCTAAAATTAATGAAGCTTAGTCATGGGTATTTTCAAGCCTTCATTCTAATCCAAGATTTTATCATTTCAGAGTGAATCTGATTGTTATTTCATGATTATGATGGAGGAAATTGGTGTAAAAACTTTAAGAAATGAAATGCATATGAAATGGAATAGAAGGATGGATTTTCTCAGTATTTAATATTCATCTGAATAGTAAGACTTTGTCTTTTCTCCAAATCATTGTTTGTAAATTACTCTTCTCAATAGCATTGGATTAAACATTAGCAGAATTTGAAGGCAAATAAAGAATGAGGCTCAATGGAAAATGTTCAATTTCAATAGATGTGTAGGTTATCAATGGTCAACCACATCTTTTCTTACTGCTTTGAAAGATGTCCAAGATTGCAATGAGAAATGGACATATTTCCACCTTTGGGAGTTATCAGGGAGTGTGTTTGTGTGCTTTGAAGAAGGGAAATAGATTTTACAAGTTTGGGGATATGTATTTTATGGTTTCAATATAATATGTCCTCACATCTTTCTCAGTGGAAATGTTTTATAGTAGGAAAAAATTCAGAATATAGGTATCACCTAAATCATTTTTAATGTTGACTTGTTTTTGGCAACTATCTGAATATTCTAGGACATGCTTTGCATCTGGTTTGGGACAGATACATACACAGGTGTCCTCTTATGAAATGATTTTGTACATACGATCATTTGTAGAATACACAAATTATTTCAGACTTTTGGGGGGAGATGATGTAGCCTAGCGGGAAAAGCACAATAGACTAAGAAAGACATGAATTTGGATTCAAGGTCTACCACTTAATACTTGTGTGCGTTTAGATTTGTCATTTATCTTCTGTAGTCTTAGTTGTTTTGTCTATAAAATGGGGATTCATAATACTTCTATTAAGTCTTATATTGAGGTTTCAGTTCAGTTCAGTCACTCAGTCATGTCCGACCCTTTGCGACCCCATGAATCACAGCACGCCAGGCCTCCTGTCCATCACCAACTCCCGGAGTTCACCTAAACTCATGTCCTTCGAGTCCGTGATGCCATCCAGCCATCTCATCCTCTGTTGTCCCCTTCTCCTCCTGCCCCCAATCCCTCCCAGCATCAGGGTCTTTTCCAATGAGTCAACTCTTTGCATGAGGTGGCCAAAGTATTGGAGTTTCAGCTTCAGCAGTTTTTGAGGTTTAGTCAAAATATATATAAAGAACCAAGCATACTCTGAGAAAACGATTATTTAACTGCTATATTTATCACTTGAATAACAAGTTGATTTTTGTAGAGATCTTGAATAATTGTCACATTGATGATGAACGTATTCCTGCATGTCACCACAACCTCCTCCTCATGAACTGTTAGGAAACTACTGTTTTGTGCCTATCTGTTACCACTTTGGATTTCATTTATTATCTGTATGGATATGAATGTGAGTATGTGTATACATTAACAATCACCTATCTCTTATTTATCACTCAACTCGAGAAAAGAATTTACAGCTTCTTTAGATAGTACAAAAACCTGGCCACATATTGATATATCAGTTTTCTTGTTTGTTTGGTGATGAGACTGTAAAAGCAACCTATTTTAGATCTTACTATTTATAATTTGAGAGTATTTGTGAATTCAAACACATCTTTTATATCATTTAAAACATATCTTTTAAATCATTTATTCTCAAACATTTTCTTGTTTGGACACAACATACTATTCCTACTCCCCTAGAATTACCTAAGTATATTATTATTTTTTGAGGGGAAAATTATATATGAATTCATGTAAACAAACAATTGTTTGGGTGCTTGTTATGTCAACCTTTCAACTGATATCAGAATTGATCTGAATATTCTAGAAGTAGAGCATTTATAGGAAGCAGCAGAGGTCAAACCAATTCTAGGCACATGTGTATGTACTAACTCTTCAGATCAGATCAGATCAGATCAATCACTCAGTCGTGTCCGACTCTTTGCGACCCCATGAATTGCAGCACACCAGGCCTCCCTGTCCATCACCAACTCCCAGAGTTCACCCAGACTCACGTCCATCGAGTCAGTGATGCCATCCAGCTATCTCATCCTCTGTCGTCCCCTTCTCCTCCTGCCCCCAATCCCTCCCAGCATCAGAGTCTTTTCCAATGAGTCAACTCTTTGCATGAGGTGGCCAAAGTACTGGAGTTTCAGCTTTAGCATCATTCCTTCCAAAGAAATCCCAGGGCTGATCTCCTTCAGAATGGACTGGTTGGATCTCCCTGCAGTCCAAGGGACTCTCGAGTCTTCTCCAACACCACAGTTCAAAAGCATCAATTCTTCAGTGCTCAGCCTTCTTCACAGTCCAACTCTCACATCCATACATGACCACTGGAAAAACCATAGCCTTGACAGACCTTTGTTGGCAAAGTAATGTCTCTGCTTTTCAATATGCTATCTAGGTTGGTCATAACTTTCCTTCCAAGGAGTAAGCATCTTTTAGTTTCATGGCTGCAGTCACCATCTGCAGTGATTTTGGAGCCCAGAAAAAGAAAGTCTGACACTGTTTCCACTGTTTCCGCATCTATTTCCCATGAAGTGATGGGACCAGATGCCATGATCTTCATTTTCTGAATGTTGAGCTTTAAGCCAACTTTTTCATTCTCCACTCTCACCTTCATCAAGGGGCTTTTTAGTTCTTCTTCACTTTCTGTCATAAGGGTGGTGTCATCTACATATCTGAGGTTATTGATATTTCTCCCGGCAATCTTGATTCCAGCTGGTGCTGCTTCCAGCCCAGCGTTTCTCATGATGTACACTGCATAGAAGTTAAATAAGCAGGGTGACAATATACAGCCTTGACATTCTCCTTTTCCTATTTGGAACCAGTCTGTTGTTCCACGTTCAGTTCTAACTGTTGCTTCTTGACCTGCACACAAATTTCTCAAGAGGCAGATCAGGTGGTCTGGTATTCCCATCTCTTTCAGAATTTTCCACAGTTTATTTGGGAAGGTTAATCTTTTTGGTCCATTTATTAGAATTTCATGGACGTACAGCCAAGTCCTGTGGAGTATGTGGATATTTAAGTAAACTTTTCCTCTGTCTTTTATAGTGTGGAGCTTTGCACTCTCCACCAATACCCAGTGACTTATGAAATAATTCATTAAGAACATTTTGCAGGATTTAAGCAATTTTATAGGAAAACTTAATGAACAACTTTTATCAAAACATTTTTCCAACAACCTACATGTAAAGCAACATTCTAGGTCTTCTCTCCTATTACAATGGAGCATGTGGGCTTCCATTCCCACCATCTCATTGAAACTGCTTTAGTTAAGGTGACCAATAACTATACCATATCATTAAGTGCAATGATTAATTCTTTCTGTCCTCATTCAACTTTTCCTTTCTTCTCTTGACTTCTGAGTCCCTTTTTGTAAGTTGTCCTCCTTTAATATGTCTCTAAATTTTGCAGTACCTTAATACTCTAAGTGTTGCTTTAAAAAAAAAAAAAATAAATAACCCTTTTCTTGAGAGATTTCATGTTGTTCTGTGACTTTAAAATACTGTCCATATCTGATCATTCCAAATACGTGTCCTTGGCACATATATCAATCCTGAACTCTAGAGTTACAGCAATTCATTTGACATTTTCACTGGGATGTCACAGGGCAGCATAAACCTCACTGTTCCATTATGTTAGAGAATTCCTTAGCTAATCTTCCCAATAGCAGCTGATGGAATCATATCCACCCATTTGTTCATGCTAAAAACCTGAGTCAGTGTTCATTCCCTTCTTTCACCTCACGTGTACAAAGTCTACAGTGTACCTTGCCAGGAGCTACCACGGGAGATCCCACCCATGACAAAGGTCATGCAGAGAAGACCTGACAGGCAAAGGCGGATCAGGACTTGAGGGATTCCCTGGACCTGCTCGAGCCTCTACCCTGAAACCAAAAATCTGTCTGTCTACTGTTTACTATATTATGCCTTTCAACCACTCTTCTGATATTAGCAAGGAGCTATCCCCGACCACCTTTCTCTGGAGAAAATCAACTTAGAGCTCTAAGTTGATAAGTTTCCTGGGCATGAAAGGAATATTTCTATTCTAACCCCTCTGTAGGCATTCTAGCTTGCTTGACAGGTTTTTCCTTACTCTTACAACTAACACACATGATTGTTCACAAGTTCCCAGCCATGAAAGGCACGGGAAGCCTAAACATTCTAAAAGTCCTAATGGGCATAGAGCCCTTTAAGGGGTGAAAAATTATTAGAATAGTACTGGCAAAGGGCTTCATTATTGGGCCAATGCTTGCTGCCAATTTCCCATATCCCTTATCCATTGTGCACCTGGGAGTGCATTAGTTAATGTAGTTTGAATGTAAGAAAAACAAGTAGTAGCCTTGGTATTAACCACATCAGACCTTTGAGCTAATAAGTTCTTTCTTTGTTGTGACCCACTGCACCTTTGCTCCATGAGAATGTAACTCTGTTTAGTACTTTCTGAGGCTGACACAGATTAGAAATATAAAGAAAAAACATTTCAAGGAAAAACAAGTTTTCTGGTTGATCAACCTTTATCAAAAAAAGGTCATAAAATGTCAACAGGCCTCCAGGCTAGAAGATAATGTACATAGCATAAGACCCTTGTTTATGGAAAGGCATACAGAAAAAAATCCTGGTTTTGATAAGGGCAAAACTGCTGGAGTGTTTGGGCTGACTCTGTATGACCTTGCATCTTTCATTTCCCTCTATGTACAAGTCAGGGTATAAAAGCTCCTTTTGAAAATAAAGTTACGGGCCTTGCTCACTGAAGCTTGGCCCCCTGTGTCATTCATTCACCGATGCCATCCATCCTGAGGGTACCCTTGGATCCTGCTGGGGCTGGACCCTGGCAGTACCCAACACTCTTGTCTCCAAAAATATCATGATGTTCATGTCTGTTTTCCATTTCCTATGATATAATCAATTATAATCCCCTACATCCCTGCTTCCACTCACTCCCACCCACAATTCATTATCTACTGTACAGCCAGAGTTTTCTTTTTAAAACATGCAGCAAATCATGTAACTGCACTTCATAATGCCTTCTAGTGCAGAGTACATCATGAGAAAAGCTTGGCTGGAAGAAGCACAAGCTGGAATCAAGATTTACGGGAGAAATATCAATAACCTCAGATATGCAGATGACACCAACCTTATGGCAGAAAGTGAAGAGGAACTAAAAAGCCTCTTGATGAAGGTGAAAGAGGAGAGTGAAAAAATTGGCTTAAAACTCAACATTCAGAAAATGAAGATCATGGCATCTGGTTCCATCACTTCATGGGAAATAGATGCGGAAACAGTGGAAACAGTGTCAGACTTTCTTTTTGGGGGGCTCCAAAATCACTGTAGATGGTGACTGCAGCTATGAAATTAAAAGACGCTTACTCTTTGGAAGGAAAGTTATGACCAACCTAGATAGCATATTGAAAAGCAGAGACATTACTTTGCCAACAAAGGTCTGTCTAGTCAAGGCTATGGTTTTTCCAGTGGTCATGTATGGATGTGAGAGTTAGACTGTGAAGAAAGCTGAGCGCCGAAGAATTGATACTTTTGAACTGGGTGTTGGAGAAAACTCTTGAGAGTCCCTTGGACTGCAAGGAGATCCAACCAGTCCATTCTGAAGGAGATCGGCCCTGGGTGTTTTTGGAAGGACTGATGCTAAAGCTGAAACTCCAGTACTTTGGCCACCTCATGCAAAGAGTTGACTCATTGGAAAAGACTCTGATGCTGGGAGAGATTGGGGGCAGGAGGGGAAAGGCAAGACAGGATGAGATGGCTGGATGGCATCACTTACTCGATGGACGTGAGTCTGAGTGAACTCCGGGAGTTGGTGATGGACAGGGAGGCCTGGCGTGCTGCGATTCATGGGGTCGCAAAGAGTTGGACACAACTGAGCAACTGAACTGAACTGAAGTGGTTTCCCATTTCCATTAAAAGTGAAAATCTTTTATTGTGCCTTACTTCTCTAAACCTGTTCATCAAGTTTAGAGACCTAGAAATTTGCCTTTCTTTTTGTCCCCCTAAAAAGACAAATGGATTTTAATATCAAATCCTTGGCCTAGAGGATTTGTCTTTCCACTCTTTGCTTGACTGATTCATCTAATCACTAAAGACTCAACTCAAAAATCACCTCCTCTCCACAGAGATAATGTCTATGACTATCCATTTAAAATATTTTCCCCACATATAAACATCACCATCCATCACATAGTTCTTGTTTATTTTTCTGAGTAAAATTTAGTAACAATGAGATCAATTTATTAATTTATTAGTGAGAAACATGCTGAGAAAATGATGAAGGCATGGCCTCATTAAGGTGGATACCTCAACAGAAGGCACTAGTAGCTATCTCATAACTCACAGAATTTCTCAGGAAGCCTATAAAGCCCATGAAAAAGCAAACTGGCCACCCCCAACACACTTTCAGCCTGTTTGTATAAGAACAAACAGACATCTTGGTAGCTTTCAGCCAGTCAGTTTGCCTAAGGTGTAGAAAAATTAGACTTATCAAAACTCTCTAGACTACACCTTGTCTGTGGTTTTGCTTTTATAAATACTGTCTTTGCATTTGTAAAGAGAGACCATCTATATAAGATTGATCTCCCTCAGATACAAGTTATCAGCTATACTCTAACTAAATGTCTTGGAGCTATTGACACTTTTCCCTGGAGGTCCTACCAAAATGTGCATACCCAAATTTGTTCCTTGGGACTGACCAAGGTGCTTAACTTGAGTGGGACTTCTCTTGATGAATCTCATGTACTGTGATCAAGCTCTATGAATCTAATACACAAAATCTGAGTCTTAGTCATATCTGATTAAATTTTTTGACACAGCAATTTTATTCCTTCTGTTAGTAGTAGTAACCTTGGGGAACTTAATGTGTGTCTTTTGACCATCAAGTCTTTGTCATTAAGGGACTCTAGTTTCTGTTGAGACAACTTTCTATTTTCTGTATTTCCTTTTGTCTGACACCTATGAAGACAGGAGGAAAGAAATGTGGTTTGATTGGAAGAGTCTCAAACTGCAGCACAATTCTAAGAAAGTTTAATCAGGCTCATGGCTAGAGTCATCAGTTAGAAGAGCCATGCATCTTGTAGTAATGGAACAGCACTAATAGTCCTGCTGGGCTCAGACAAGCTGTAAGCAGCCTGTGGGAAGCTTGGCATATATAAATGCTGTAGTTGATATACAAGGGAAGATGGTATTGAAAAATTCTCCATTACCTGGAATTCTTTTATTGTCCTTCCTACAAACTAATAAAAATGAAGAGCTACATTGCTTTCTTTCCCTAAGGAAAGTTCGTCTTCTGGCCACTAACAGCTGTTCAGAATCTAAGTATTGATATGTCCCATTCTGACTTGACTAATATTTCCTTAGACAACGCTGATGTTTTTTGTTGCTATTTATAGGGGTGAACTTGCTGGATCATAAAAAAGGTATGTGCTTAGCTCTCATGCTGCTGCTAAGTTGCTTCAGTCGTGTCCAACTCTGTGCGACCCCATAGACGGCAGCCCACCAGGCTCCCCGTCCCTGGGATTCTCCAGGCAAGAACACTGGAGTGGGTTGCCATTTCCTTCTCCAATGCACGAAAGTGAAAAGTGAAACTGAAGTCGTTCAGTTGTGTCGGACTCCTAGCGACCCCATGGACTGCAGCCCACCAGGCCCCTCCGTCCATGGGATTTTCCAGGCAAGAGTACTGGAGTGGGGTGCCATTGCCTCCTCCGGCTTAGCTCTCATAGATCATGTTAAATAGTTTTTTGAAGTAGCTGAACCAAATTCCACTCTCACCAGCAATGCGTGAAACTTCATTTAACTCAGTTTTTAGCAATACTTGGTGTATTCTGTCTTTGAGATTTAAGATATTATAGAGGGTGTGCAGTGATGTTTCACTGATCTTTGCAGAATTGTCCCTGATGTTTAATGAGGTTGAGTACCTTTTCATACATTTATTGATTATGTGAATGTCTTATTCTGTGAACTGGCTATTTAGCTATTTTGAGAACTGTTCATTAATTTGTCTTTCTTCATATTGGGTTTTAAGAGTTCTTTATATACTCTGGCTATGAATTCTTTGTTGCATATATGTATTGGTGATATCTTTTACTCTGTGTCATTTGCCTTAAAAAAAAAAAACTGACTTTTTGGGAGCAGTTTTAAGTTCACAGCAAAATTGAGGAGAAAAACAGAGATTTCCCACACACTCTTTACCCCCACACCTGCATAGCCTTTACCATTATCAGTGTCAACCATCAGAATGGTATATTTGTTACACTTGATACTGAATCGATACATCATAATTGCTCAATATTAATAGTTTACATTATGGTTCACTCTGTGCTATAAATTCTATGGGTTTGGACAAATGTATAATGATGAGTTTCTAACATTAAAATATCATACAGAGTATTTTTGATGCCCTAAAATTTTTCTGTACTGTACCTATTTATCCCTTTCCCACCTTCACCTCCTGCCAACCACTGACCTTTTGTATACCAGCTTTGTATCCTGCAACTGTGGTATATTCACTTATTAGTTCCAGGAGATTTTTTTTGTTGTTCAATTCATTCAGATTTTCTGTATACATAATTATGTCCTCTATGAACAAGGATAGCTTTATTTCTTCCTTCCCAATCTGTATACCTTTTGTTCCCTTTTCTTGTTTTATTGCATTAGCTAGAACCTCAAGTATGATGTTGAAAACGTGACAATAACATCCTTACCTTGTACCTGGTATTAGTGGGAAAGCTTCAAGTTTCTTATTAATAAATATGATGTTAGGATGTTAGCTGTACCTTTTTGTAGATATTCTTAAACAAGTTGGGAAAATTCCCCTCCATGTCTTTTTTATGAGAATTTTTATTATAAATGGGTACTGCATTTTGTCAGCAACTTTTCCTATGTATGTTGATATGATCATGTAATTTTTCTTCTTTAGCAACTTAATGTGATGGATTATAATAGTTGATTTTCAAATGTTGAACCAGATTTGAATATCTGGGATACAGTCTACTTGATGTATATTTTTTATATATTATTGGAGTCAGTCTGCTAACATTTTGTTGAAGAATTTAACATCTGTTCATGAGAGATTGGTCTCTGGTATTCTTTTTTTGGTAATGCCTTTATTTTGGTGTTAGGGAAATGTTGACCTCTTCAGATGAATTAGGAAGTATTCCCTCTGACTCTAGGGATTTCCTTGTGACTCAGACGATAAAGCAACTGCCCACAATGTGGGAGACCCAGGTTCAATTCCTGGATCGGGAAGATCCCCTGGAGAAGGAAATGGCAACCCATTCCAGTACTCTTGCCTAGAAAATTCCACGGATCAAGGAGCCTGGTGGGCTATATACAGTCCATGGGGTCACAGAGAGTTGGACACAGCTGATGAGAGATTGGTCTCTAGTATTCTTTTTTTGGTAATGCCTTTAGTTGTTAGGTGCCTGTAGGTGTTAGGGAAATGTTGACCTCTTCAGATGAATTAGGAAGTATTCCCTCTGACTCTATCCTCTGAGAGTGTAGGGAACTGGTATAATTTCTTCATTAAATTTTTTGGTAGAATTCATGAGTGTACCAATCTCTGGTGCTTTCTGATTTGAGAAGTTATTAATTATTAATTCAATTTCCTTAATAGCTTTAGATCTTAAGTTGTCATTTTATATTTTCTGTGGTTTCTTTTGATGAACAGAAATTTTTAACATTAATGTTGTCTAAATTATCATTTTAAAATTACTGTTAGTAATTTTGGTGCTATTTAAGGAATTTTTAATGCTTCAGTGTCACAACTATGCTTTCTTATGTTTTACTCTCTAAAACCCTATTGCTTTTTTTTTACATCTGGTTCAGCAAATAATAGGGAATAATTTTCATATAATAGAGTGAGATGGGGGTCAAGATATGTATTTTCTTATATGAATACTCTTTTGACTTAATACCACTTATTAAGATTATTCTTTTCTTCATAACATTGCAACTGAATTTTTGTCATAAATGAAGTGATATGTGTGAATCTCTGTTTAATCTCTATCCTCTTTCATTTGTAGGTTTTTAACTTTTTGGTCTAAATACATCATCTGCTTGAATTACAATAGCTTTCTTATGGATATATCGTTTATATATGTCCATCAGCTTTGTGCATCTTCTTTGATCACCCCATTGTTATTCTAGGGCATTTCTAGGCCTATTGTATTTTCACATAAAACTTAGAATTACAATGATAAATTTTACAAAAATAAAGTTCTCAAATTAATAGAATTTTTCATTAACTTTCAGTTCAGTTCAGTTCAGTCGCTCAGTCGTGTCTGACTCTTTGCGACCCCATGAATCTTGGCACGCCAGGCCTCCCTGTCCATCACCAACTCCCAGAGTTCACCCAGACTCACGTCCATCGAGTCAGTGATGCCATCCAGCCATCTCATCCTCTGTGGTCCCCTTCTCCTCCTGCCCCCAATCCCTCCCAGCATCAGAGTCTTTTCCAATGAGTCAACTCTTCGCATGAGGTGGCCAAAGTACTGGAGTTTCAGCTTTAGCATCAGTCCTTCCAAAGAACACCCAGGACTGATCTCCTTTAGAATGGACTGGTTGGATCTCCTTGCAGTCCAAGGGACTCTCAAGAGTCTTCTCCAACACCACAGTTCAAAAGCATCAATTCTTTGGTGCTCAGCCTTCTTCACAGTCCAACTCTCACATCCATACACAACCATGGGAAAAACCATAGCCTTGACTAGACGGACCTTTGTTGGCAAAATAATGTCTCTACTTTTTAATATGCTGTCTAAGCTGGTCATAACTTTCCTTCCAAGGAGCAAGCGTCTTTTAATTTCATGGCTGCAGTCACCATCTGCAGTGATTTTGGAGCCCCCAAAAATAAAGTCTGACACTGTTTCCACTGTTTCCCCATCTATTTCCCATGAAGTGATGGGACCAGATGCCATGATCTTCGTTTTCTGAATGTTGAGCTTTAAGCCAACTTTTTCACTCTCCATTTTCACTTTTATCAAGAGGCTTTTTAGTTCCTCTTCACTTTGAATTAATAGATTAATTTTCAGTGAGAATGATATTTTTGTATATCATCTTACTGTATGAAAACATGTATTCTGTTCCACTAATTTAAGCCCTTTTTATTTCTCTCAGTGATGTTTTATAATTTCATTATAGAGATCTTACACATCTTTGCTAGGTATATTTGATATTTTATGCTGTTTTAAGTGGAAATGGCAACCCATTCCAGTATTCTTGCCTGGGAAATCCATGGACAGAGGATCTGATGGGCTACAGTCCATGGGGTTGCAAAGAGACACGACTGAGCAACCGAACAACAGCAGCAATAGTAGTAGTGCTTAAGTGAAGTTGCTCAGTCGTGTCCGGCTCTTTGCGACCCCATGGACTGTAGCCTACCAGGCTTCTCAGTCCATGGGATTTTCCAGGCAAGAGTACTAGAGTGGGTTGCCATTTCCTTCTCCAGGGGATCTTCCCAACCCAGGGATTGAACCCGGGTCTCCCACATTGCAGGCAGACACTTTACCGTCTGAGCCACCAGGGAAGCCTAGTAGTGCTTAACCTACTTATAAATTCTGATGACTTGTGAATTCTTTTAAGTTTCTAAGTATGTAATCATATCATTTACTAATAATGACAGCTTTATTTTTTCTTCACCAATGTTTACACTGTCCCTTTCTTTCTTCCTCCCTCCCTCCTTCCCTTCCTTTCCTCCATCCTTACTTTTTTCACCATCTAGGTCATACAGTTGTTGTTCAGTCACTAAGTAATGTCCAACTGTTGTGACCTCATAAACAGTAGCATGGCAGGCTCCTTGGCTCTTCATATCAGGTGGCCAGAGTATTGGAGCTTCAGCTACAATCCTTCCAATGAATATTTAGTCCATAGAGTACATTGATGATAATAGGCATCACTAATATTGTGAGAAAAATGAAATATTTTCTATAAGATTTTTGTAGATACTTCTTATTCATTTTTCTAGTTGACTATGAATTTTCTCTATCAAAAGTTGTTTCAGATTTTTTATGCATTTATGTAGTTTATCATATGATTTTCTTTTTACCAATAATTTTGTGGTGAATTTCCTTGATTTTTGAATAATATATTTCTAACCTTAATCCCTACTAATATATTATCCATTTACTAATTATGGGTCCAATTTTTGAATTTTTGTTGATTTTAAAGTCTTTTACAGATGTATTTCTTGGAGGAGTGAATCTTTAAATATTCTTTCTTATAATGTCCTTTGTGGAGAAGGCAATGGCACCCCACTCCAGTACTCTTGTCTGGAGAATCCCATGGACAGAGCAGCCTGGTAGGCTACAGTCCATGGGGTCACTGAGAGTCAGACACGACCGAGTGACTTCACTCTCACTTTTCACTTTAATGCATTGGAGAAGGAAATGGCAACCCACTCCAGTGTTCTTGCCTGGAGAATCCCAGGGATGGCAGAGCCTATTGGGCTGCCGTCTATGGGGTCGCACAAAGTCGGACATGACTGACGCGACTTAGCAGCAGCAGCAGCAGAATGTCCTTTGAGGTTTTGTCAATAAGGTATACTCACTTTATAAGAGTTAGGAAGTATTCTCTTTTTTCTGTTCTCTGGAAGGGTGTATGTGAGACTGGTATTGTTTCTTTCCTTGATATTTTTAAGATATCACTAGTGATATTGTGTGAACCTTTTTCTGGTAGGAAAATTTTTAACAATTATTGTTAATGCATTTAAGGTTATTATTATTTTTATCCTGTAATTTTTAATAACATATTTTAAAATTAATGATTATATTAATATTGTTTTTCAAAATGTGCTTTTATTATCTTTATCAAAACTTCAGGATATGTTGAGTTGCTTCTCTTTTAATTCTTAACATTTGTAAATTGTGTTTTTCCAGTCTTATGCTTTGGTCCATTCTGCTATGAGATACCAATTTTATTAAATTTTTAATAACCAATTTTTGGCTTTGCTAATTTTCTCTATTGACACCTATTTTCTATTAATTGATATCTTTAGTATTTCTTTTTTTCTAACTTTCATAAGCTTGATTTTTCTCTTGTATTTCTAATTTTTTTAGTTAAAAGTTTATAGTATTGCATTTTCTGCTTTTTAAAAAATTGACATATAAGCCAATAGATTTCCTGCTAAGCATGGTTTAGTGTCACAACATAGTTTTGGCATGTGAAGGAAAAGTTGCTCAGTCATGTCCGACTCTTTGCAAGGCCATGGACTATCATCCATGGAATTCTTCAAGCCATAATTCTAGAGTGGGTAGCCATCCCCTTCTCCAGGGTATCCTCCCAACCCAGGGATTGGACCCAGGTCTCTTGCATTGCAGGTGGATTCTTTACCAGCTGAGCCACCAGGGAAGCCCAAGAATACTGGAGTGGGTAGCCTATCCTTTCTCCAGGGATCTTCATGACCCAGGAATTGAACCAGAGTCTCCTGCATTGCAGATGGATTCTTTACCAGCTGAGCTTCCAGGGAAGCAGTATAGTTTGGGCATATGATATTGTAATTCAATTCAAAATATTTTCTAATTTTTATTTAGAAGTTTTCACTTATGAATTTCTTGTATGCTGATTTTTCATTTCTATGTTTTCTTAAGGTTATATATATGTTATTATTTTTTCTTAACATAATCCATTATTCAACTTTTGTATGCCAAGGATTTTGTATGTTTGTATCTTCCTGCTTCATTGACTTGTTAGGTTATTATTAGGAATTTCCTCACTTAATTTCCAATAAATAAGGTCGATATCTGACCTTAAAATCTACTTTGATATTAAAATAAATACATTTTTAGATGTAAATTTGTTACGATAGTTACATCTTTAGGTGTATGTGGTCATTTGTTTTCTTTCATCCCTTTAATTTTAAACTTTGTGTGTCACTGTACTTAATGTGTATCTTATAGCAATTTGCAGGTTTTTTGTTTTTTTTTTTAATGCTCAATCTGACAACCTCAGTCTTCACATAGAGGGTTTACTTTTAATGCAATTTTTACATAGTTGTGCCTATTTGAATCTAATATCTTATTATTCAATCTGATTATCTTTTATATGTTTAATTTTTTAACTCATCTTCTTTCGGGTTAATGAATATATATATATATAAAATCATTTTATTTTCACCTTCTGTGGAATTTTCAATTATATGTTACCTTTCTGTGCGTTATGTGGTTACCCGAGGTTTCAACATGTGTCATTGTCTCAGATGCACATAAAACAAACTAATACTTTTACTATTTCCCAATACTGCTTGAGTACAAGAACCTTTTAACATACTTCTATTCCTATCTTTTGTGTTATTGTTGCGTGTATGATTATTGTCATGCGTACTCAGTCATGTCTGACTCTTTATATCCCTATGGCTTATAGCCCACCAGGCTCCTCTGTCCATGGGATTTTCCAGGAAAGATTACTGGATTAGTTTGCCATTTCCTACTCCAGGTGATCTTCCTGAGCCAGGGATCGAACTCACATCTCTTGTGTCTCCTGCATCAGCAGGCAGATTCTTCACCATTGAGCTATGATTTTACATATATTTAAACTCCACAATATATTGTACTCATTTTTTGGGTAGTATATTTTCGTATATATTTACCCTTTCTGATGAGTTTAACATTTCCTCTTCATCTCTGCATTTCTAACTGAGAATATATTCTGTTGATCTGAACAACTTTCCAATCTTTTGGGCAACAAATATCCTCAGTTTTTGTTTTTTTATAATGTTTTTATTTTCCCTGCATTTTGAATTGTATTTTCACTGAGAATAGATTAATCTTTTCCCTTTTGCTCTTTAAAATAAATTTAGTTGTTTTCTGACTTACATAATTTCTTATAAGAAGTGAGCCATCTATTTTATTCTTGTCATTCAAGGTGGTGAGTCTCTTCTCTCTGCTTTTACATTTTTCCCATTGTTTTAGAATGGTATGATGATTAGCCTATTTATGGTTTGCATGTGTTTATCCAGCTCTGGAGAAGGCAGTGGCACCCCACTCCAGTACTCTTGCCTGGAAAATCCCATGGATGGAGGATCCTGGCAGGCTGCAGTCCAGGGGGTTGCTAAGAGTTGGGCACAACTGAGCAACTTCACTTTCACTTTTCACTTTCATGCATTGGAGAAGGAAATGGCAACCCACTCCAGTGTTCTTGCCTGGAGAATCCCAGGGACGGGGGAGCCTGGTGGGCTGCCGTCTATGTGATCACACAGAGTCGGACACGACTAAAGTGACTTAGCAGCAGCAGCAGCATCCAGCTTAGGGGTTTTATATATCTTGAATCTGTGAGTTGATAGCTTCCATCAATTATTAGCCACTACTCTACTTCTGTTTAATGTTTGTCTTTCCTCTTGCTCTGGAGAAAAGTTAGAGACATTAATATTAAGTATTTGTGATGTGTCTCGTATATCTCATAGTTCAGATCAGTTGCTCAGTTGTGTCCAACTCTTTGCGACCCCATAGACTGCAGGATGCAGGCTTCCCTGTCCTTCACCAACTCTGGAGCTTGCTAAAACTCATGTCCATCAAGTTGGTGATACTATCCAACCATCTCATACTCTGTCGTCCCCTTCTTCTGCTTTCAGTCTTTCCCAGCATCACGTTTTTTTTAAGAAGTCAATTTTTCGCATCAGGTGGCCAAAGTATTGGAGCTTCATCTTCAGCATCAGTCCTTCCAATGAATATTCAGGACTGATTTCCTTTAGGATTGACTTGATTGATCTCCTTGCAGTCCAGGAGACTCTCAAGAGTCTTCTCCAACACCATAGTTCAAGAGCATCAATTCTTTGGTGCTCAGCTTTCCTTATGGTCCAAATCTCCCATCCATATGTGACTACTGGAAAAGCCATAGCTATGACTAGATGACTTTTATTGGCAAAGTCATGTCTCTGCTTTTTAATAGGCTATATAGGTTTGTCATAGCTTTTCTTTTCAAGGAGCAAGTGTCTTTTAATTACATAGCTGCTGTAACCATCTGCAGTGATTTTGGAGCCCAAGAAAATAAAGTCTCTCACTGTTTCCATTGTTTCCCCATTGATTTGACATAAAGTGATGGGACCGGATGCCATGATCTTACTTTTTGGAATGTTGAATTTTAAGACAGGTTTTTCACTCTCCTCTTTCACTTTCATCAAGAGGCTCTTTAGTTCTTCGCTTTCTGCCATAAAGGTGGTGTGATCTGGGATTGAAATGAAAACTGACCTTTTCCAATCCTGTGGCCATTGCTGAGTTTTCCAAATCTGCTGGCATATTCCATGCAGCACTTTCACAGCATCATCTTTTAGGATTTGAAATAGCTCAACTGGAATCCCATCACCTCCGCCAGCTTTATTCATAGTGGCACTTCCTAAGCCCCACTGGACTTAACATTCCAGGATGTCTGGCTCTAGGTGAGTGATCACACCATCATGGTTATCTGTGTCATGAAGATCTTTTTTTGTATAGTACTTCTGTGTATTCATGCCACCTCTTCTTAATAGATTCTGCTTCTGTTAGGTCCATACCACTTCTGTCCTTTATTGTGCTTATCTTTGCATGAAATGTTCCCTTGGTATCTAATTTTCTTGAAGAGATCTCTAGTCTTTCGCATTGTATTGTTTTCCTCTATTTCTTTGCACTGATCACTGAGGAAGGTTTTCTTGTCTCTCCTTACTATTCTTTGTTTGTTTTTTTTTAATTTAATTTAATTTTATTTTTAAACTTTACATAATTGTATTAGTTTTGCCAAATATCAAAATGAATCTGCCACAGGTATTCTTTGGAACCCTGCATTCAGATGAATATATGTTTCCTTCCCTTTCTTTGCCGTTTGCTTCTGTTTTCTTCTCAGCTATTTGTAAGGCCTCCTCCAACAACCGTTTTGCCCTTTTGCATTTCTTTTTCTTTGGGATGATTTTGATCACAGCCTCCTGTACAATGTCACAAACTCCTGTCCATAGTTCTTCAGGCACTCTATCACATCTAATCCCTTGAATCTATTTGTCACTTCAAGTGTATAATCATAAGGGATTTGATTTAGGTCATACCTGAATGGTCTAGCGGATTTCCCTACTTTCTTCAATTTAGGTCTGAATTTGGCATTAAGGATTTCATCATTGAACCACAGTCAGCTCCCAGTTGATTTTGCTGACTGTATAGAGCCCCTCCATCTTTGGCTACAAATAATATAATCAATATGATTTTGGTTTTGACCATCTGGTGATGTCATCTTTTTATTAAGTAGGCTGAGATGAAGGAAGAGGAGGGGTTGGTCTTTCTGTCTTTGGGGTGGCAGAGATGGAAGAGTTCAAGGAGGTAGATAGGCAAGCAGAGGGGGGAAAAGGCACACTTGGTGTAACTTTATGGAAATACATCATAATTTCTGCCTGGCTTTTTGCCTTTACATTTTTCTAAAATGTCTCTATGTCCCAATCTTTCTTCCCCATTTGCCTTAGTTTCAGTCCTCATATAATTCAGAAGGGTGCATGTCATAAAAGAAGTCAGAAGCAGTCTTGAATAACTGGAATCTTTCTGCCAGGTTGTCTAATGTCAGTTTGTTTTCTGGCATAGCTTCTCCTATGTCTTCATCATCATCATCTGGTCCTTGTTTAGAAGCACTCATCTCCATCAAGTCATCTTCTTTTAATTCCTCGGCTATGATGTCTGTTAGCTCTTGAATTTCTCCAAGATCCGTATCTTGAAACCCTTCCTCTTGTACCTGTTCTGCTGTATCCACAGTCTCTTTCATGATTTCCTTGTTTGGCACTGTTGTAAATCCTTGAAGTCATGCATAACATCTGGATGCAGTTTTATCTAGAAGAAATTTATTGTTTCAAGCTTGATGGCTTTCGTCACTTTTTCTAAAACAAGGACACATCTTCAGTAGTATAATCCTTCCATCCTTTTACGATGTTCTCTGTATTCTTTTCCTTTGCATGACAATCCTTTCCATAAGGTACCATTTGTAATGAGCCTATGTAATGTAATGGGTCTATGATCCCCTAATCTAGAGGCTGAATTAGAGACCTTGTGTTTAGAGATATGCAGACCACTTCGATGTTTTCATTGTTGAACCTGTAAAATTCTGGGTTGCCAGGGGCATTGTCCAATATCAAAAGAACTTTAAAAGGCAGTAGTGGGACTTCCCTGGTGGTCCAGTGGCTAAGATTCCCTATACCCGATACAGGGGGCCTGGATTAGATCCTTGGTCAGGGAATTAATCCCACATGCTACAACTAAGAGTTAGCATGCCAAATCTAAAATGCAGTCACTTACTGGCAGGGTACTTCCTGAATTGATGAACTAATGATCAATTAAACTAATGAAGGAAAGTGTTCTCCTGTCCAGACCTTCTCGTACAACCAAAGGACTGGCAGCTGGTATTTATCTTTTCCTTTCAAGTCTCATGGCTTAGCAGATTTTAGGTAAGAGCGACCCATATCATAAACCCAACTACATCTGTAAAAAACAGAGTTAGCTGATCCCTTCCTGCTTTAATTTGTATGTGCTTTTCTTTGTAACTAATAAACGTTTGTGTGGAATTATTTTTCCGGAATGGGGTACTTTTCTCTGCACTAAAATCCTGTCTGGGCAGATATCCTTTTTTCTTAACAATTTTCTTCATGGCATCTGGGAACATGTCTGCTGCCACTTGGTTGGCAGAATCTGCTTCTCCTCTTATCTTGATATTTTTAAAGCCCAACCTCTTTCTAAAATTATCAAACCATCCTCTGCTGACATTAAATTCTCCAGATTTAGATCTTTTACCTTCCTTTTGCTTGAAGTTGTCATATAATGACTTCCTTTTCCCTTGAATCATATTAGTGTCTATGGGTATGCCTTTCTTATAGCAATCCTGCACCCACATAAAAGTTGCATTTTCAATAAGATGATAAAAAGGTATTTCACAAAAAAGTGCAAGGTTTTTGTGCCTGCTGGTATAGCTACAGTGATGGCTTCATGATTTTTTTTTTTTTTTTTAACAGTCATCCCTATGTTGGGTTCATTTATCCTGAAATGGAGGGCATCTGCAGCCGCAGACCTCAATCTATGGTATATATCAAGCAATTCAACTATTTCTTATTAAGTCATGACTTTTCTCTGCTTCTTGGGAGAACTTTCAGCATCGCTAGTGGTATGTCATATAAATCCCATGATATTATTTAAGGTTCACAGTATTGCACTAAAGATTGTGAGAAATACATAAGAACTACAAGAGATCACTTTGTACTAAGATAAGCAATTTATCGAAGAGATGATGTGCTCACATGGAAAAGATCAGAGCCACACAGCATTTTAAATGGATAGTTGCAACATTTGTGCTTACCCCAATAGGAGCAGAAGGTGACTATGAAATTATTACAGTAATGCAGTATGTAATGCAGTTAATTTTATACACACATGTTTTAATACTGCATCATTATATATATATATATTTTTTTTTTTTTTCACATTTCTCTTGACTGTGAATGGAGTCATGTATGGTCTATCCCTTGCTTGGGTATTAGGTTTTTGTCTTAAATAACTGGATAAGTGATCATGCAAATTACTGAAGTGGTAAAATTAAAGAAAAACTATCGAGTGAATTTTTGGACATATGTTTGTGGTGCATTCAAAATTCTATGAAATGTCAAGGAGGGAACTGAATATGTCTGAAACACAGTGGTGAAATGTATATTGAAGATAACAGCTTGCTGCAGTATAGATCATAATTGAAGTCATGGGCATGGTTGAAAATGCCCAGGGAATGATAATAGAGGATAAAAGAAAAGAGAGCACTGTGGAATTCCAAGAGAAGGATGATATAAGGAGACAGAAAAAGCCATCATGGAGGTGCAAAGAAAACTAGGAGTTTATAGTGCCAGAGGAATTGAGTAGAGAGTATTTCAAAAAGAAAAGAGAGGTCAGTAGTGGATGATGCTTCCAAGAGTTTAAATTAGATAAATAATGAACTATGTCCACTGGGTATAATTTACAATCTAAGGCAATAGATATACAGGAGTAGAAGCAAGACTTGCGGGAGTTGGGAAGTGGACTATGAGAAAACCAAGGCAAAACTCTTAAAAAGTTTTGTGAGAAGGGTTTAGGTTTGGTCCTGAAATAGGGCTGCTGCTGCTGCTGCTGCTAAGTCGCTTCAGTCGTGTCCGACTCTGTGCGATCCCATACACGGTAGCCCACCAGGCTCTCCCGTCCCTGGGATTCTCCAGGCAAGAACACTGGAGTGGGTTGCCGTTTCCTTCTCCAATGTATGAAAGTGAAAAATGAAAGTGAAGTCGCTCAGTCCTGTCAGACTCTTAGCGACCCCATGGACTGCAGCCCACCAGGCTCCTCTGTCCATGGGATTTTCCAGGCAAGAGTACTGGAGTTGGGACTATGAGGGGTTTAATGAGTGATATTTAAATTGGGATCTTGAGTAGATGAAAACAAGCGTGTGTATACCAAAGAAAGTATGTTTAATAGACTCATCAATAATATACATTTCCTTCAGTTCAGTTCGGTCGCTCAGTCGTGTCCGACTCTTTGTGACCCCATGAATCGCAGCACACCAGGCCTCCCTGTCCATCACCAACTCCCAGAGTTCACTCAGACTCACGTCCATTGAGTCAGTGATGCCATCCAGCCATCTCATCCTCTGTCATCCCCTTCTCCTCCTGCCCCCAATCCCTCCCAGCATTAGAGTCTTTTCCAATGAGTCAACTCTTCGCATGAGGTGGCCAAAGTACTGGAGTTTCAGCTTCAGCATCATTCCCTCCAAAGAAATCCCAGGGCTGATCTCCTTCAGAATGGACTGGTTGGATCTCCTTGCAGTCCAAGGGACTCTCAAGAGTCTTCTCCAACACCACAGTTTAAAAGCATCAATTCTTCAGCACTCAGCCTTCTTCACAGTCCAACTTTCACATCCATACATGACCACAGGAAAAACCATAGCCTTGACTAGATGGACCTTTGTTGGCAAAGTAATGTCTCTGCTTTTGAATATGCTATCTAGGTTGGTCATAACTTTCCTTCCAAGGAGTAAGCATCTTTTAATTTCATGGCTGCAGTCACCATCTGCAGTGATTTTGGAGCCCCCCAAAATAAAGTCTGACACTGTTTCCACTGTTTCCCCAAATATTTCCCATGAAGTGATGGGACTGGATGCCATGATCTTCATTTTCTGAATGTTGAGCTTTAAGCCAACTTTTTCACTCTCCACTTTCACTTTCATCAAGAGGCTTTTTAGTTCCTCTTCACTTTCTGCCATAAGGGTGGTGTCATCTGCATATCTGAGGTTATTGATATTTCTCCCAGCAATCTTGATTCCAGCTTGTGCTTCTTCCAGTCCAGCGTTTCTCATGATGTACTCTGCATAGAAGTTAAATAAGCTGGGTGACAATATAGGCAAATGAGGATGAAATAAAAAGAAGAAAGTGAAAGATTGCCTTTAGGACAAGAAACATTTGGTCTTTAGTAACTAGAGAAAGAAATATTGGGTGCATATAGAACAGTAGTTCCCAATTTTGTCTGCAATATTAAGTTAACATTTTCTATCTGAAAAAGGTTACAGAATCCAGGTAAAATGATAGTCTTAAACTACCAGATTAGTCTGGAATGTAGAAGAGGGAAGGAACTAATGAGATAGTAGACAATAGAAGAAGAAGAATCTGATGATTAGGTAGATTCATGTTCATGACATTAAGCAGATAAAAAGTTCATTTTGGTAGACCCTGTATTCTGACCTAGATGAGCACAAGTTTTCGAATAGATTCTGAAGTCAAAACTTCTTGGCATGAAATGCAAGGTTGTTTACAGAATATCCCCTCCCCAGTTTCCCTTTTATTCCTCTTCAGTCCTAGATTCTAAGTTCTAGTTATACAAACTTTGCTGTCCCTTGCATGAGCTGTGCTTTCCCATGATGTAGTACCTTCTTTTTAAATCACCTCTGATTCCTTACCCTTAATAATTCATTTTATCTTAGGGCAAGTAACTGAGGCTTTCCATATCATTTTTTGTAAAAGAATACAACTTGTTTCATAAGGATTTTTGAGGATTAAATAAGATACCATATGTAGGATATTTTTGCAAGAGAGTTTGCATGTAAGTTTTCAATAAGTAATAGTTTTTAGCTCTGCTTTAAACATCCAACTTAAGTTTATCAGAGTTAGTATAGCTCTTGACCTTAGAGCACTGTTAGCATAATGCACATACTCTACTATAGAGACTCATCACTGACTGGACAGAATTCATTTCCAGCTCTGACAACTCAGTTTCCAGTAGGGCTTCCTAAATTTATCTCTTTCTCCTTCTTCTCTTTCTTTTTCTCCTAGTTTCATTTTTTCTTTCTCACTATCTCTATGGATCTGTCTATAAAGATGATATATAATGAATATGTATCTACAATTTTACATTATTTTTAATTTATTAAAAGTTTAACATCTTTGTTTTGATGTTTCTGTAGGCATTTCTTTTCCCATTTAGAGGTAGGCTTTTGGCCTAGTAAGTTGGAAATTAGATAGGAAAGGTCATAGCATTAGTACCCACTTAGAAAATTATGTTTGCTGCACATAGTATGTCAAACTTTAAAACCAATTTCAGAAAAAAACTCATCTTTTATACCTGGAAATTTTCACCTCCTTCTGTCTCAGCCTTCCCATTCATCCCAGTCTAAATACTGAACAGCCCATTTATCTCTCTCCCCACAATGTTAGGTACATTTTACTTATTTTTTATAGATCCTATCACACTGTTTTATAACAATCAGATCAGATCAGATCAGATCAGTCGCTCAGTCGTGTCCGACTCTTTGCGACCCCATGAATCGCAGCACGCCAGGCCTCCCTGTCCAGCACATCTACAATATAATCTTATGGCAATATTTATAATATTGTTATTAACAATGCTTATATTTATTCTCTTCTGTTAGGCTAAACTCCTCGTAAGTTGATATCATGTCATACTCACTTTCTTATCTCAACTCTTCACACAAAGCCTGCATACAGTAGGCTTTAGTGTGTAAAATTGATAAGTAAATGAAAACTTTGGCAAAATAAGCAGCGTTTCAAGAGGAAAGTCCCTGCTGTAACCAGGAGCAGAGGAGGCAGTGTCAATTCTTCATTCCTCCCTTCGTTGTTTACTCCTCAAATTATATTCCTACTTTTAGAAGAAAACTGTACTTTTCAAAGCAATGTATCTCATTCTTCATTAAAAGAACTGGCTCCGATTCTGTGAAAATTTCATTGCCCTATATAAATGTTTAAGAGACTCAGAAACAAAAAGATTCAGGCCTATGAAAAGTGTAATGAGTCCCAATTTGGCCATTTGTGATGGGGATTTAACTGCTTTGTTTGTGAGCCTCAGCTCAGGAAACATATTACCTTCATCATGTGCTAATACCCTAGAGTCAGTCTAAACTCTCCTCCACTCTGGAGAGGCATCCTGGGGATGCCCGCAAACATTCTAAAAGCTGAAATGTGTAAACTTGTCAGCTGGGGTACCAAAAAATTATTACTGGAGACAAACTTCCACTTAATCATCTTTTTTTTCTTACATAGGACTTAAAAGTAATCAATAAATCATCACGGATGCATTTCAAAGTTCAAATCCAGTTCCAAAAGGATCTGAAATACTTGCATAGAAAATAATTCCTACCGCATATTTTAGAGTGTGGGGAATAGCAGAGATATATTAAAAATAATATCTTTAAAAGACATAACTCTTTAGATTAAATCATTATAATGTCATGAATGTCAAGACATTGTTTATTTAATGTTACTGTGCCACCAAAATTTTCAGTGTTTCTTTGTGTTACACATAAATTGTCACTTTGCTTGCTTTTGAAACTTATTTGCCACTGATAAGTGGTATTATCTTATCACTACATGCTTTAAACATTAAGAGCTCTATTTAAATATTTGGTAAATGTATTTTTTCCCTCCCTCCAACCACCAACACACAATATTAAGACAATATGAAGACAGTAGTTGGGATATATTAAAAATTAAAGGAAATACGTATGAAAAATATAAGCCAGGTATCAATTCTGTAAGGAAACATGTAGAAACTTTCTTTAATGTTTATTCAACAAGTGTTTCCTAAAAGATTTTCCTTGAAGCAAAGAAATTTAATTTTCCTTTCCTATTATTCTCGCTGGTTATAAACTTGATTAGCTTTGTTTATTTCACATTTGTTTCCATTCATGGTAAATCTTTTATAGCGTAACTTTTTGAATCAAAATATGAACTAAAAATATGTGAGTTTGATTGGAGCAACAAGAACAATAACAAGTAATCATAGCAATGGGATGTTAATTGGTGTCTGAGTGGTTCTATTCATAGTAACAATGGAACATAATATCTCTGTGTTCTTTACTGTTCCATAACACTTTGCTAGATCATTTATTATAATGCCAATTATATTGCACTTGAAATTCATAGGTATTTTAGCAGCATAATGGGACAGGGATGGAATTTAAAACAGCTTTTTTCCATCAGGGAAAGTGTTTATTTTGCCAAAGTGAAAGTGTTAGTTGCTCAGTCGTGTCCAACTCTTTGCAATCCCATGGACTCTAGCCCTCCGTGCTCCTCTGTCCATGGAATTCTCCAGGCAAGAATACTGGAGTGAGTAGATGTTGCCTTCTCCAGGGGATCCTCCAACCCAGGGATTGAGCCCATGTCTCCTGAATTGCAGGTGAATTCTTTACTGTCTGGGCCACCAGGGAAGTCCCAAGAATACTGGAGTGGGTAGCCATTCCCTTGTTTATTTTGCCAAAAATTTCTTAAACTTTAAAATTCCAAATGAGAAAATTTTGAGGGTTTTAATTTCTCCAAAATCCTGGTTAGGGTGTTTGTGCAGTTAGAGATCGATCAGTTTTTGTAACAAGAGGCATAGAGAATGCATACTAACTTCCTTTTTATAGAAATTATTTTCAACAATTTTAATAAGTAGTATCTTAGATATAGATGTTGAGAGAGAATCTTACTTTGTTTCTTTGTGTGCCAATATAGCTAGTGACTACTTCAATTGTTTCAATTCATCCAAAAGTAAAACAGAGTTGGCCATTATCTAGTGATTTATTTCTTTATAGCAAATTTAGAGAAGGAAATGCAACCCACTTCAGTATTCTTGCCTGGAAAATCCCATGGATAGAGGAGCCGGGCTACAGTACATGAGGTCACAAAAAGTCAGACACAACTGAACAACTGATCACATAGTAAATTTAAACAATTTCAGTGTGAATGAAATGAAAACTTTTGTTGTCATAATTCTTTAGTTTGCCTATTTCAGTTCCCTAGATAATGGATAATTATTTAAAAATTTAATGATTTTATAAAGTCTACCTCAAATCTGTTAAGAATATGGAGAGAAACTCATTAGAAATAAGCTTAGTTAAGAAACTATCCAATAAACCATACAGATATTGTTTAGTGTCTCAAAATATTAACTGCAATTGTAATTTGGGTTCCTCTGTTCATTTATTTGCTTATAGAAAACTTGGAATAATATTTCTACCTTTAGATTTTATAGCAGCAACATGGAATTGGTGATAACAGTATAATAACAGCTATCATTTTTTGAATACTTTATGTCAGGATCTAGGATAAGCACTTTAAGTATATTATTACATTTCATCCTCCCCCAAACTCCTCCAAACTCCAAAGAAACTTAGAAATAAGTAATTTGTCAAAGGTTTCATAGTTAATCTGTGTGGGAAATAGGATTTGAATAAAGACCAGTGTGTTGCTAGATCTTATAGTCTTTAAAAAAATTTAAAGAATTTTTAAAATAGAAGTTACTCTCAGTTTTTATAAACAAATATGTCATAAAACAGGGTCATGAATAAAGTAAAAATATTGAATCTTCCACTGTTAACAATATATACATGTAAACATATTTTTACTAAAAATGGATCATGCAACATTAATTATTTGTTTTTGTCTTCCACCTAAATTATTTTTATTACCTTTTCTGAAAATATATACAGATTACCTATTCTTTCTCTTGGCAACAAAATAAAATATTACATTGATTTATCATGACTTATTTAACTAGTCCCTAGTTCACTGACACTTAGGCTTCTTTCATGTTCCCTTCCACAAACAACTGTGTGTATGTGTGCATACATACATGCCTGTTGCAGAATATCTTCCAGAAATTTTTATTTTTTTCTTATTATTTATTTTTTTAAAATGGAAAAAGCTGGGTTAAGCATTTAAAATTTTGATAAACATGTCCAAATTGACCTCTGAAAAATTAACACACTTCCAAAAGTTTTAAAAATATCTACCACACATTTTCCAATAATGTCTCTCTTTAAACTTGTCATGACAAAAGAATAATTATTTGAAATCTAACAATTTTCCAATATAACTATTGTTAATTTTAGTTTCTCCATTTCCTTTTTATATTGTGTACACCAGGTTATTTGTCTTTATAATTTTATTCAATTTTGATTTGCAGATGCTATTTTTATTTTAGTATTAGTCCAAACATTTAATAAATTTTCTTCTGTCTTTGTATGTAGTATTTTATTTTTCTTTATGAAAAAAATTTAGTCAGACTTGATATTTTCTTTTATAGCTTCTGTAGTCTGTGATAAATTGGAGAGGAAATGGCAACCCACTCCAGTGTTCTTGCCTGGAGAATCCTAGGGCTGCCATCTATGGGGTCGCACAGAGTTGTACATGACTGAAGTGACTTAGCAGCAGCAGTCTGTGATAAACTTAGATTAGCCTTATCTAGCCCTGAGATTATTAATAAGATGTATCATCCTTTCCTCTGGTGTACATTTATTGTTTTGTTTCAGGAAGGAGGACCCCTTCCAAGGCCTGACAGGGGACTGTTGTCTAACACTGGGAAACGAATTGTCTGAGGAGACACACGTGCTGAAAAATTAAGAGACTTTATTGGGAAAGGGTACCCAGGTGGAGAGGCAGAGGTTAAGGGAACCCAAAAGGACTGCTCTGCCAGGTGGCTCGCAGTCTCAGGTTTTTAAGGTGATGTGATTGGTTTCTGGGTTATCTCTGGCCAATTATTCTGTCTCAGCATCATTCCTAGTGATGCACACATCTCTCAGCCAAGAAGGATTCTAGTGTGGAGGATTCTGGGAGGTGGTGGGACACGTGGCCTCTTCTTTTGACCTTTCCTAAACGTTTCCAGTTGGTGGTGGCTTGTTAGTTCCCTGTTTCTTACCAGGACCTCTTGTTGTAAAATAGCTCATGCAAATGGTTACTATGGTACCTGGCCAGGGTGGGTGGTTTCAGTTCTTGTTTCCCCTAATAGTTAGTTTCATTGTTCACAGTAGAAGTATTTATTTGTGTGGAGTTTTGTAAGCCATAAGCAATATTTAGTTTCACTGTTTTATTTTTAAAAAGACAGATCATTTGCCTCAGCAGTACATATTCAATAGTTCATCTAGCCACATGGTTTTTAAATGTCACTTTTACCATTTTCAAAATTCCTGTACAAATTTTGAATTATTTCTATTCTTTATTTTAAGCTTCATTGATCTGCCTAAATATTCTGGGCAAAGACAACTTTAAAAATATTTAACAGCATTTTGATAAAGCACTGACCGTTCCAGACTGGGCACTGACCAATCAGAGGAGATGCCAGCCATCTCCAACTGCTACAGAAACATGGAAGCATCCCACTGATTGATTTGCTTATTGAACAATATACTGTATTTGAGAATAACTAGCTCCAAACACAACACAAACTAAACATATTAATATATCATTTGCTAAATGCAAAAGATAATAATATGTATGTTATCTTTAATAATAATAGTATGGACTAATAATAATATAATAACAAATAATATAGGGCTGTGGTTCTCGGTGAGGATGAGGAAGTTCACTTCCAGCCCTGTTTCCTCCCTGTTTGCATTCCCTTAGGGAAGCAACTTGAAGACAACCTGGAGTACAAGCCTCATTTTAAATTGCATATTCAAATTACCCAACTAGGTTTGTTAACATGCCACTGACACTGAGATCATTTACAAACTGAAGCACAATAGACTTGGTTTTGATATCAGTTAAGGTAAGGCTGTGCTCCATTATTCAGAGTTTAATCAGCCAGTTAAAATCTTCATATTCAAAATTAAAGATATGCTGTGTTACTTTTGAAAATTATCTTTGCATTGATTTTGGTACATGCCTTGGTCTGTGTGTGTATTGGAAAAGAATTTCCAGACATGAGGCAGAATGAGAGAATAGAATTTATTAGAGTGGGATATGCTGTTAGAACAGCAGGCCAGCCCAAGGGAGAGTCTAGGGCTAGTCACCAATTTTTATAGCCTCAAGACAGAGGAAATTCCTGCTGGAAGGGTAGCATTAGGTGATTGGTAGAATGCTATAGGGTGGGTAACAGGGTATTTTACCTAATATGGAGTTGAAGAACTGGCTCATTTAGATTTGGAAGCTCATGGCAACAGTTGCTATGGGGCTTGGTTAATTCTGGTGATTTTTTTCCTGTGACCTTGGTATAGGGCTCCACAGTACTGATTTCTGAAGAATTCAGATATCATTAACAGTAGTACAAGATTTTTATTTTTACTCAGAGGAAACCTGAATTTTAAATGTGAGAAATTCTGACTTGAATATATGTTTCTTCCTCACTGAGGAACAAAATAACTTCTTAGCTTAAAGTCCATATGGGGAATGAAGGGAAATCTATACTCCCTTCACCTGCTGATGGGCCTCTTGTCAGATCACTAGGTTCTGTCTGAGTCCGTCTTGTACTCTACCTCTGAAGAAGCACTGACTTTTCAATAGGTCAGGGGCAAAATTGAAGCTGTTTTTAGGGATGCAGGTCTGGCAGAGAAGTAGAAATAAACCTACCTTTAGGCATATATCTCTGTTGACTTAAAAAAAATTCACAATGTCAGAGCTGCAAGTTAAGTTTTGTTTGGGGAAAATGAGGACTGCAGCCAGGGAAACAGCACTTCAGATAGCTCTGAGAAACTGCTCCAAAAAGGCAGGGGGAAGGACAGCATATATGTGATTTTGGTAAAGGGGGAGTACATGAAATCAAGCACAAATTTTTTGTAGAAGATTTCACTGGTCATGGACATCACCAGATGATCAACACTGAAATCAGATTGATTATATTCTTTGCGTCCAAAAATGGAAAAGCTCTATACAGTCAGCAAAAACAAGACCAGGAGATGACTGTGGCTCATATCATGAACTCCTTATTGCCAAATTCAGACTGAAATTGAAGAAAGTAGGGAAAACCACTAGACCATTCAGGTATGACCTAAATCAAATCCCTTATGATTGTACAGAGGAAGTGAGAAATAGATTTAATGGACTAGATCTGATAGATAGAGTACCTGATGAACTATGGACAGAGGTTCATGACATTGTACAGAGGCAGGAATCAAGACCATCCCCATGGAAAAGAAATGCAAAAAAGCAAAATGGCTGTCTGAGGAGGCCTTACCAATAGCTGTGAAAAGAAGAGAAGTGAAAAGCAAAGGAGAAAAGGAAAGATATTCCCATCTGAATACAAAGTTCCAAAGAATATCAAGGAGAGATAAGAAAGCCTTCCTCAGTGATCAATGAAAAGAAATAGAGGAAAACAACAGAATGAGAAAAACTAGAGATCTCTTCAAGAAAATTAGAGATACCAAGGGAATATTTCATGCAAAGATGGGCTCGATAAAGGACAGAAATGGTACGGACCTAACAGAAGCAGAACATTAAGAAGAGGTGGCAAGAATACACAGAAAAACTGTACAAAAAAGATCATGACCCAGATAATCATGATGGTGTGATCACTCACCTAGAGCCAGACATCCTGGAATGTGAAGACAAATGGGCCTTAGGAAGCATCGCTATGAACAATTGCAAAGATTGTATATATCTGGGAATACTAGAATTATGTAATAATATAATAAAACAATAAATGATTTTACTTTCTATGCAGAATTCTGAATGACTTATTGAGATACAGTGTTAGTTATAAGTGACTATTATTACTGAAATGCAATCAAATAAGTTACCCCATTATTCTGAAATTAATTTGTTCATTCAATGTAGTGAATCTGGAAAATAGATTAAGCCAAAGCATCACTTGTTTTTGGCAAGGGATAATTTTAGGAATAGTTTTGTGATACTGAAAATGTACTTCACTCAAGCTTCATTTTCCTCTTTAAAATATCAGGCACAATGCCAGGTCCATAGAAGTCCCTGCAAATAATCCACTTGACACTTGGATTTCTAGCTATAAATAGTGAATCTTGAGAGAAAGGAATGTTTTATTTAACCCATATCATCCAGTATTTAAAATGGTCTGTCAGTAAGCATGCTGAATAAAGACTCTCCAAGGATACCTACACCCTAATCCCTGGAATTTATGAATGTTACCATATATGGCAAAATAATTTGCAAATATGATTAAGGATTTGAAATGGGAAATTATTGTTGTATTAGTTTTCTAAGGCTAATGTAACAAAGTACCACAAACTGGGTTTCTTAAAAACAGATGTTCTTTGTCTCAGAGTCCTGAAGTCTGGCAGTTGGAGATTAAGGTGTTGGCAGAATTGGTTCCTTCTGTGGACTGTGAGGCATAATCTGTCCCATGCTTCCTCGCTAGCTTCTGGTGGTTTGCTGGCAATCAGGTGTCCCATGATTTGAAGAAGCATCACCCCAATCATTTCCTTGATCTTCACATGGTGTTTTCCCTGTGCTCAGGGTGTTTTGTCTCTGTGTCCAAAGTTCCTCTCTTTATAATATGTCATCAATCATGTTGCATTAGGGCCTCCCTTAATGATCTCACCTTAATGATTCAGTGGCCTGATTTCTAAATAAAGTCATGTTCTAAGGTATGAGGGTTGAGAACTCAATTGACATGTGAATTTGGGGGGACATAACTCAATTCCTAGCCATCCTGGATAATCTCAATGGGCCATACGTATAATCATATGAGTCTTATAAGAGGGGTGCAGGAAGGTCAGAAGTAGGAAACAGGTGATGGAAGTAAGAAGCTGGAGTGGTGTGAGGGAAGGAGTCACCAGCCAAGGTATGTAGATGACTTCCAGAAGCTGAAAAAACAAAGAAATGGATTGTCCCTTACAGCCTTCAGAAGGAAATGCAATTTGTCAGCACCTTGACTTTGACCCAGTAAAGCTGACTTCAGACTTCTAGCTTCCAGAACTGTAAGAGAAAATATGTATGTTGTTTTAAGGCATTAAATTTGTGGCAGATTATTCCAGTGCAACAACATGAAACTAGTATGCTTAATGAGTTTTTGCTTTGAAAATAATTTTCTTAAAAATAGTTTAAAATTTATTTTAATTGTTTGGATAAATGAACATTAGTGCAGCCACCTCAGGAGAACTTACTTTCCCAGCAATATATCTAGTAAATTGTGTTCTTCTCCAAGAAAATGCTTACATTCTTGATATGATTTATTCCTGTCTGCTCTTCCCAGGACTGCAAATCAGTTACTCTATCCTTACATAAATGTGTTGTTTTATAGTTATTCAAAGACTTCCTATTTAGAAGCCCCATGTGTCTTGAATTTAATATCTGCCTTTGACATTGTGCATTTATTTCATAAAATCATTGTTTTTTGATTAGCATTTTTTATTTATCCAGAATCACGTTGTCTTATTTCTGTTTCTGTTATTTAAAATATATCTGAAAGAATTTAGAATTTAGAAGTAGATATGGAAAGAACTATGAGTTCAAGAACCTGAGAAATATATTTGTACATAGTTTACATCGTATATCCATTTTTTTGAGTGAGTTTTGCTGGTCATTGAATGTATTTAAATACAGCTGTGTATTACCTCATATCCTTTATTATCTGTAGAATTTGTAGTGACCTCCATACGGTTGCAGAGTCGAACACAACTGAAGTGCCTTAGCATGCATACAGGTACACACCCACACACACACTCTCTCTCTCTCTGCTTTTACTCCTAAAACTGTAATTTTGTCTTCTCTCTTTTTTTTTCTTGGTTAGTCTGACCAGAGATTTTTCAATTTTATTGATTGCTTCCAAGAGCTAGTCTTGGATTTCATTGAATTTCTCTTTTTCCCCTCCTGTTTACTATTTCATTGATTTCTGCCTGTATATTCATTATTCCTCTCTTTCTCTTGCTAGGCTTATTTGCTTTTCTTTCTCTGTTTTATTTTTATTTACTTATTTTTTAAGAAGGAAGCTGAATTCATTGATTTGAAACCTTTTTAAATTTTCTAATGTAAACCCCTCCTCTCTAAATTTCCCTCTAGGTGTGCTGGACAGAGCTCCGTGGCGTCCTGGTGACAGCGCAGGTGCTTTGCATGAGTGTGGTCTGTATCCCGTGCTCAGTCAGGTTTCCTACCTTACCTCCAGGCTCAGTAGGGGCTTCTGCTTTACTTCCCTCAATAGCATTATGCCTGGGCCTCGTAGTGGGAGGGATTACTGTTTCTGTGTTCAGGCTCTTGGGTGTGGGCAGATGGATACTCCTGCTTCCCACTTGAAGTGCAGACAGCTTTTACCTCTCAGCTTTCCCGCAGCAGTTCCCCTTTTCCCAAAACAGGGTCAAGGGTGTTGCCTTTCCACCCCTTCATCACAGTAAGTAGCTCTTTTGAACCCTAGCAGGTGAGAGTTCTTTGCACAGGTGAAGACTTGCTGGCTGAGAACAGGTTCCCGGAAGTGGACGGAGTTACAGGCGGGCTGGCTAGGGGGACTCCCAGAGGTCTCCACCTCTGTGCCCTGGAGCTCTGGGTTTAGAGGCTGGGAAAAGTGATTTAGGTGAGTATAGGCTCCGCTTCTGTTTTGGGTTCCCTTGGAGTCTAAAGTATCACATTATTCCGGCTACTATGAATTTGTGAAATTGTTCGTTTTCTTCTTACTCTTGAGTGGTGGCTGTCTTCTTCCAGTGCTCTGAAAAAGGTAAAACAGTTTGTGTCTGTATCTCCTAAAAGGCCTGTATAACCCTTTGAAACTCAGGTCATCTGGTTGCCTTTTGACCTTGTTGGAGGAGTTTGTTATTTCCTCGTTGTGTCTTGCCCCTGCAAAAATTTGAAGTGACGGATGGACCAGTGTTATAGCTGTTTTATTGGCAAGCAAAGGAAAATACATTCTTGAGGCATGAGGGAGGGCTGACCAAAAGACTGGAAGAGAAGCCCCGGGCTCAGATTTGGCTCCTCTTTTTATACAATTTTTCTCCTCCTGAGCCTGCCCTATGTAAACTAGGCTAGCCAGGAGGGCTGTTTGTTTTGCCTAACATCCTCACTCTGGTCCTCGGACCTTTCTTTGTTCTATTTTTGCGGGCTTTTTCCTTCTTTGTCTTTTAGCCACCGCCATTTTGGACTCCTTTTTTCCTATTCTAACAACCTCAACTCTTACTGCTTATATATATAGATATAGATATAGATATAGATATAGTTTGGGGATTTTCTGGCTTTTCTTTATCACTGTGTGGAAATAGTGTTCTCTTGTATTTTTCTGCATCTAAGCACAAACAGAATAATGTAGTTGGTGCATCTGTTAGGCAAAAATGAAGGCTGAAAATCAATTTCTAAATATATCTCAAGAAATTAGAAGAAAAATCAATTTAAAAATAGAAAGAAAATAATGAAACAAGATAGTATAAAAGAAAATAAACGTACAATTGAGATAATCAACCAAGTCAAGAGTATCATCCTTGAAGCCATTAAAATGTATTAACAACCTCTATCCAGGGAAAGAGGAAAGAAAATTTACCAATGTCAGAAATGAAAAAGGAAGCAGTAGTAGAAGTTTCTGTAGTAATTTAAAAAGATAACAAAGCTGCAATTATGAACAAATGCTTTCTAGTAAATTTTACAACATGAATTATATAAACAGTTTCCTTTAAAACCAGAAGTTACCAAAACCAATATAGAAAGAGATAGAAAATCTGAATAGGCCTATACCTATCAAAGATATTGGATCTTTAATTAAATCCTTCACATGTATGCTTACCTCTGTATTAAAAAAATTTTTAGTGATTTACAATTGAACATATGAAGTTTTTATAATAGAAATAACATTTAAAAGAATAGGAAAAAAGGGAAAATTGTCTACCTTTGTTTATGCAAAATTTTGATGAAAAAAACCTGAAAAGAAATTTAAAAAATATCTCCCATAAACAAGGATGTGATGATTCAAACCAAACTGATCAAATTCATCAAGCAATGTATAAAAATATTAGACTTGAGGAACAAGTTGGGGTTATCCCAAGATATCTGAGTTGAGTTTAGGCATTTTAAGATCATCTAGTGTAATTCCCCACTGTAACAAAGAAAGTGAGAAAAATCAAGTAATTTTTTTCAGTAAATGAAGAAATAGCATTTAGTAAAATATAACAGTGTTGTATGATTAAAAAAAACAAAACTTTGTAAGCTAAAAATAAACTTGAAACCAAAAGTTGCTCAGTCCTGTCCACTCTTTGCAATCGCATGAACTGTAGCCCACCTGTCTCCTCTGTCTGTGGGATTTTCCAGGCAATAATACTGGAGTGGGTAGCAATTCCCTTCTTCAGGGGATCGTCCCAATTTAGAGATTGAACCTGGGTTTCCTGCATTGCAGGCAGATTCTTTATAGTCAGAACAACCAGGGAAGCCTAAAAATAAGCTTAAATTACTTTAAAGACATCTACTCAAAATACAGCAAATAGCATGCTAATTGGTTGTAAATATTAAAGTTTCACTCAGAGACTAAGGCAAGGACATCCAGGCTTACTGTGTTTGTTTGTCATTGTCCTAGATGTCATAGCTATTGCAATGAAGCAAGAAGAAAAATGCAAAGCCTAGAATACAGGAAATAAAACTCTTAATATTCACATATAGCATGGTGTGTAGGATAGAAAAATTCTAAAAAATATAAACTACTTATTTTAGACAGTGAATTTAGCAAAAGAATGAGGTCATTAGAAACCAAGCTAGAATGTAGAATTTTTAAAAAACAGTACATTTACAACAGCATCCATACAAAGGAACACAGGATACCTTAGGAGTCTATTTTCCCCAAATCATTTTTTAGGCCTCATGGGTAGATGGAAGATAGTTGTGAAGATGGGTGATCATTTTATTTATATATTTTATAGCTTCACAGATTTGTTATAGATTATATATCAAACAGTAATAAAGCTAGCAAAAACTAGAAATATACACATATCAGATGAGTAATAGAGTATTTTTAAAATTAAAAATTTTATGAAATGAGTTCACACATATCAATAAGAGATGAGTAGAAAAATATATTTTTAAATCTTAAACAGACCTATTACTGGCAAAATATTCAAATGGATTAAACACAAAAAAGTGGCCAATCTCACATTTAATTGAAAAATATGCAAAATATTTGAGAAATATTAAATAAAGCAAAATCACTGCAGGTGGTAACTGCAGCCATGAAATTAAAAGACTCTTACTCCTTGGAAGAAAAGTTATGACCAACCTAGATAGCATATTGAAAAGCAGAGACATTATTTTGCCAATAAAGGTCTGTCTAGTCAAGGCTATGATTTTTCCAGTGGTCATGTATGGATGTAAGAGTTGGACTGTGAAGAAAGCTGAGCGCCAAAGAATTGAGGCTTTTGAACTGTGGTATTGGAGAAGACTCTTGAGAGTCCCTTGGACTGCAAGGAGATCCAACCAGTCCATTCTGAAGGAGATCAGCCCTGGGTGTTCTTTGGAAGGAATGATGCTAAAGCTGAAATTCCAGTACTTTGGCCACCTCATGCGAAGAGTTGACTCATTGGAAAAGACTCTGATGCTGAGAGGGATTGGGGGCAGGAGGAGAAGGGGATGACAGAAGATGAGATGGCTGGATGGCATCACCGACTCGATGGACATGAGTCTGAGTGAACTCCGGGAGGTGGTGATGGACAGGGAGGCCTGGCGTGCTACGATTCATGGGGTCACAAAGAGTTGGACACAACTGAGTGACTGAACTGAAATAAAGGATTCATGCCAGAAGCAATTTTCTTCTAAGAAATTAGCCAGCATTTATAATATCTAATAGAAATAGATATAGAATTTCTCATAAAATAGTAGTAAAGGGAATTTTCTGGCAGTCCAGTGGTTAGGACTCTGCGCTTTCACTGCCAGGCCCAGGTTCAGTCCCTGGTGGGGGAACTAAGATCCTGCAAGCTGTGTGGCTTGACCAAAAACAAACAAACAAAAAAAAGTGGTAAAATTGTAAGGTAGTCAAACCTTCCTGAGAATAATAGGATAATACCATTCATAACGTTGTACTCTTGACCTAGAAATTAATTAGCCAGAATATTATTCTAAAACCTAGAAACAGTGCTATGTAATTTGTGATGCATTTTTTTATTAAAATTTGTGGTAGAGGAGACTAGAGATATAATGTCTTTACATATACACTTATAAAGCTCAAGTTATTATTGTCCTACATGGTGACATTGTAGATTTTCCAATAATATTAAGAACAAATCACTTAACTTAACATCCTCTAGGTTGATGCATGTTGCTCCAAATGGCAAGATTTCATTCTTTATTACTGCTGAATAATAGTCCATTGTATACATATATATGCACAACATTTTTATCCAGTCATCTGTTGATGAACACTTAGGTTCCATATCTTGGCTACTGTAAATAGTGGTGCAATGAAGGAAGAGGAACTTTCATCTTTTCAAATTACATGGATTGTCCTGGAGGGTATTATTCTAAGTGAAATAAATCAGACAGAGATAAACAAATATGGTGTGAGCTCATTAATAAGTGGAATCTAAAAAAAAAATAACAAATGAATAAAACAAAACAGAAGCAGACATAGATACAGAAGACTAACTGGTAGTTGCCAGAGAGAAGGGAAGTGGGGGGACTGATGAACTAGGTGAAAGAGGTTAAAAGGTATAAACTTCCAGCTATAAAGTAAATAAGTCATGGGGGTGTAATGTGCACATAGGAAATGTCATCAGTAATACTGTAACAGTTTGATGATGGATGGTAGCTGGTTGTATTATGGTGATCATTATGCCTGAAATATTGAATCACTCTGCTGTAAACCTGAAACTAATATAATATTGTGTGTTAATTATAACTCAGTTGAAATATTAGAAGAAAGAAAAAATGTACCACTTTTAACCAACTTAGGTACATATGTATGTGTGATTATGGTATGGTCTTTTGGACATGTTAATATGACTTATTGTTGATAAAAATTGTTATGAATTTTGTGGCAGGAGGCGGAAAGATCATCCCTTGAGATTTACATTTTAATGTTGAATTAGGAAATAAGTAATTTACTAATACATTTTTCACTTTTGGATATATGAGAAAATTAAAGATATTCAATGGCTTCCATGAGAAATGAGAGAGAGAACTCAGTCGTGAAACACACAAGAATGTTTGCATAGTATCTAAATTTATGTTTATTTATGAAAATTTACTCAGAGAGGACAGTGGCACCCCACTCCAGTACTCTTGCCTGGAGAATCCCATGGACAGAGGAGCCTGGTAGGCTGCAGTCCATGGGGTCACGAAGAGTCAGACATGACTGAGCGACTTCACTTTCCCTTTTCACTTTCATGCATTGGAGAAGGAAATGGCAACTCACTCCAGTGTTCCTGCCTGGAGAATCCCAGGGACGGCAGAGCCTGGTGGGCTGCTGTCTATGGGGTCGCACAGAGTCGGACACAACTGAAGTGACTTAGCAGCATGAAAATTTACTGAGTACCTACTGCACCTGGCACAAAATGTATCAGTAAATGAACAGGACAGAATCTCTTTCCTCATGGAGCTTCCATGATATGAAATGTGACAATGATGTGAATTCTCACTTGATTTCAGTGACAGGGAATTTCTTTTCTCATGTTGTTATTAAGCCACGAGGTACTCTCACAAAGAAATGTTGATTTTAAGGGAAGTTTCATCTGTAGAAGGACTACGGTCTATCCTCTCAAGAAGACAGTGCTTTTGTAAATACACTGAGTTTTGTGCATTGATGATCTGGCTCTATTCTTTTAGGCTTGGAATCCCAAGTTTCACAGCCCATCAAAAGCAGGCTCTCACAGTGGCAGGTTCATAGTAACTAGTCTCTTAATATAAATGCCTAAAATCAGATTGCCAATTTAATTTAGTAGGGAGAGCAGCTTCCCCAGTGATCTGAATACTCATGCCAGCATGATGAGTGAAGTTTCTCTTTGTAGTCAGACTTCTTGGAAAGTCAAATCAATCAGAGGGCTGCTTAGTGAATATTAAGCCAGGAAGAGAGGACTTATATTGATGAATTGCTTAATGGCAGTCTAAATTGCATGATACATGTAAAATACATGTTAAATATGTCTTGGAGTTTATTGGTGGAAAGTTTTCCCACTTATATACATTTAAGGAAAAACTTTTATTACTGAGTCTGAAAATAAAAGTTTAGTGTCCACTGTTTTTTCTGTGTCTCTGCTGCTGTGCTTAGGTGCTATATTAGTTATCTATGACTATAGAACGAATCAGCCTAAAACACAACAGCTTGAAACAATAAACATTTATTGTCTAACACAATATCTGAGGGTCACGAATCTGGGATTAGATTTGCTGTACGTTTCTGATTTAGAGTTTCATGGGGGAAGGCATCAGCCACAGATGCAGTCACCACAGAGATGTTTGGGACATGACTTACCCAAATCCAAGGAAGAGAGAGATAAGTAGCAAACAAGACAGAAACTGTGCTTTTTATAAACCAGAATTGGAGAAAACACACGTCATTTCTGCCATTAAAAAAAAAGAAATTATTGAAGTATAGTTAATTTGCAATGTTGTGTTAATCTCTGCTGTACAGCAATGATTCACATATATATATATTTTTTCATATTATTTTCCCCCATTGTATTTTGGGAAGATAGTGAAAGAAGTAATTTAAACTAATCTCTGAATCTTTATGTAATATTTAGAAATATATAATTCCAAATTTTCATTAGAATGAAAGTTACATGAAAATTAAAATATTGTATGTATAGGTTTTATATATTTTTAGTATGCCTTTAAAATATGGATGTCTCTACTAGGTAGCACTGAATGAAGAACTATAACTTGGGTAATATATAATCTGTTCACTTTGCATTAAAGGTCACCAGTCACAAATACTAAGAGCGAAGGAATGCTTTGATAAATGACTCTTTAGTGATCTGTTGGCATATTTTAGTTTTAATAGAAGCCTGTGGAGCATGAAAGAGAAAACAAAACATCCCCTGAGAAAGAAAATATGCTAAATATTGATGTGAACTAAAAAAAATAACAAATTAATGATTTAAGAGGTGTAACTTCTCAATTAAAATGTAGTACATTTTTCATGTGCTCACAATATTACAAAATAGTTTCAATTTATTTTCTCATAATACTTTTATTATATATTTTACCACATCAAATTCACTAGAAGAAATTGTGTGAAACTTTTACTTATATATACACACATACACACACATAGATATGTATCCATTGCTTGTATTATGGTAGAAGTATATGCAATTTCTAAAATCATGAGAAATTACACAAGAGCTGAAATGACAAAATAGAAGGAAAAATAACCCTTAAGGAAAATTAGCAATTTGAATGTGACAGATTTATTAAGAAATATCAAGCTTTTTTTTTTTTTTAACCCAGTCTCTTCAGAACCAGAAACTGAAACTCTTAGAAAGGGAGTAAGAAATCACTGTGAAACTCTCTCTAGTCAAACAGGAATTTGTCACATAGCACTCCTGAATTTGTTCTTAATTGTTCTGAAAGAATGGAATTACTGTTCTTAAAGATGACTTCAATGACACAGTGATCACTGCATCAAAGTACTCACATATACTTTTAACTTCCAGACATGGAACAGTGGAGTGGTTCAAAATGGGGAAAGGAGTATGTCAAGGCTGTATCTTGTAACCCTGCTTATTTAATTATATGTAGAGTAAATCATGTGAAATGCCAGGCTAGGTGAAGCACAAGCTGAAATCAAGCTTGCCAGGAGAAATAATCAGTAACCTCAGATATGTAGATGACAAGTGACCCTAATGGCAGAAAGCGAAGAGGTGCTAAAGAGTCTCTTGATGAAAGTGAAAAAGCTGGTTTAAAACTCAACATTCAAAAAACTAAGATCATGCCATCTGCTCCCATCACTTCATTGCAAATAAATGGGGAAAAATGGAAACAGAGACAGACTGTTTTTTTGAGCTCCAAAATCACTGCAGATGGTGACTGCAGCCATGAAATTAAAAGATGCTTACTCCCTGGAAGAAAAACCATGACCAACCTAGACAGCATATTAAAAAGCAGAGACATCACTTTGCCAACAAAGGTCCATATAGCCAAAGCTATGGTTTTTCCAGTAGTCATGTATGGATATGAGAGTTCGACTATAAAGAAGGCTGAGAGCTGAAGGATTGCTGTTTTCTAACTATGGTGCTGGGGGAGTCTCTTGGACTGCAAGGAGGTCAAACCAGTCAATCCTAAAGGAAATCAACCCTGAATATTCATTGCAAAGACTGGTGCTGAAGTTGAAGCTCAAATACTTTGGCCACTTGATGTGAAAAGCTGACTCATTGGAAAAGACCCTGATGCTGGGAAAGATTGAGGGCAGGAGGAGAAGGGGACAACAGAAGATGAGATGGTTGGATGG
This sequence comes from Bos mutus, assembly GCF_027580195.1. NCBI lineage: Eukaryota > Metazoa > Chordata > Mammalia > Artiodactyla > Bovidae > Bos > Bos mutus. Next base: position 120,557,753 of record NC_091617.1, on the reverse strand, counting down.
CATCACCGACTCTATGGACATGGGTTTGGGTGAACCCCGGGAGTTGGTGATGGACAGGGAGGCCTGGCGCACTGCAGTCCATGGGATCTCAAAGAGTCGGACATGACTGAACGACTGAACAAATACTTTTAAGTGGAAATATATTTTCTTCATAATTTTCAAAATAATATGACTTGTTAAAGACCAAATCATGAATATAAAGATTATATATTTATCACATCATTATATATTCTTTGCATATTTGCTTATTGGTACTGCTTTTCTTTTTTAGGCCAGGATATTTAGGGCAATGTTTGACTCCTTGATTAGAAGCCAGTGTTGTATTCTAAGTCTGTTGAGATATAATTGACATATAACATTTTATATGTTTACTGTGTACACTGTGATGATTTGATATACTTACACACTAGAAAATGTTTACCACCATGGTGTTAACACTTCCATCACATCAGAGAATTTTAATTTCTTGTTTATTGTAAGAATATTTAAGACCTATTCTCCTAACAACTTTCACATATATAGTGCAGAATTGTAAATTATAGTTATACATTAGATCCCCAGAACCTATTTATTAACATCTTATCATTGAAAGTTTAGACCCTTTGACCAACATCTCTTATTTTCACCATCTCCCAGCCCCTGGCAGCCAACATTTTACTCTCTTTCCATGAATATAACTTTTTGAAATTCCACATATAAGTAATATCGTACGATGTTTATCTTTGTTTGATTTATTGCATCTAGAGTAATGCTCTGTAGGGCTAGCCATGTTGTCACAAGTGGCAGGATTCCCTTTTTTCTCCTGGCTAAATATTTAATAATATTTTTTCATACACACAAAACCCATATCTTCTTTATCCATTCATCTATAGACAGATATTTAGGTTGTTTCTATATTGGCTGCTGTGAGTAATTCTGCAAGAACATGGGGGTACAAATTTCTCTTCAGTATAACAATTTTATTTCCTTTAGGTGCCTGCCCAGAAGTAGAATTTCTAGATTATAGGATAATTCTATTTTTAATTTTGAAGTACCTCTATACTATTTTTCAATAGCAACCCACTCCAGTACTCTTGCCTGGAAAATCCCATGGGCAGAGAAGCCTGGTAGGCTGCAGTCCACGGGGTCGCAAAGAGTTGGACATGACTTAGCGACTTCACTTTCACTTTTCACTTTCATGCATTGGAGAAGGAAATGGCAACCCACTCCAGTGTTCTTGCCTGGAGAATCCCAGGACAGGGGAGCCTGGTGGGATGCTATCTATGGGGTCGCACAGAGTCGGACACGACTGAAGTGACTTAGCAGCAGTAGCAGCAGCATACTATTTTTCAGGGTAGATATACCAATTTATACTGCTACCAATAGTGCGTAAAGATTACCTTTTCTTCACATGTTGTCTTATCTTCTTTTGATAAAATTAATTCTAATAGATGTGAAGTGACATATTATTGTGTTGATTTGCACTTCTCTGATGATTAGATGTTTAATCTCTTTTCAGGTACCTGCTGGCCATTAATATATCTTCTTTGGAAAAGTGTCTATTCAGTTTATCTGTCCATTTAAAACATTTTTTTTTTCCCTTGGCTGTACTTCCCTAATGGCTCAGTTGGTAAAAGAATCCACCTGCAGTGAGGGAGACCTGGGTTCGGTCCCTGGGTTGAGAAGATCCCCTGGAGGAGGGCATGGCAGTGTCCTTGCCTGGAGAAGCCCCATGGACAGAGGAGCCTGGGGGGCTACAGTCCACGGGGTTGCAAAGAGTTGGACACAACTGAATGACTTTCACTTTCACTGCATGATATGTAGATTCTTAGTTCCCTGACCAAGTATCAGTCCCACACCCCTTTTATTGGAAATGCAGAGCCTTAACCCTCCCTGGACTACCAGAGAAGTCCGTCCTCTGCACATTTTTAAATGGATATTATTTGTACTATTGAGTAAATAGTATTATATGCATTCTTTATATATTTTGATTATTAGTCCTTTATTAGATATATGCTTTGCAAATATTTTCCCCATTCACTAGTTTGCCTTTTTATTTTGTTGATTGTTTCCTTTGCTGTAATGAAGCTTTTTAATTTGATGTAGTCCATTTATTTATTTTGCTATCGTTACTTGTGCTTTTAGTGCCATATCCAAAAAAAAAAAGTCATTGTCAGGATGTAAAGGAGCTTCTCCCTATGTTTTCTTCTAGGAGGTTTAGGTCTTATGTTTAAGTCTTTTATCCGTCTTGAGTTAATTTTTGTGAGTGGTGTAAGATAGGCGTCCGACTTCATTCTTCTGCTTGTAAGTATCCAGTTTTTTCAACATTGCTTGACCCCCTTGTCAGATAGAGGTTGAGAGTTTATTTCTGGGCTTTTGATTCTGTTCCATTGGTATGTGTGTCTATAGCTTTAAATTATAGTTTGAAATCAGTAAGCATAATGATACCAATTTTGTTCTTCATTCTCAGTATTGCTTTTCCATCTTGAGTTCTCAGTGACTCCATAAAAATTTAAGATTTATTTACTTATTTTTTACCCATCCATCTATTCAGTGCCTTTTGATTGAAAAATTCCTCACTTGCTCTCAGTTCCCCTATGGGAGGAATCATGGAACAAGAAGGTCTCTTCTGGCCCTGAGCTGTGGTGCCATGGGGGAGAGGTGATGTAAGTAAAGTGTTTCTTTTACTCTCTCCAGTTAATTCAGACTCATTTTTTTGTTCCAACACTGTGCTGAAACTGCTCTGCTAAAATCTTGCTCTGCCTCCTAGTATTCTGTGACATTCTCAGACCTTTTGTGGATATACCTGCTCCACATTTCTTGCTCCCTCTTAGGGAAGAATTTTTAAGCTTGTATCTTGTATGCCTTTTTATCAATCTAGCCATGCACTCAACCAGGTGCTGACAGTTTCTCTCTTGCTTTGCCAAGGGCAGAGATAAAGCTAAAGTTTGAGATCTCTCCTTGTCCTGCCGATTTGGACCAACTTTTTCATGTGCTCACTAGGCATCTTCCAAAACTCAGTGTCACCGCCATAGGGAGTCCATTCAGGGAGCCAGCCACAGAGTTGAGGGTACGTAGAGTGCTCTGGTGCCCATGGACTGACTGTGAGACCCTGTAGGGGAAGTATCCTCAGTGCTTTTGGGTGGACTTCTTGATGGAGTCTGTGACACAGTAGGATCTGATTCCCTTTAGTGCCTTCCAAGAGTCTCATCTGCTGCTCTCTCAGCTTCTTTCCAGTTTGCAGTAATGTAGCTCATGAGTCCGTTCTTGGGAGAGGGCGAGAGAGAAGAAGATCTCTTTTGGCAGCTTCCTGCATAAGTGGGAATCCTGAGCACTCACTCACACACTCTCAGTTCCCCTGCGGGAGAAATCATGGGCCAAGAAGATCTCTCCTGGCCCTGAGTTGTGCTGCCTTGGGGGAGAAGTGACATAGGTAAAGTCAATTTCTCTTACTCTCTCCAGAGAATTCAAACTCTTTTTTTTTTTTTTCCACTCCAAAAGTGTGTTGAAACTGCTCAGCTAAAGATTTTCCCTTCCAAAAAAACTCTCTCATTTATGTGTGGTTGTCTAAGACAGTGTTCTCCATGGGCTCCCAGACTGTGGCCAAGAGGGGCTGCAGCCAGGACTGAGTTCTTTATGTTCATTACCAGGTGCAGGGGTAGGCAGGACTCCTCCTGGATTCGTGGGCATATGGTCCTGGATCCCAGAGCTCCCTCCAAGGCATTTTTGTCTGTGGATGGCTGCCAAGTTTTTATTGTTTGACCATGTTGCTGATGTCACTCCTGAAGTCAGTTTTAATGTTTAGTAAATATTTAGTTTATCTCCACCAGGTTTTCATTCTGTGATGAGGTAGAGATTAAGTAGGCCTAACCCACTCCAGTGTTCTTGCCTGGAGAATCCCAGGGATGGGGGAGCCTGGTGGGCTGTCGTCTCTGGGGTCACACAGAGTCGGACATGACTGAAGCGACTTAGCAGCAGCAGCAGCAGCAGCAAGTGTCACAAAAGTGGCAGATTGCAAAGCTGTAACAAAATCAGAGTATATTTATTCTTGACTCCATTACAAGATAGAAGTGTAGACCCCAAAAGGGCTATTTGTGAATGTCCCCTCTGTCAGCAGTGTTTGATATGTGGAGAATTGGTTCCATATGTATTAAGATATTAGGACCATTCCAAGTCGAAATGTGTAATATCTCAGTATCCTCCTCCTTTGCATTCATCACCGGAAGGAGCAAACCATAAAATGGGTGTAGTAAAGCCCTGCCCACTCAAACTAGCGAATTGGCATCACAAACAATAATAAAATCTACATATGTACGCACATCTTTTTGGGTTCAATGTGCAAGGGCATTCTGGGATATTTGCCATTGGCAGAATGCTAGCATCTTCAGCTTCACTGTGTGTGTGTGTTTGTGAGTCGCACAATTGTTTCTGACTCTCTGCAACCCCATGGACTGTAGTCTGCCAGTCTCCTCTGTCCTGGGAGTTCTCCAGGCAAGAATACTAGAGTGGGCTGCCATTTCCTTCTCAGCTTCACTAAGCATCACCAAATTGCTCTCAAAATTACTGTATTGATTTACACTCTTCAGTGATATAGGAGCTGCCATTTTCTTACCTTTTTGCAGATGTTTGATATTATCCAGGCTTTTTACTTCTGCCAAACTGAAGATGTGAAATAATATCTCATTGTTGTAATTTGCATTTCCTGCACATAAGTGAGGTTGAGCATCTTTTGCTTTCTATTGGCTATTTTGGGCAAGTGTCATATCCCTTGGCCCTTTTTTTTCTGTTATATTTGTCTTTTTATTAATGATTTAGAATAATCCTTTGTGTATGACACTGCTATAAAAATTACATTGTGTAATAAGACCAAATGAAGGTTGAATTTTTTTTTGAGAAGATTTTTATGGAGAAAACATTCTCCTTTTTCACTTTAGCAGACCTTTTGGTTGATAATCTGATATCTACCACCCTCTTGTAGGAACAATGAGGGATTATGTATGAGTTCTCTTCTCAGTATTCATTGTTTCTTTCTTACCACCAAAACCTGATTTAAAAGGAGGTAGAATTTCATTCCTCGAAAAGTTACACTTTTCTGGCTCCTGGTGGGATATAAGTAGGTGTTTCTGGACAAAATTCTGGAAAATCTTCTTTAAAAATGGTCAGACTTTACTGGATTGTATTTTTTACCTCACCACAACTTAACTTTCCTGCCTAAAACATGATCTCAGTGATGGAGAATGATGGGGAATACATTATGTTATCACCATGAAGATGAAAGGTACAGACAAGAATGAGGAGAATAAAAGTAAAAGTAACTGAAGTAATGAAGGTATTGTTGAAGGGCTGTGTTTGTCTTAGACTGTCAGCTTCAAAAGTTCTTTCTAGAGGAAAAGGTAGTTCCTGATACGTATTTCCCATTGCATAATGGTGCTATTATGTGTCACCTAAGAGAATTCCTAACTGCTGCAGGGACAATAAGAACCTTGATTTTTGAGGTAGACAGGAATAAGCTCCTGTATCACCATAAATCACTTTGTATGGAACTTTTTCACATTTTACATAATTTATTCAATTTTTTTTCAGAAAAGAATACAGTACTTAAATTTTTAAATGTTGATTAAATGATGGGAGTGGAGTTCCTTTTAGTACATGTTGAATTTTATTTAATATATCTGGAGAGGAGATGAAGGGGGTAAACCCTAAGACAAGTCTACCCAGATGGGCTGATGACAGATTAGATCACAGGTGACATCCCAGAGTTGGCAGAGGTAGAGATAATGCAAAAAACAAAATAAGCAAACATTTCTGCTTTCTGAAGCTTAGATTCGTGTTTTGGGAGACAGACTACAAATAGACCACTAATTAAATATGTAAGGTAGGTAGGGAATGGTACGTTAAATGAAGAAAAATTAGGAACCGTAAGGAAACCACCATTCCAAAGTGCTTGGGGATTAGCAGAGAGGTTGCTCCGTGTTAGATAGACCTGCCAGCAAGGCTTTTCTGGTAAGGAGATGGTTGAGCACCTGCACGGAGCGAGGAAATGAAACACAGGGCAGCCATGTAGAGGGAATGTTCTAGGCTCGAGCAAGTGCAATGACCCCTGGGACCAGTGAGCAGAGGAGGCATGAGGGAGAGTAAGGGGAGATGGTAGGGGGGAAGCTTGGGGAGCACATCATGTTGGTCCTGAAAAAGACTTCTCTTTCTTTTGAGGACTTAGATTAAAAAGTTATATACAACTGCTGGCAGCTTGCCTCTTACATGAAAAATTAATGCAGCTTTGGGGCCTGACATAACCAGTCAGTATTCTTTGAGCCACACTGAGGCCAGAGAGCATCTGTGGAGTGACAGTGTGTACATTTAAAAAGGTGTCCCTTGTTTGTATGAGGATATATATATTTTTTTAATGTATTCTCCATCCCATTTCTGCTGGTAGGCAGCGCATTGTGAGGCTGTGGCTTGGTGAGCAGAAAGTGGCCTTATTACAGCCCCACTTCCATCCCGGGCTTGATGCTGTTCACAAGCAGCATCATCACACAGGGTGGCTCTGGCAAAGACTCTGCTTTAATCATTTTACTTCTAGCCCTCGGCACAATTTTCAGTTCTAAAATAATGAAACTAGATTGAATTTAGAGTGACTTCAAGTTATTATGCAAGTCTAGTCACTTGAAGATGCTGTCCATCTCTGTATCATGATTCTTGCCCTTACTCTTTCTGAGAGTATTTTTTAAGAATACTCTTAAAAAAGGGACACCAGCAAGGCAGTCATATAATTTATTTTTCCATTCAATTTTTGGTTTTGTTTTGTTTTATCTCAAGAATGGGAATGAGGTTTTTCTTACACATCTTCTTTGGCTTCCTCATCAACAAAATAATAGATTGGAAGAAAACCAGGTGACAAGGCTTTCTTTCATTCCTGCCCTTTCTTCTGTTTAGTTCCTAATTATCTTTCTTTTTCTTCCATCAGGTAGTTTTTATCAGATACTGGTAATGGTTCCACAAGCCCTTTCTTGAAACATCATTGAAATTTCAGTGCTACCTTTGAATTACACAGCATTTTAAATTCAAGGAAGATAGAGAGATTGTAAATTCTCATGATGTGAGGTTTCTTCCTCTCACTTGTAAGTAGTACCTGTGGTAGGAAGGATGAAATAAAGAATTAGAAATAAAGATTGTGCATGCCAGAATTTTACAGTTACTCGGTGAACCCTGGGGTGTGGAGGTTGCAAGGAGGCTCAGATTCCTGGTCTCTTTAAATGTACATCAAGTTTTGTTGTTGTTGTTGTTTTTGAAGGAAAAAGTATATTCAGTAAGTCCAGGGAAGAGATTACTGAGTCTGCTCAGTCCTGCTGGTGGGCATCCTGAGGTGGGCTAGGGGTCACACAGCTCTCCTTGCTGGGCTCTAAGGAGACAGCCTGCTGTGGCTAAAACATGTGTTCTTATTAAATATATATCATAAGTACCTCTGTTGACATAGTTAAACTCCTACCATAAAAAATGTTGTACATAAAACAGCTAAGTTAATGTCTCCATAGCAACCTTAAAACCTGCTGAATGTGGCATTGCTAACTTAAGGGATAGTTGATTTTTGGTCCAGACATGAACACATACTGGGTGTACTTGTGCAACTTTTAGTGTTTATAAAATCATAATAAAACTACATTGAGAACATAAGAGTTTAATGCTGTGTGTTGTGTGGGCAAACCTTGTTTTATCCTCAAGAACAAGCAGCTGTAGTTCTCACAGCCTTCCACTAGTTTGTAGAAATGTCTAGATTCCTTCTCTCAGTAGCTCAGTTTTCTTTGAAGGGAAAAAACAAGAACAACCTAACTTGTTATATGCTGCATGTGTAACAGACTTTGATGGATGGTACATTGTAAATTCTACTGGCTTAAATGTGATTCAAGATTGTCAGTTTGCAGTGGTTTATATGGAATGGTTGTTCCTAATATAGGCTAATGAAAACTGTGGTGTTAAACATATAAACTATTTTTCATGGAACCACTATGTAACCCAGAGCATGACATTGACTTACGACAGCAAGTGTTTCTGATTTAGATTCAAAGAGTCAATATATTCTGATGGAATTTACAAAGTTCGAAAAACTGTAATGCCAATCTTTGATATATAAATAGATGATATCCATCTTTATATATCTTAATGTCTTCAGAAAAAAGTACTGAAACCATAAAACGTCAAAATATTTAGGAGAACAGTGTAAATGGGTTAATATTAGCAGCATGTTATATAACGCAAATGTTATTTATAATGCAAATATTGCAGCCAGTTTTTAAGGACCACCATTTTGAATTACCATAGTTAAGATTAAATCTTGCTTAATCGGTGGGTTTTCCCTCCCTGGCATATAAGCCATTTATTTCTAAAATGAAGCTATTTTATCCCTTGTCATCACACAGCCATAAAAATTGCAGGCAGTCAGAAGTTAGCAATGGCTGCTTCACAGACCCACAGCAATACTTAGTAACAGATTTTCAAAGCAGTTCAAAGAGTCCAGTTTCCATCTGTGTTTGGTGAAGGGTGCACAAACCTTGAGGCCATCTGAAAACTCAGCTTCATCTCTAACACTTGGAATAACAAAGGTGTTATTTTTCAAAGCTGCATTCTCCCCTCCTGGGGTGGCTGTGCAGATTCAGTTCAGGGAAGGTGGGAAACTTCAGAGCAGGTATTCTCCTTCTGGACTTTGCCTCCTTCAGGGAGTTCCTTTGAGGGTGTCACAATGCTGGCCTCCTGAATATGGGTTATTGCCAATAGAGGCCAAGAGGTAATGAACCTTATAGACAAATCCCTTCTGATTTTCTGAGCAAAATATCCACATGGAGCCAGTATCTCCTTTCTTCCTGGCCAGGGGTGCTATTTAATCAGGAGAAAATAGGGGGTGCTCTCTGCCCATGTTACACTGAGGAATGCAGCCTGAACATCAAATTCTGTTTCACTCAGCTGCATTCCTAAAACTAAGGCTGCAAGTTGTTGGGGGAAAAGATAGTTCAATGTCCTTGTCTTTGGTTGCTACAAATGAGTGTAAGCATTCTATGGAATACATAGTTTTTCTGTTTATTTTAATATCTCCTGTGTTACTTTTCTATATCTTCTGTGCACACTTTTTGATATGGTGTCTTTTTAAAAGCATAACACTTATCTTATGCAAAGCAAATTGCATAATTGGACAATGAGTGGGATGCTAATGGGAATGTGGATATTTGCTGTCTGCTGTCTCTTTGTGATACCTTTCTGTCCTTCTAACTAACATGGAGAAGTCAAGACTAATGTGAGCAGTTCACTCAGATAGATTCTCTATTTTTGATTTTCTGAGTTATTCTGATGTCTCAAAACTTACCCAGAAACTCTTTTGTAAATTCCCCAAAAGCAACATCAAATTATTCTTCCATTTACTTCAAATTCCAATAACTATGTGAGTAGTTTTATTTGAGAATGAAGTGAAGTGAAGTGAAGTCGCTCAGTCGTGTCTGACTATTTGAGACACCATGGACCGTAGACTACCATGCTCCTCCGTCCATGGGATTTTCCAGGCAAAAGTACTGGAGTGGGTTGCCATTTATTTGAGAATAAGCTACCTGAAAAAATGCATACCTTTCATAAAAATCACTGATTGATATATCCTAAGACGTCTTTATAAGACCAAAATTTTTATTTTAAAGGGTCGATTAAAAAAAAATTTAATGTGATAAAAGTGAGATTTTGTGATAGAAGTAATAGAACTTATATATAAATATTGTCCTTATTATATAAAGATTTTCTAATTTTTAAAATCCATCATACATAAATTCCTTTAGTAAATAAAACTTTACTTATTTAATAAGAAAAATTTATTCTACTTATGAAAGTAAAATAAATAACAAAAAATCTTTGTAAGTAAAAGTGCTTCTGACCTCAAGATGAAATATACTATTTTGGTATGACAAAGCACTTTGTCTGAAGTTTAAAAAGGAATCATAGTAACATTTTCAGTAAAATTAAATGGGGGCTTCCCAGGTGACTCGGAGAAGGCAATGGCACCCCACTCCAGTACTCTTGCCTGGAGAATCCCATGGATGGAGGAGCCTGGTAGGCTGCAGTCCATGGGGTGTCTAGGAGTCGGACACGACTGAGCAACTTCACTTTCACTTTTCACTTTCATGCATTGGAGAAGGAAATGGCAACCCACTCCAGTATTCTTGCCTGGAGAATCTCATGGACAGAGGAGCCTGGCAGGCTACAGTCTATGGGGTCACAAAAGAGTCAAGAGATGGACACTACTTAATGACTAAACATTGAAAAAAAAAAAAAAATAAAAAGGTATTAGCAACAAGCTGTGAACTTCTTTTTAGGGGAGAGAGAAGTGGAGAAGAATTTAACAAGATTGTACTGCTCTCAAGTTTCCAGTAGGGTAGAACCAGCAATAGTCCTCCATGTGAAACAGCACAGACCAGGAATGCCCACTGAGAGAACCAACATGAATGAAGGAATCATGGCTGACATATTGCTACTATTTTTACACAGGAGACTTGCTTCACTGTCTCAGCAGTTCTTCACTATCAATGCCTGTACAAAGAATCCTAAAATAAAGTAGAAAGTAGGGGTAAATGAGGAGGTAATAGATTATACATAAAAAGTCAGATGCAATGAAACAGTCAAGATGTTTGGCAAGAAAAAGCACCTAAAAGCTGTTGAGATAAGAAGTTAGATAATCATATTCCATCCACAGCCAAGCTTCTCTCTCAGCACTTACAGTTTAGTGAGAAAGGAAAGCATTTTAAAAATAACGGTGTTGAGTATAGTCATAGAAATACCAAGCCCTCATATGATGAGGACACTAATATGAAGACATCTAGGGCAATGCAGGTTAGTAAATGGATTGTCATTAAAGATTCCAGTTTTTGAAAGTTCAATTTGTTCTAAACTAGTCGATTTGAATGTATCATGTTTTTTCTATCACTCGGAACTTTTTTCTCCCACATCTCTGAGTCCAATTTTCTTAAAATTAGAATCTCTGCTTATCAACCATTTTTTAATCTGATATCAATGGCAGACAGACAGTTAAGAATTTACTCAATGAACTCTCTTAGAATTCATAACCTCTTATGTGACTTTGAGAGTACAGGTTATTGCTTATTTTGCCTCTTTATAGCTCCTGGTAAAAATTATGAATATATTCATGAATGAGTCTATAAATCAATTAACATTGGAATTTTAGAGCTGGAATTTTCATTAGCCTAATTTGGAAAAGATTCAGCCAAGTGATACTAGGAGAGTGAAGTAAAGTGACCTCCAAGGTCATAGAGGGAATTGTGGGAAGCAATTTAATTAAAACCTAAGGCTCAGAACTAATGGAGAGTAAGGATAGTAGGCATGTATCAGTTTTCCTGGAATCATGCTCTAACCCAAGGACCCTGGACAGAAAAAAAAATCAGTTGGGAGTTATCTTTTATATATAATATCTACTACCATGTTATGTGGGCAGCTTACTGGCAAACCTGTTCATAAATATGGCCAGTTGGCTGTCTTTCATTGGTACAGTCATCTTCTAGCCATGGCTCTTAACCCTTGAGCATTTAGAAATAGTGAGGGCATTTTAAAAATAATTTTATTTATGTATTTTGGGTCTTCACTGCTGCACGGGCTTCTCTCTAGTTGTGTCAAGCAGGGGCTGCTCTCTACTCGTGTGGGTTTCTCATTACAGTGGTTTCTCATTTTGCGGAGCATGGGCTCCAGGATGCACAGGCTTCAGTAGTTGTGGCGTATGGGCTCAGTAGTTGCAGCTCCTGGGCTCTAGAGCACAGGCTCAATAGTTGGGGTGCATGGGCATGTGAGATTTCCCGGATCAGGAATCCAATCCATGCCTCCTGCAACGGCAGGCGGATTCTTTACCACTGAGCCACCAAGGAAGCCCTGAGGGCATTGTATTCAGTCTCAGTGATTGGAGTCTGCTACTGGCATTTGGGAGAGCTTCCCTGGTGGCTCAGGTGGTAAAGAATTTGCCGGCGATGCAGGAGAAGGCAATGGCACCCCACTCCAGTACTTTTGCCTGGAAAATCCCATGGACAGAGGAGCCTGATAGGCTGCAGTCCATGGGGTCGCTAAGAGTCAGACTTGACTGAGCGACTTCACTTTCACTTTTCACTTTCATGCATTGGAGAAGGAAATGGCAACCCACTCCAGTGTTCTTGCCTGGAGAATCCCAGGGACGGGGGAGCCTGGTAGGCTGCCGTCTATGGGGTCGAATAGAGTCGGACACGACTGAAGCGACTTAGCAGTAGCAGCAGCAGCAGGAGACCTGGGTTCAGTCCCTCGGTCGGGAAGATCCCCTGGAGGAGGACATGGCAGCCCATTCCAGTATTCTTGCCTGGAGAATCCCATGGACAGAGGAGCCTGGTGGGCTACAGTCCATGGGGTTGCAAAGAATCAGACTGAGCGAGTAAAACTTACTGGCATTTGGTGAGTGGGAACCGGGAGTGCTACATGTCCCATAATTTCTGGGATAGTTCAGCCCCTGGAAGAATCATACCACCGAAGGTGCCAGTAGTATTTCTTTTGAGAAATCTTTTCTAAGAGTTTTTTTTTTTTTTTCCACTTTTCTAGGAGAGTTCAATAAATTTTTAGTTGCTATATTTTTTGCTTTATGATGTGTATTTTATGTCACAGTTCTATAAATATTATTCCAACATTAAATCTATAGCATATTTTTGTAAAGCTCCATTTTGATATTTGAGTTAGTTTTTTTCAATTGCAGGTATATTGCATATTTCTAATATAAATGTACAAAAAACAAAAATTAAAAGTAAATTTAATCTCTCATCTAGAAATTTACACTATTAAAGTTTTGATGTTTCTCTTTTCAGGTATGTGTGTGTGTGTGTATATATATATATATGTTTAAAATGTTATCAAATTGCATATAATGCTTCTAATATTAATATTTTAACTACCAAACAAGTCGAGTATTTTACAAGCTATAAAATATTTTAATATAATTATTTTAGGTGGCTGAATAGAATTCCATTGTGTAAATATACCACATTTTTTGATGTTAAAAGCAAGGTAAAAAGCACATCATTGTGTCTAAGTCACTGAACTTGTCCCAAGTTATATCCTAAGGGAAATTCTAGAAGTAAGTTTTTCTGCAAGTGATGTTTCACAATGATTTAATGGAAATCCTAAGTTGTTTTGCTTTCTCATGGTCTTTTATACAAATTAAATTCCATGTACTTTCAAAAGCACACTTGATGTCAGTAGTGAAACAAGATGACGAATAAATGATAGAGGGAAAGAGAGACAGGGAGACAGAGAAAGGGGAAAAAGACACATGGAAGAAGGAAGAAAGGAAAAGAGGGAAAGAAGGAGAGAAGGAAGGAGGGAGAGAGAAAGAAACTGATTTTTCCTTGTATTTTGCTATATTTACTTTTTTCTTAGTAGGAAACCATTAAAATCAAGTGTTTTATTTTTATTTGTGTCAAAAATCTCTGACTTGTATAAACATTTATTAGAATTAACTCAAATAAAGAGAGTAGTGTTTAAAAGATGGAACAGAATATGATGTCCAGGAATTGAGAATGGGAACTGTAGGGTGGAGTGCTAAGGCTATTTGTTCAGGATGGAGTTCTCCAGGTCCACTCATCTTTCCTTCTGTAGAGGAATCCAACTCAAAGCAAATTGTGGAATTTGATTAAAGGTCAGTGATAGAAGCAGGGTTAGAATGAGAGTCTCTTGATTTCATGGTTCAAGTTCTTCTCAGCATATTATTGGCTCTGACTTCATCATCATAAAGTAAAATTCTGGGGGAGCTATCTGTCTTATTCTTTATTTGTAAGGATTAAGAGATTGACACGTACATACACACAAATGATTGCCACATGAGTCATTAAATGCATAAATAATTAGGTGAATTTATTATTTAAGTGTCAGAGGAAGTATTTAGAGATCCAATATTCAAGTCTAATTCATGAATAACATTTACTGGACTATCAGAGTTGATCAGTTGCATGTAAGAGTAATTGGGTTATTTAATTCTTTGATTCTTCTTCCTCAATAAATGTTTTAGGAAATAACCATGAATGTCAACTCGAACAATAATGATATAAAAAGCAAATTTTTATATATTGTGATGCCAGAAAATTCTTAAAGATGGGAATACCAAATCACCTGACCTGCCTCTTGAGAAATCTGTATGCAGGTCAGGAAGCAACAGTTAGAACTGCACATGGAACAACAGAGTCCAGCTCTCACATCCTTTGCCAACAAAGGTCCGTCTAGTCAAGCCTATGGTTTTTCCAGTAGTCATGTATGGATGTGAGAGTTGGACTATAAAGAAAGCTGAGCACCAAAGAATTGATGCTTTTGAACTGTGGTGTTGGAGAAGACTCTTAGAGTCTCTTGGACTGCAAGGAGATCCAACCAGTCCATCCTAAAGGAAATCAGTCCTGAATATTCATTGGAAGGATGATGTTGAAGCTGAAACTCCAATACTTTGGCCAGGTGATGCAAAGAACTGACTCACTGGAAAAGACCCTGATGCTGAGAAAGATTGAAGGCAGGAGGAGATGGGATGACAGAGGATGAGATGGTTGGATGGCATCACTGACTCAATGGACATGAGTTTAAGTAAACTCCAGAAGCTGGTGATGGACAGGGAGGCCTGGCCTGCTGCAGTCCATGGGGTCGCAAAGAGTCGGACACGACTGAGCGACTAAACTGAACTGAACTAACTGATGCCAGATAGTCTTGGGTGTAATTTCTACTAATGCTAGAATTTTGTGTTTTCAGATAGAGAATCAGTGGCTCTTCTAAGGGGATCCTGTGTAGTGAAAACGATCACTGGTGCTCATTTCGTCTCTTCCACTAAATTACTTTGTGACACAGGGTAAGTTCTTCATTTTTTTTCTTGTGAACTAAAGTTTCCTTCATACTTAAATGAGCAGATTAAATACTCTCTTTCTCATTCTAAAAATCCCATGAATGTAATATTTGGAAATGATAAAATGTGAACAAGTTGGATTCTTCATTCTTTCTCCTTTGGAGTCTTATCACCTGATGCTCTTTTACAAGTGTCTCTAAAAGAATGGACTGAATCTCTGGTGACTAAAGAGCTCAGATTTCTGATACTCTCTAGTTCCTATAAGTGACAATTAAGGGATTATTGAAGCATTCAACCCTGTGTTCACCTGTGATTGTCTCTATGACAGACACAAATAATGCTTATTAAACATCCACGTGCAGCTCTATATTTTCCAAAACCTGTCGTAGTTGGGTTATGACCATGTGATCTTGTCACGTGACCATGTGCAACAGGAAGATAAGTGGAAGAGATGAGTCACTTCTGTTCAGTACCTATTACAGTGTTTCTTTTTGCTCTTTCTTTTTCCCACAGAGGAAACATAGAAAGCTACACATATTGAGATGGCAAATTTCAGATTATCATAGGGGTTGGCTTGAATTTTTATTTATATGTTCTCAAAGGGAGAACAATATCTATTGTCCCCAAATGGACTTTGTGTGGGTGAGAGAATATATTTAACTGTGCTTAAGCAACTAAGATTTAGGAATACTCGTATTTTACCACAATGTAACTTAGCTCGTCTTGACTCATAGAACCTCTATATTATGGCTTCACTGTCATATTACCCATTAGGAAATTGACATAAATTTAGCAAAGACATAAAATGTAAAGAACTTGACCAGTATGGACAATGTTGATGACATTATATAGTTGCTTAGGATTATTTTATTAATCTTATATTTAGGGCAAACGGATCAGAATTTCTGGGACTTTTTACTTGATTCAAGACAATCTTCTAACTGCTTACCAATTGCCCTGGACGCTTATAAAGTTACCATTGTTCTATGGAACAAAACTTTAGAAAATATAATGTCCTTTTAAGGAAAGAGTAACTCTAAATATAAACTTTTCAGATGTTTTACTATTTGAAGTGGTATACCAACTGTCATGAGTAATTTACACATGTTGGTTTATGCAGAGTATTTTATGTGGAAACCATAAGTAAGCATTTAAATTCCAACTTAGTATTATATTTTTCTAATATCTGTAATGTGCAATATTGAAAATAAACTCATGAAAATATTCCAACTATGTACTGGATATGTATCTTTACCTGGATGTTTTACAATATCTATCTCTTTATCTTCATTCTTTCATTTCCTTCCCTCAGCTGTGTTCTCCTTTGTTCAGTTCAGTTCAGTCACTCAGTCCTGTCCAACTCTTTGCGACCCCATGAATCACAGCACGCCAGGCCTCCCTGTCCATCACCAACTCCCGGAGTTCACTCAGAATCACGTCCATCGAGTCAGTGATGCCATCCAGCCATCTCATCCTCTCTCATCCCCTTCTCCTCCTGCCCCCAATCCCTCCCAGCATGAGAGTCTTTTCCAGTGAGTCAACTCTTCGCATAAGGTGGCCAAAGTACTGGAGTTTCAGCTTTAGCATCAGTCCTTCCAAAGAACACCTAGGAATGATCTCCTTTAGAATGGACTGGTTGGATCTCCTTGCAGTCCAAGGGACTCTCAAGAGTCTTCTCTAACACCACAGTTCAAAAGAATCAATTCTTCAGCACTCAGCTTTCTTCACAGTCTAACTCTCACATCCATATATGACCACTGGAAAAACCGTAGCCTTGACTAGACGGACCTTTGTTGGCAAAGTAATGTCTCTGCTTTTCAATATGCTATCTAGGTTGGTCATAACTTTCCTTCCAAGGAGTAAGTGTCTTTTCATTTCATGGCTGCAATCACCATCTGCAGTGATTTTGGAGCCCCCCAAAATAGTCTGACACTGTTTCCACTGTTTCCCCAAATATTTCCCATGAAGTGATGGGACCGGATGCCATGATCTTTGTTTTCTGAATGTTGAGCTTTAAGCCAACTTTTTCACTCTCCTCTTTTGGCAAAATTATTATTTACAGGTTCTGACCCAGGTCTTATCCCTGGGTTGGAAAGGTTCCCTAGAGAAGGAGGTGGCAACCAACTCCAGTAGTCTTGCCTGGAAAATCCCATGGACAGAGGACCCTAGTGGGCTACAGTCCATGGGGTCACAAGAGTTGGATACAACTTAGCAAGTAAACCACCACACCTCACTACAAACATTCTGAGTAATACTGAATTCATTCATTTCTTTCATTTCCCAGATAAAATTAGTTCTAAATTTCTGTTGATCCTGTTCCATAATCTACTAATTGTGTGTTTTTATTAATTTTGTTGGAATATATATGTGTGTGTGTGTATATATATATATATATATACACACATATATATAGTGTATATAGTTGATCTGCAATGTTGTGTTAGTTCCTGCTATACAGCAAAGTAAATCAGTTATACAAATACATATACATATACTCTTGTTTTTAGATTTGATTCCCATGTAAGTCATTACAGAGTATTGACTAGAGTTCCCTGTGCTAAACTGCAGGTTCCTATTAGTTATCTGTTTTATATACGCTGCTGCTGCTAAGTCGCTTCAGTCGTGTCTGACTCTGTGCAACCCCATAGACGGCAACCCACCAGGCTCCCCCGTCCCTGGGATTCTCCAGGCAAGAACACTAGGGTGGGTTGCCATTTCCTTCTCCAATGCATGAAAGTGAAAAGTGAAAGTCAAGTTGCTCAGTCATGTCCGACCCTCAGCAACCCCATGGACTGCAGCCTTCCAGGCTCCTCCATCCATGGGATTTTCCAGGCAAGAGTACTGGAGTGGGTTGCCATTGCCTTCTCCAATTTTACATATAGTAGGCTGCATATGTCAATCCCAATTTCCCAGTCTGTGTCTTTCCCCTTTCCTCCTTGGTAACCATAAGTTTGTTTCCTAACATCTGCTGTATTTTGACTACTAATTACTTTAGTAATAGCTGTGAATATCTCCTACTTGGATTATAGAAACAGATCATCTTGTTTCCCCCTACTGGATTCATCCTGCACATTTCTGTCAGAATACTCACATTATTACATCTTTTTTCAGTTTTAAAACCCCTTAGATGTCTGTTTTGGATAAATACTCTATAATCTTAGTGATCTGTATCTTGGGATCTATGTGGTAATGATTGATTCCCACCACTCTTCTGTCTCTCATACATAGGTTTCCGTCTCACCCTGTTTGTGCTAATCCCATTGTAAACCTGCTTGTTTACATCTCCACACTTTTGCCTCTGCCCAGTGCATAGATGCTCTTCACTCCTTGTTTGGCAAAAGTCATCATCTTCAAAAGTCATCATCTTCCTTCAAATACCTGCTCACTGTATCTCTGCTATGTTACCACAAATTCCTTTAAGCACGATAGGATCCTTTCTTGTCTAGACTCTTAGGGTGCCTTTCCCATGTCTCCATTATATCACTTAAATATTTGAAATAAACTTTTACAATCTGCTTTACTCTTTTCTATTATGACTTCTAGAGAGTAGGGTATAAATATCACCCATTCTTGTACCCTCAGGACCAATCAATAAGAAGCCTTCACAAAAGAAATAAAATACTGTATTCTCTTACATACGTTTTTCATAAGTAGGTTTTGCTGGTTGCTGTAATAGGAGACTGACAACTGAAAATCTTAGTTGAGGGAGATGAAATTTCCTTTGGGGGCTAGATACTTTCATACATTTGCCTGGAAGTTGTAAAAAGAATTCTGAAAAGTCTCCTGGAATTTAAGGATGAATACTTACTGGCTTTTGAAGTGTGGTTTTGGAGAAGACTCTTCAGAGTCCCTTGGACTGCAAGGAGATCAAACCAGTCAATTCTAAAGGAAATCAATCCTGAGTATTCATTGGAAGGACTGACACTGAAGCTGAAACTTTGGCCTTATTATGAAAACTTTGGCCACCTGATGTGAAGAGCTGACTCATTAGAAAAGACCCTGATGTTGGAAAAGATTGAAGGCAGGAAGAGAAGGGGATTTCAGAGGATGAGATGGTTGGATGGCATTACCAACTCAATGGACATGAGTTTGAATAACTTCCAGGAGATTGTGAAGGACAGGGAAGCCTGGCGTGCTACAGTCCATGGGGTCACAAAGAGTTGAACACAACTGATCAACTGAACAACAACAACTTACTCATTAGATGTAGTTCAGGTAATTTTCAGTGATACAGAAAAATGAAAGTTGCTTAGTCATGTCTGACTCTATGTGACCCCATGGACTGTACAGTCCATGAAATTCTCCAGGCCAAAACACGAGTGGGTAGCCTTTCCCTTCTTCAGGGGATACTTCTAACCTAGGGATTGAACCCAGGTCTCCTGGATTGCAGGCAGATTCTTTACCAACTGAGCCACAAGGGAAGCCCACAGTGATATAGAAGCCATGTGGAATTTGGAGCTCAGAGCAAATTTTTTTATGTGAAATATATTTTATGTGAAAATATACTGTGTCACAAATATGAGTTTCAATGTTAGCTTCTTGGGCAGGTACAGGTGATCTTTTTTAAAAAAGTTAAATTTATTTATTTTTAATTGAAGGAGGAGATATTGATGCCATAGAATTTCTGACAGAAATCTAAAGAGTACAGCTGTAATGGGAGATTCTGGCCAAGAGAATACTAGAAGGACCAAATAGCTATGATTTCCCATGTGAAGTAGTCTAAAATGGAGGATAAAATAAGAGAAGCACCATGACTCTATGACAGAGCAAAAGTTCATTGTGATAGGATGGATTTGGATGGGACATGAAATTCATATTTAAATTGTGTCAACTTTTTTGGTGGTACAACTCTGGAGGATTTTGGTATGAAGTCTTCAGCCTAAGTAAGGGTCACTAACGTCAAAACTAACCTTGAGAATCCCTTATAAACACGCTACCTTGGTCCTCAACATTCAGTCTCTCAGTATTTTCAGACAAGTTAATAGTCTCACATTAGGTTCTATTTCTTTATTTGAATGTTGGATAAAGAATTTATCATCATTATGGGTCATTTTGCATGGAAAAAATATTTACTAACACCTTAAGAAAGACATTATTATGGATCAAGAGAAGAACTGAGTTATCCTTTCAGTAGTACACTCATTATGACATGGATAATCAAATCCCTTACGACTATACAGTGGAAGTGAGAAATAGATTTAAGGGACTAGATCTGATAGAGTGCCTGATGAACTATGGATGGAGGTTTGTGACATTGTACAGGAGACAGGATTCAAGACCATTCCCAAGAAAAAGAAATGCAAAAAAAAAAAAAAAAAAACAATATGGCTGTCTGAGGAGGCCTTACAAATAGCTGTGAAAAGAAGAGAATCCATGTATACCTGTGGCGGATTCATTTTGATATTTGGCAAAACTAATACAATTATGTAAAGTTTAAAAATAAAATAAAATTAAAAGTTAAAAAAAAAAAAAAAAAAAAAAGGAGAAAAGGAAAGATATACCCATTTGAATTCAGAGTTCCAAAGAATAGCAAGGAGAGATAAGAAAGCCTTCCTCAGCAATCAATGCAAAGAAATAGAGGAAAACAATAGAACGGGAAAGACTAGAGATGTCTTCAAGAAAATTGGAGATACCAAGGGAACATTTCATGCAAAGATGGGCTTGATAAAGGACAGAAATGGTAGGGACCTAACAGAAGCCGAAGATATTAAGAAGAGATGGCAAGAATACACAGAAGAACTATATAAAAAGGATCTTCATGACCTAGATAATCATGATGGTGTGATCACTCACCTAGAGCCAGACATTCTGGAATGTGAAGTCAAGTGGGCCTTAGAAAGCATCACTATGAACAAAGCTAGTGGAGGTGATGGAATTCCAGTTGAGCTATTTCAAATCCTGAAAGGTGATGCTGTGAAAGTGCTGCACTCAATATGCCAGCAAATTTGGAAAACTCAGCAGTGGCCACAGGATTGGAAAAGGTCAGTTTTCATTCCAATCCCAAAGAAAGGCAATGCCAAAGAATGCTCAAACTACCGTACAATTGCACTCATCTCACACACTAGTAAAGTAATGCTCAAAATTATCCAAGCCAGGCTTCAGCAATACAAGAACCGTGAACTTCCAGATGTTCAAGCTGGTTTTAAAAAAGGCAGAGAAACCAGAAATCAAATTGGATCGTCAAAAAAACAAGAGAGTCCCAGAAAAACATCTGTTTCTACTTTATTGACTATGCCAAAGCCTTTGACTGTGTGGATCACAATAAACTCTGGAAAATTCTGAAAGAGATGGGAATACCAGATCACCTGGCCTGCCTTTTGAGAAACCTGTATTCAGATCAGGAAGCAACAGTTAGAACTGGACATGGAACAGCAGATTGGTTCCAAATAGGAAAAGGAGTGCTGTATATTGTCACCCTGCTTATTTAACTTCTATGCAGAGTACATCATGAGAAACGCTGGGCTGGAAGAAGCACAAGCTGGAATCAAGATTGCTGGGAGAAATATCAATAACCTCACATATGCAGATGACACCACCCTTATGGCAGAAAGTGAAGAAGAACTAAAAAGCCTCTTGATCAAAGTGAAAAAGGAGAGTGAAAAAGTTGGCTTAAAGCTCAACATTCAGAAAACTAAGATCATGGCATCCAGTTCCAACACTTCATGGCAAATACATGGGGAAACAGTGGGTGAATTTATTTTGGGGGGCTTCAAAATCACTGCAGATGGTGATTGCAGCCATGAAATTAAAAGACACTTACTCCTTGGAAAGAAAGTTATGATCAACCTAGACAGCATATTCAAAAGCAGAGACATCGCTTTGTCAACAAAGTTCGGTCTAGTCAAGGCTATAGTTTTTCCAGTAGTCATGTATGGATGTGAGAGTTGGACTATAAAGAAAGCAGAGCGCCGAAGAATTGATGCTTTGAACTGTGGTGTTGAGAAGACTTGAGAGTCCCTTGGACTGCAAGGAGATTGAACCAGTCCATCCTAAAGGAAATCAGTCCTGGGTGTTCATTGGAAGGACTGATGTTGAAGCTGAAAGTAATACTTTGACCACCTGATGCAAAGAGCTTACTCATTTGAAAAGACCCTGTTGCTGGGAATGATTGAGGGCAGGAGGAGAAGGGGACAACAGAGGATGAGATGGCTGGATGGCATCAACGACTTAATGAACATGAGTCTGAGTGAACTCCGGGAGTTGGTGATGGACAGGGAGGCCTGGCTTGCTGTGGTTCATGGGGTCACAAAGAGTTGGACATGACTGAGAGATTGAACTGAACTGAACTCATTGAATAAAATGGTGGGTTGAATTTCCTTTACCAATTAAATTGTTTTTCCTTCCATCTTTAAGTGTGTATTTATGGTATTCATTTTATAGAATATTTAACGATTTTATTATTCAAGTGCATACTATAATCTCTTTGCTATTGATATAGTGCGGGCCATGATGTCAAACCTTTGTAAACTGCATTCTGCCCCTTTACAAGAGCTGTTGTTGCAAAACTCTTGACCTTGAGGGGACAGAGCAGGGGTGTGTTCCAGCCAAGAGCCAATATGAGAACACTAATTCAATAATATCAACTTGGAATAGAAAGAGAACCATTTAATTATTTAAATGTTTTTAATGAGTACATTTAAGCTATCTGGAAATCACAAAAATTTTTGCATCAAATTAACCAATGACATTCACTTTTTAAAAAGAGATAAACCTGCTACTTCAAAGAAAATCACAGCTGGTATTCAATAATAATCTTGTGTATAATATGATCTATGCTTGAGGCCAACTTTCATCCAATTTAATTTTAATTCACATTCAGAGATTTATACCTAGTGCCACTTCCAGTAAGTTATTTAATTCTTCTTATTTCCACTAGGCAATTATTTTTGTTCTTTTAGTAATATACTCACTAGAAGAAAAACAGATGAAAGAAAAATTGAGAATCATTATTCTGCTGCTGCTGCTGCTAAGTTGCTTCAGTCGTGTCCGACTGTGTGACCCCATAGACAGTAGCCCACCAGGCTTCCCCGTCCCTGGGATTCTCCAGTCAAGAACACTGGAATGGGTTGCCATTTCCTTCTCCAATGCATGAAAGTGAAAAGTGAAAATGAATTCGCTCAGTCATGTCTGACTCTAGCGACCCCATGGACTGCAGCCTACCAGGCTCCTCCGTCCATGGGATTTTCTAGACAAAAGTACTGGAGTAGGATGCCATTGCCTTCTCCGCATTATTCTTCTAATACTTTATAATTTTAAAGCATGAATATATTCCTAATTTATGGAATTAAAGCAGGAACCATGTGTAGAAAACTTATATATAATATCACTGTTAGTCAAAGTTTTATTGAATTATTAATTATTTGAATTTGGTGTGTTTTTTGTTGACAATATGCTAATACTATGACTGATGGCTTTTGAAAAGAATTTCATATGAACAAGTCAGATAATCCTTGAGAACTGATGGCATATGTGAAATCATCAAAAAGAGGTAATTATCAGTTCTAGTTCAATCTTAATGGTTATTTGGAAGAGGTAAAAAAAAATCTAAGGTATGAGATCCTATAAGTCACAATGGGGCTTCCTAGGTGGCGCTAGTGGTAAAGAATCTGCAATCTGCATGCTAATGCAGAATTTAAGAGAGGCGGGTTCCGTCCCTTGGTTGGGAATATCCTTTGGAGGAGGGCATGGCAACTCACTCCAATATTTTTGCCCGGAGAATCCTCATGGACAGAGGGGCCTGGCAGGTTATAGTCAATAGGGTCACAAAGAGTCAGACACTACTGAAGTGGTGTAGCACACAGTCACAATGGGGCAGAAGGAAAATTCTTCAGCCTGGAGAGTTGTTAACAGGTATCTTTCTGAAGCAACAATATACAATTTTGAGAATTCATATAATTCATACAATTCATACAATTTTGAGAAAGTGATAATGTTAGGAGCTCTATTAAATCAAAAGCATTTAGGGTAGGAACTGGAGCTTGTTTTTGATATGTTATCTAATGTAGATGTAATGCAATGATATGAAGTAGTAATGTAAATTAAATGTGTAATTACATAGATGTGCTGTTTTAAGTCATAATTCTAAATAGAGTTTAGAGGTTTTGTTGTGAATACTTTTAAGTTTAATTTAATTAATTATTTTTTTACTGTGCTGGGTCTCTGTTGCTATGCACAGGCTTTCTCTAGTTGTGATGAATGGGGGCTACTCTCTAGGTGTGGTATGTGGGCTTCTCATTTCAGTGCCCTCTCTTTTTGCAGAGCATGGGCTCTAGGCACATGGGCTTCAGTAATCGTGGCATGTAGGTTGTAGTACACGAGCTTAGTTATTCCACCTCATGTGGGATCTTTGCAGATCAGGGATCAAACCCATGTCTCCTGAACAGGCAGGAAAGGAAAGGAACCACTCAGCCAGCAGGAAAGCCCTGCTGTGGATTCTGTTTATCTTCACTGCCTTTACCAGTAATCTCTGCATGAGGTCAAGAAGAGGACAAGGGGATGAATGGGAGAAGATTAAAAGGGCAGAGAGGAAGATCCCTAGCCTGTTCACTGATGCATTCCTGAAAGCAAAGACAACTATTAAATTAATAAGTAAAAAGGACATTGCCCTTGGTCTAAGACCTTGCACACTAATTCCCTCCTAGCTCAGATTAGACAGGAAATAGTGCTGGAGAGTAGTAGAACTTGGAGGAGATAAAGCCTGATTATAGGAAATGTGATGTTTAGATACTTTCTCTCACCCTCTCTGAGTCAGGAAAAGTAGGATGAGAAACAGGGACTTTAGAAGAGTGAAAGTCACATACTCTCCTTTCCATCTCTAGCAGTAGATTCAGAACTGTATCCTAAAGGAAGATAGGGCACTGGAAGTAGTCCTGTCATGTTTCTATGTTTGCTGTGAATTTAGAAGAGATGTTAATAGTCCCACAAATCCAGGGCAGACACAGAGATAGGATCTGCTCAGCAGGGCAAAGAAGCATGCAACTGATGGATGCTAAGGAAGAGTTTATACAGGCTTCCTATACCAGAGTCCTGACACAACTGATTCTTGGACTGTGCAATCCAGAGATTGGAAGCTGGACCAGGAAAGGGATAAAGGAAACACCTACATGTAGAAGAGGTTTGAATCCTGGAAGAGGTTTACCGATTAATGAAATTTACATTGAATCTAGAAATCATTCAATTGGACTGAGTGCTTGATATGATCCAGATTATCTATCTGAAACCAAGGTGAAATGAGGGCTTGTAAATACATGCCACATACCTGACTTTGAGAATTTATTTGTCAGTTCAAATATGAGGCTTTTGCCAGTGAGATGACCCAGCCAGCTATGATATGGAGCAGTTATAACCATATCATTTTAAAGAAACCTGAGTCTTTATTAAATAACTCTATTTTGTAAGTTCTTGGATTTGAAAACACCAGATACTTTAGAATTCCCCAGTGCTCACACACAAACACATACATTGCCATAGCCTTTTAAGGTACTGTTATAGGGTCGATAATAAACTTTCTGGGGAAAATTTTATCACTTCAAATAATGTTGCATTTAATGTTTTTGGTTGGGAAGAAGACCTGATTCTTAACCTACACATAATTCTGTTCATGTCAAAGATATTTGAAGAATAAAAACTTTTTTAAACTTGAAAATTGATGTTTAGGTTACTCACAAGTGAAAATAGTGTAAAAATTAAAAAGCTTGGTGTATTTCCTTCTTCAACCAGCTGTTTCTATTAAAGCAACATGGAAATAATAAAATGCACATTAGAAGTATGCAAAGAACTCCTTAAAGGTTTTATTTCATTTTGACTATCAAACTTAAAAGTCTCATATTCAGCCTTTTGAAGCCTATAAGTGAAGATTAAAGCATTCTCACATGCTACCTACAGGTGTACCATAGTGAATTATGATCCTCGCATAATCCATGGAATGAAAACCTTCAGCAAGTAACAAACTGTTAATCAGTGCAATGGCACAGAAGATCAATCTTTGATTCTTATATTCACAAACCCTGTTTATTTGGTCACATTAGAGAACAGGCTGGGTGTTGGAATGGATTCCTAGACATGATGGATGTAATTGTCAAAACTGCCAAGGTCAATGTATAATGTTCATAAAAGAACCAACCCAATTCAAGCACCTTCCATTTATCATTCATGCAATTTGACCCCCAGTTCTCTTTATAATAACATACAAAGGAGGAACAACTGCTGTGTTCATTTCAGTGTAATCTTGTGCACTTTTCACTATCATTCAGATCACAGCTTTTCTCAGACTGGGATCATTTGTACATAACTTTCCCTTCTCTGAGGGTGTTGGAACTATTAGTTGAAATATGGATTTAATAAAGAAAAGAAACTGATTAATAGATCTGTATGTGATTGTTACGTTGCTATGTGGAATGTTTTGGTTTTCTCAATCAGAATCTGATTCATCATCTACTTACTCTTCCAATACTTTTCTCAGATTTGACATTGACAGAATTTCATAGAAAATTATTTCAATACCAGTATTTTACAGATAGATTTTTCTTTTAAAATTTACAAATGCTATGGTGTTGGGTGTATTTAAATTGAAAAAAAAAAATCAAATATGTATTACAGATATTGTCACTTGAGGAGAAAGTAAGGAATTTTCCCTTATTATGCTCGAGCAACTGGTTTTCAATTATAATTAATTCATGAACACTCTGTCATAGATGCTTTCAGTTAAAATTATGTATATTATTAATTCTATAATTTTATCAAAGCAGCTACTGAGATTCCTGACTCGTTCTTGGTCTTTAGATTTGTATATTTGCAGCATTTTTCTAAAAGTTGATTCATGCTTAATACTAGCAGTAGAATCTAAGCTCCAGGCAGGTAAGGATTGTTCTTGTCTCTGAGATTCCTGGAAGAATGAGTATATTGTAGTAGCTCAGTAACTGTTTTCTTACTGATAAAGACAGGGAGGGAAGAAGGAAGCAAGGAAGCATAGAGAGAAGGAAAAAAGGAAGGAGGGCAAAAAGAAAGAAAAACATATGTATACCTATGGTTGATTCTTGTTGTTTGACAGAAAACAACAAAATTTTGTACAGCAATTACCCTTCATCAAAAAAAATAGGTTTAAAAAAATTAAAAGATAAGCAGAGAAAAGTAAAAGGTATATTTATATTCAAATGTGTAGTTATTAAAGCAGTTTTAGGGGTATTACCAAAATTACAAAAAATTCATTATGTGATTATTACCTGTGAGACTATATTACTCAGTGTTTCTAAAAGTAAATGCTTTTTGCCTAAATTAGAATAGATATTTATCACTTAAAAAGAATTAATAAAATATGGAAAATGCAGCTAGCAGGTATAAAAGAAGCAATCACAACTAAAATGGTATCAGTTAACATTGGAGAATACCTTAAGTGATTCTCTCTTTAGCCTACTTTAGAGGATAAACGTATTCTTAAAATGTTCTTTAAAAAATACAAATAAGAAAAAGAGTTCCACAAACTTAAGTACTAGATAAAATTATTTTCAAGTGACTTTGAGTGTATACTGACATGTAGACATTACATACATTCAACAGATAGCCTCAGTAAGGTCTTGTGCTCTGCAAAGTATTCAGAAGTGCAGGGTGCAAGGCACGTCCTTACTGAACACAGTACCAGCAGGCAGAGAGATAATGAGAAATAGCAATAAAGTGTGATAACTGCTATCATGAGCCAATTCTAGAAACATATAACCGAAGGCAATAGTAACAATTTTCGTAAATTTAATATTAATGAACTATTGAAACTGGAAAAAAGGGTGTTCATGATTTTCATGGATTTTTCCTTCTTCCCTCTTCCAGAAGAGCACAAATGCCCTGCATCGTTGGCTGACATAATCATAAGATGTAACTGCTCTGCTCTATATTACTCTCATACCTCTCATTTATGAAACAGGGGTTTGAAATTCTTATGAAGATGAAATGAGTATATTTGATATCTCTGTTTATAGTGTCAAGTGCTACACAAATGTGAGTCATTACTCTTACAAGTATCTCTGGCATGTGCTTGTCACATGGTTAATGTGGGATTCTCATCATAAAAACCTTGAAAATATGTATCTTTACAGTACAGTTTTTATTTTGCACTGGACTTTTTATTTAATATTTATGCATGTTTTTTGTGGAATATTTGTATTTTAAAAAGAAAAAACACTAAAAAAAGGACAATTAAATTAAAAGAATACAGTCACAATAATTTTATTAGTTTTAATATTCAAAAGCCAAAATTATATTAATCTCAAAAATTTTCTTAGAAATTTGATAATGATGCAGAGCCATTTAAAATGGTGTACAACCATTGCTTAAGTTAGAGTTAACTTTTATCATAAAACCTGAAGATAACAGTGATATTTCCATATGATAAAATAATAAAACAGAATTTTCAGTGCCACTTGCTCTTACTCGAAATAACCAAAAAAAATTTTAATGTACTTTTCATTAATTTTTTAATCCCTTATGTTGGGATGAGATATCTATCTACCTACCTACCTACCTGTTTAGTTACTTTTATGCTCCCAAGCTACTCTGTGATATCTGACTTATATGTACAGAACAGTTATCTTTTAGCTTTATTTTGTCTGTTCTGAAAGAGTCAGAAAATAGTCGTGTTAGTGCTTGTGTTTTTCACCCACCTTGTGTCAGAAAATGATGCATGTATAGTACCTTGATGTTTGATATACAAATACAAAGAGGAGGAGACCAGGGAGAAGAAATTAAGCTTGAAAGTCTGTTTGCTAACACTATATGAAGAACTTGGCATTGATTGTGAAATCAAAGAGCGATCACATGCAACTCCATGTCAGATCTCTACCGCACTATGAGACTTCAAGAAAATGATTGTTAAAATAACCACTTCAAGCACATACAAGCTTCCTGATATAATTAACATTATCTGTGATCTTAAGTTGCTAAAATAAACAAAATTGAGTTTTCATATATATAAATATTTTTTCAGTCAGTAATAACACCCAGAGAATGAAAACAACGAAAATACCATATACTGATATAAAGAAATTTCTCAGCCTGAAGAAATAATACCATTGAGACTACTAGTTTTATGAAACTCCAAAAGAATTCTTCTTGTAACTCTCATACAATAATTTTTAATATGCTACATTTGGAATTGGCAATAAATTACATTGATTTTGCCAGTGGTGTTAATCTATTTGAAGTTTCTTTAGATTATGTATTTTTAAATTTTATTTATTTATTTTTAATTTTTGACTGTGCTGGGTTTTCATTGCTTCATGGGCTTTTCTGTAGTTCCAGTGAACTGGGGTTACTATATAGTTGTGGTGCATGGGCTTGTCACTGAACTGGCTTCTCTTATTGCTAAGCACAGACTCTAGGGTGCATGGGTTTCACTAGTTGTGGCTCCTGGGATCTAGAGCATGGACTTGGTAGTTGTAGCATACGGGCTTAGTTGCTCTATGGCATGTGGGATCTTCCTAGACCGGGGATCAAACTCGTGTCTCCTGCATTGGCAAGTAAATTCTTTACCACTGAGCCACCAGGTAAACCCTAGATTATGTATTTTTAATAAAATATTAGAAGTATATTTCATGGACTAATTTGTGTGTTAGATGAGGTCATACTTTTTATCCATAGTGATACCTAGTTTATCTTTCTCCTCACATTCAGTTCAGTTCAGTTCAGTCTCTCAGTTGTGTCCAGCTGTTTGTGACCCCATGTACTGCAGCATGCCAGGCTTCCCTGTCCATCACCAACTCCTGGAACTTGCTCAAACTCGTGTCCACGGAGTCAGTGATGCCATCCAACCATCTTGTCCTCTGTCATTCCCTTCTCCTCCCTCCTTCTCTTTCCCAGCATCAGGGTCTTTTTCAATGAGTCAGTTCTTTGCATCAGGTGGCCAAAGTATTGGAACTTCAGCTTCAGCATCAGTCCTTCCAATGAATATTCAGGACTGATTTCCTTTAGGATTGACAGGTTTGATCTCCTTGCCATCTAAGGAACTCTCAAGAGTCTTCTCCAATACCACAGTTCAAAAGCATCAACTCTTTGGCACTTAGCATTCTTTATGATCCAACTCTCACATCCATACATGAGTATGCGAAAAACCATAGCTTTGACTATACGGACCTCTGTTGGTAAAATAATGTCTTTGCTTTTTAATATGCTGTGTAGGTTTGTCTCCTCACATCATAGAACTTCTATGACACAAGTTTTATCCTTTTCCCTGTCACAAACTCTGTGATGTAGTTTTACTGTATTCTTATATATTATGTGTCCAAAGAATAGAGTTCAAATAGATAGGGGAACAATATGTTTGACAAAATTTTAGGAAAGGGAGCCATAAAGTGGAAGAATATTTTTTTCTAACTCTGGGCCAATAGATTTGGATGTATATAAATATATACATATTGTTACAGACTGGAAGTTTGCAAATATATATCTATATTTATATGGTTATACAGAAAGGAAATGCCAAGAATGCTCAAACTACCACACAATTACACTCATCTTACACGCCAGTAAAGTAATGCTCAAAATTCTCCAAGCCAGGCTTCAGCAATACATGAACTTCCAGATGTTCAAGCTGGTTTTAGAAAAGGCAGAGGAACCAGAGATCAAGTTGCCAACATCCATTGGATCATCAAAAAAGCATGAGAGTTCCAGAAAAACATCTATTTCTGCTTTATTGACTATGCCAAAGCCTTTGACTGTGTGGATCACAATAAACTATGGAAAATTCTGAAAGAGATGGGAATACCAGATCACCTGACCTGCCTCTTGAGAAACCTGTATGCAGGTCAGGAAGCAACAGTTGGAACTGGACATGGAACAACAGACTGGTTCCAAATAGGAAAAGGAGTACATCAAGGCTGTATATTGTCACCCTGCTTATGTAACTTATATGCAGAGTACATCATGAGAAATGCTGGGCTGGAAGAAGCACAAGCTGGAATCAAGATTGCCAGGAGAAGTATCAATAACCTCATGCAGATGACACCATCTTTATGGCAGAAAGTGAAGAGGAAGTAAAGAGCCTCTTGATGAAAGTGAAAGAGGAGAGTGAAAAAGTTGGCTTAAAGCTCAACATTCAGAAAACTAAAATCATGGCATATGGTCCCATCACCTCATGGCAAATAGATGGGGAAACAGTGGAAAGAGTGATTGACTTTATTTTTCTGGGTTCCAAAATCACTGCAGATGGTGATTGCAGTCATGAAATTAAAAGATGCTTACTCCTTGGAAGGAAAGTTATGACCAACCTAGACAGCATATTAAAAAGCAGAGACATTATTTTTCCAACAAAGGTCTGTCTTTAAGGCTATGGTTTTTCCAGTGGTCAGGTATGGATGTGAGAGTTCGACTATAAAGAAAGCTGAGCATGGAAGAATTGATGTGTTTGAAAGGTGGTGTTGGAGAAGACTCTTGAAAGTCCCTTGGATTGCGAGGAGATCCAACCAGTATTCCTAAAGGAGATTGGTCCTGGGTGTTCATTGGAAGGACTGATGTTGAAGCTGAAACTCCAATACTTTGGCCACCTGATGCAAAGAGCTGACTCATTTGAGAAGACCATGATGCTGGGAAAGATTGAGAGCAGGAGGAGAAGGGGATGATAGAGGATGAGATGGTTGGATGGCATCACCGACTCAATGGACATGAGTTTGGTGGGCTCTGGGAGTTGGTGTTGGACAGGGAGGCCTAGCGTGCTGCAGTTCATGGGGTCACAGAGTCAGACACGACTGAGCGACTGAACTGAACTGAACCCAAAACATATATAATCTTTTTCTTAATCTGCAATTTTGCACCTATGCAAAATCTGGAATCTGATAAGGGATTATCTATACTCAGGGATTACTCTGTAGTACCTTATCTATACTCAGTCTGATAGAAAGCCAACAAAATCTCTGTCATTATTCATTTTAGTTAATTTGATACTAATAATTAATGATGGCGTTATTCTCTTCATTTTCCACTGGCAACCGGAAGGGCAATTCTCACTCTAACTCAACTCCTCGGGTGCATCCACAAGCGATTGTCACCTTGTCATGGTTGTGACCTCTGACCCTGCCACTTTCTTCCTGTAACTGTACTACCTTTACACATTTAATAAACTTTGAACGTAGTTAAAAGATGTCAACACAGAGAAATGGTAAGTCCTGCTCTGAAAAGTTCCATTGTTTCTATACATCTAATTGACCTTCTACATTATAGAAGATAAGGGAAAATATCAATAAAATTACTTACTCAGTACAAAGCAGTCTTTATTATTAATATGCTAAACACATTGCATTCAAGGCATTGACACCTAAACACTGCTAGAAGTATCAAAATGACTTCTCATTAATAACCATTATATTAATCACTGTTGCCCAGAACTAGGATCTGACTGCGAAATCCCCTGGTGGAAATTGCTATAATCGTTCAAACTACAGGAATGAATATTTTTCAGCATAATTACTACTGTCGTCTTATTGAAAAATATCCCATTAGATGGCAGCTTTTAGTTACGTAAATTGTGTTGATTAATTTTTAATTTCCAGCATTTATATGACATTGCACAAGTAAAGATCTTTGATAATTTAAATGGTTAGCTGAGCAATTATTAAAATAATTTACAGCAATTCAAACATTCATTTACTTACTAGAAGTGCCATACATCATTAACTGCTGATTAAAATAAAGTTTGGGAAATTGCAAGTGCTGAATTGATCACTAAGATGTGTATTTCAGGGTGTTTTTTGAAAATATTCATGTCATGTA
Source organism: Bos mutus (assembly GCF_027580195.1). Classification (NCBI taxonomy): domain Eukaryota; kingdom Metazoa; phylum Chordata; class Mammalia; order Artiodactyla; family Bovidae; genus Bos; species Bos mutus. The sequence continues at coordinate 120,525,160 of NC_091617.1, read as the reverse complement.
GGATGCCCCAGCTGTAATGATAAAGCTCCAGCATAAATGTTTCAAAGCAAGGGAATTTAAATTATACCAGCAATATGGCATCCCAGTCGTGTGCTCAAGGACACGTTTGTGCCTCTCTGGAGACAATTTAAATGGTCTATAACATTAGAATTTTTAGCCACCCCAGTACCTCTTTTATTTAAAACAAAAAGTTTTGGTGCTTATGAATGAAGAATAAGTTCCCAGTCTGAACTGTGCATTTTATGATTTTTATTGACTTATTGAATCTTTATATTAACTATGACTTCTTAGGTAAACTTTAGTTTATATATGTATTTCAGAAAATTATTTATTAACTCATAAAGCTGTAGTGTGGGTAACATGATGCAAGGAATATAGAGGGGCTAAATAGTGTATAGGATATATTAAGGAGTAAGTAATGTCCCCCATATTATAATGTTTCATACCATAATCCCTCAATCTGTTGCCATTTGTACAAAGACAAATGTTTTATATTAAAAAAAATTGTCCTTTTGATTCTTAATATCTCTCTACATTAGTCTTTGTAAATTAAAAACAAAGACAAAAAAGAAAACATGTAGTTGGTTTTCAGCTAAGTTAGCTATCAATTCTTATGGTTTTAGTAAACAGTATAAAGATTCAAAAGTGGGCAATTAGACATAGAAGCTACATGTCACCATTAATAAGTAATTACCCCCAAACCCCATTGGAACTACAGACAAATTTGAAGGAAAAATTCGGTCCAATGTATCACAATGTTACAAAATCAAAAATTTCCACTTTGAGATTTTTTTATGTAATTGCTTAAAAAACGCTGACAGTTTTTATAGTCAAGCAGTTCAGAGGAATTGGCAGATGACCGTTGTTTAGTTCATTTTATTTTCCAAAAATCAGCATAAATTCACTAAAACTTATATACAGATATTTTTGTAAAATAAACTCTGACAAAGATCAAGAAGTGATCTTTATAGTCTTTCCTCTCAAAATATTTTTATCTCAGTTGGAGAATAAAGATAAGACCAATAATTGCTGTGACAAGTGCTAAATTACATACAAACTCAGTGTTTGAAGTGAATAGGAAGGAAGTTCTTAACTGGGTTTAGAGGGATTTTAGAAACCTTAGGGCAGGATCTGTTGACTGGGTCTTGAAGGACAAGAATTTACTAGAAGAGTGTTTAGAAGGAAAGAAGTCCAGGGAAAAGAAACGTGGTGTGTACATGAATAGAATAATAAAGACTACGTGTGCTTAGTTCCTGGAAAACTGTAGGTGCTCAATAAGTATTTGTTGAGTGAATCAATCAATGAGTAAATAACTGAAAGCGGAAGAAAGGTCATCAAAAGGGTAAAAAGATGTCCAAAGAAGGAAAGGTAAACATATTTGTCTTTATAATTTGGTCTGATTTTTGTCTACATTTTGGTGATTTTTTCTGTTTTCTGTTTCACAAGCTCTGTTTACTGTTTTTGATTCTTTCACAAATGCTAACTAAAGTACTTCCTGAGTCCATCTCTCTTTTAACCTGCTGATGTCAAATTTATTTCCGATATTTGCTTGTGCATAGTCCTGTGTGTCTAAATTTACCCTTCAAACCTCCCTGGCCGTGCTCTGTTTTAGAGCTGTGTGGTGTGGTCCCAGGCTCCCATATAAATCACTTCCTAATTGAGTTCAGCCAGGGGATGATACCAGGAGAATTAGAGGGCAAGAAGATTAGAGAAGCCAGCATGTGTCTACCCCTTGCCCTTGCAGGGGTTATTGTTGTTGCTGTTGTTTTAGTCACTAAGTCATGTCCGACTTTCTGTGACCCTATGGACTATAGCCTGGCAGGCTCCTCTGTCCATGGGGTTTCCCAGGCAAGAATACTGGAGTGGGTTGGAATACTAGATGGACTCAGAATACTGGAGTGGGTTGCCATTTCCTTCTCCAGGAGATCTTCCTGACCCAGGGATTGAACACATCTCTTGCGTGGCAGGGAGATTCTTTACCACTGAGCCACCTGGGAAGCCCTTGCAGGGGTTACACATTTACATGATTCTGCATCCTCCCAGATAGGCTCATCAAGCTGCCATCTTCCATATGGTGATTCTAACCCAGACTCTAATATACCATGTCCTCTGGTTGTGTCCTTGGAAAGATTATAAGATTATTCTCTTGAGATTTAAATATAAAATGTTATCTAGTTAAGTTATTATATATAAGATGAAACTGAAGTCAAGAAATATTTTCCCAAAGTCTTATGTCCTAATAGATATTAAAACCGAGTAAATGCACCTATTATTTCTCATGCAGTGTCCCTTTGATAATATTCCAGTGCTATCTCATTGAATGCATTTAACAAAGAAATTGCATATTACAAATAATCAGTGTTAAAAGGCCAAAACAAAAACAAAAACAAAACTGTTAGGGAATAAGGAGCAAAAGAAATATTGTACCAGAAAGGAATGCTTTGGACTTCCCATACCAGAAGAAAAAACCATGGATTAAACAGGATTTTTTTTTCCCCCACATGTGACCCAGTTCAGTCAGTTCAGTCACTTAGTTATGTCTGACCCTTAGTGACCCCATGGATTGCAGCATGCCAAGCTTCTCTGTCCATCACCAACTCCTGGAGCTTGCTCAAACTCATGTCCATCGAGTCTGTGATGCTATCCAACCAACTCATCCTCTGTCATCTCCTCCTCCTCCTGCCTTCAATCTTTCCCAGCATCAGGATCATTTCCAATGAGTCAGTTCTTCGCACCAGGTGGCCAAAGTATTGGAGCTTCAGCTTTGCCTGAAGCTTTGCCTTTGGCTCAGTTGCTCCACTGCATGCTCATAGTATCTCAGTGATTCTCTTGTTGCTTTCTCCATAGAACATGTACTTTTAGGTATTACATCTGTGTTCAAATAGGGAAGTGAAATCGCTCAGTCGTGTCTGACTCTTTGCAACCCCATGGACTGTAGCCTACCAGGCTCCTCCCATGGGATTTTCCAGGCAAGAGTACTGGAGTGGATTGCCATTTCCTTTTCCAGAGGATCTTCCCCACCCAGGGATCAAACCTGGGTCTCCCACATTATAGACAGATGCTTTACCGTCTGAGCCACCAAAGAAGGAGATCTACCTAAGTCAAGTGGATCCATTTTTATCTTGAAAGCAAAATTTTCTAGAAATTCCTAGAATTCTCAGTGGATTTCATTTGAATCTTATTAACTAAAAGTACACCACATGACCACACAGTTACAATGGAGGCTGAAAAAAAAAATCAGTATTTCGATTTTCCAGCTTCCTTAATGGAGGCCATGGCTGAGAAGTAAGTTGAGAATAGGTGATGAAAAAAAGGGCACCAGTTTAACTGCAGCTGGATGAAAAAATGCCATCTTTGAGAGAGGTAAATGGTATTGTTGACAAAAAAAAAAAAATGATACTAAGATAACTGGGCTAATGTCCTGGTTTGAGACAGTGAAGCTATAAAAAGCATTGGACAAAACACAGGTTAGATGTTAGATTTTCATATGTGGAAACTGAGGCTCAGAGAAGGAGAATGATTGCCCAAGTTAATGCACCTGGTAAATGGCATTGCCAATTTTCAGAACTGACTATAACTCCAGTGTTTTCAAACTTTCTATTATCCTGTTTGGCCATGATATATGTTAGCTACTATGAAGGAATTCCTGATCCTCAAATAGGCATACAACCAACTCCTAGATGTTTTACCATTCCCCTAACCCCACGGGCCTCACAGTGACTTTTGTACTTCAAAGCTTTTCTCCACATTTTTTTTAGAAAAATATTATTTCATTTCTATGAAGATTTTATGGAATGTAAACTAATAGTGGTTTATTTTTCCCTAAGACTCATATCTTTTAGGAATGACACTGAGTTGTACACACCACAGAAAAGAGATTTTATTAATAGTGTAAATCTCAAGATAGTTTAATAATAACATAGTCTGTGTTCATACTTCAGGCCACTTTACCCTTAAGAGATATTCTTTCACTGAACGGGTGTAGCTTATGCCTTCTTAGTGTGCACTATATATATTCTGATGATTTCTAAGAATGTCTGCCATGAAACAGCACAGTGGATATAACTGATATTTTGCTCATTTTGCTTAGTTAAATATTATATTAATATCCCATTTTTATCCAACTTTGTATCCTCTGTAGCATTCAGTCTGATATCTAAAACAGAATAGAGCCTTGCTTACCCTTCCTTTATGGATTCTTCTTTAATGAGTGATATTTTGCTTCCTACCCACCTCCCTGATAACCACCAATGCATGCTTCCTATGTACTTACCTCCCATCAGTACATTACATTTTTAAAGGTAAGTTAAATAAACTTTATTTTAAAAGCAATGATATGAGTGAACCTATTTACAAAACAGAAGTTGAGTCAAAGAGGTAGAAAACAAATGTAGTCATCAGTAAGGAGATGGGAAGGTAGGGATAAACTGGGAAATTGAGACTGCCATATACACACTACTATATATAGAATAGTTAACTAATAAGAACTGACTGAATAGCATAGAGAACTCTATTCAGTACTCTGTCATGACCTATATGGGAACAGAATCTAAAAAAAGAGTGAGTATATGTCTGGGTATGTGTATATGTATAATTGACTCTGCTGCACAGCAAAAACTAGCAACATTGTAAATCAACTATATTATAATAAAAATAATTTTTAAAAGATATAAGATGTGTTGTATTATACCACACTGATAATATAGACAGTATGTTACAACAACTTTTAAACAATTTTTAAAAGGCTTTTTTTTACAGTTGCTTTGCAATGTTGCATTAGTATCTGCTATACAGCAGAGGGAATCAGCTGCACATGTACATATATCACCTCTTTCTTGGATTTCCCTTCTGTTTAGGTCACCACAGAGCATTGAGTAGAGTTCTCTGTACTACACTGTCAGTCTCATTAGTTATCTATTTTATACATAGTAGTATATGTATGCCAATCCCAATATCCCAATCCATCCCACCCTCGTTCCCCCACTGGTGTCCATACATTTGTTCTCTACGTCTGTGTCAATACTTCTGATTTGTAAATGAGTTCACCTATACCATAATAGTCCATTGATATATGTACCATGTCTTCTTTATCCATTCATCTTGTTGATGGATATTTAGGTTGCTTCCATGTCCTGACTATAATAACCTTAGAGTTTAATCTATAAAAAATATTGAATATCTATGTTGTACACTTGAAACTAATATTATATTGTAAATCAACTATATTTTAATAAAAATAAGAAACAATAAAAAATAAAAGCATTGAAGGTTTAAATTGTAGGAAATGATAGTGTATATCAATTTATCATTCCTTGATTAATACTGGTTGCTATGTTTATTATGGAAAGTTGACTCTCTCATTTTTGCCTGAATGCCTGAAGTGAGAAGTGCACTGGCTTCTCTGTATATTCTCAATTTTCAATTAAAAATAGATTTACCATATGACCAAATCAACTGTTATGATGAGATTCTTCTAAATGGAAGAAAGTGTAAGACCTAACTCTTAGAACTAAGTGGATGGAGGTTGGATCCAGGTGCTGGCATCTAATTAAATAGAAGAACCATTCTATTATTTGCTTTTAGGGGAAAGTGGGGAAGACACACTTGACTGCAAATGGTCTCTCAGAGTGAGGGGAAAGATGGAGGGCTCAATTGTTCAAATCCCATTTCCCTATCTAGAGGCTCCTGGGGACTCTGAAGGTTTGAACTTCCTCCTTGGTTGGCTTCCCTTCAGACATTCTCTAGGCTGTGGTCTTAACTGTCCTGTAGTTGACTTTCTCCATGTGCTTTATGACATCAGGCTCTTTGTCATTAAAAGTTTTCTTTCTCTCCTATCACATATGTATTAATGTGGGTATCAGAAGGGAGAGTGGAGGGAAAAAACTTATGGTTGGTCCGTCACTTTTATAGGTAGTTTTCATGACATTTTTCTGAGATGGCTCAGTTTTCTGGTTTTCATGCCAATGTGGAGCTGCTGTTTTGAAAGACCATACTTTCAAACCTCAGGCTTCCTTCATGGCTCATTGGTAAAGAATCTACCTGCAATGTAGGAGACTCTGGGTTGATCCCTGGGTCAGGAAGAAACCCCTGGAGAAGGAAACGGCAACCCACTCCAGTATTCTTGCCTGGGAAATCCCATGGACAGAGGAGCCTGGTGGGCAGCTATAGTCCATGGGGTTGGGAGAATCAGACATGACAGAGTGACTAAACAATGACTCTCAAATCTCAGCTTATGCTCACTTTAATCTTCAGGAAGCAGGGAGACATTACAGTTCTTTACAGGATTATCTCAAACAATATAAAATGAAATGTGTTGAACAATTAGCAGCTGCTTTTCTAGCACTTAAAGTGGAAGGTAGGGAAACCAGAAAGAAGGCAGGGATAATTTCTGCCAGTTCAAGGAACTGATGTTTTATGCAGAAGACCTCCAAGCATCACTGAAGATCTGAAACTGAAGCTGACCATTTTGAACAAGGACTTATTTTACCACTCCATTAAATGAACAAGCAAAAAAAAAGAAAGCAATGGAAAATAAAACGGGAATGTGAAACTATGCTCTCACATCATAGAGGCATAGTACATTATACAACATATTTCTTATTTCCTAGCTGGTTCTAAAATAAAAAGGACTTTAGCTGCTTCAAAAAATGGTTATGTAATACAGCTACAGAGAAAGGAAGAAAAGACCACGGAGCAGAGTAAATAAAATGCTAATGACTGTGGTATTATTTGGGTAGAGAATAGATTGGATTCTTAGCAATTAGTAAACAAAAGGAGGCATGGTGAATTTCACAGCCTTCCCATCAGAAAGGAAGTAGCTTGCTTGTTACTTAGGGAAGCTAGTATATATTTTCAGTTTTTTCTGAATCTTAATTTTAAATGACTCCAATGTCAGCAAATTTTTCATCTGTGCATTGATAATTCTGAAAGAAATATAGTAGGGCTTGGAGGAAAGAAAAGGAACCTGGGGATGAGATAAATTTGGTCTTGGCACTGCCATGTGTGAACTCTCCTACCCTTAGGAAACTCTGAAAGTCTTAATGTTTCATCTCTACCTTGAAGTGGTTTAACTGTATGTTGTGCATCTGACACAATGGTTTCAATAAAGGTTAAAGGCTAAGTTTTTAGAACATGAGCTACACCACCACCACCATTACTCCCCTACTCTGCTGCACAACCTCACAGTCACATCATTTTTCTGTTTTGTTCAAAATCTGTTCTTTTTCCTTAAGTTTAATTGTGGACGATCATGTTAGATTGATGGGCTAAAGACACACAGAAGGGCTCCTTGAGTTTTCGTGCTGAGGACTTGGGTAGCCAGTTTTTGTGTTAGGGCACACAACAGACAACTTGCTAGCATCATTCCTTTGTGCCATATTTCAGGTTCTTGCAACAAATTAAGACAGTACTAAAACAGAAAGAAAAATATCAATAGAAGCTGCCCATTTTTGCCAACATGTATCTTAAACCCACTACCTTGATTTATATGCACATATATTCTTTTCCTAGAATATAGAAAGAAAGACTAATGACTTTTAAGGCACCCTGGAAAATAATTATTCCCATGTCCTTTAGTTGCCCTTTTTCACCTTGGTGGTCCTCACACATTCTTTTTCTTTAATAGCACCAGAAGTGGTAGGGGGTAAGAAGAAGGGGTAGACAAGGAGATTTTGTGTACAGTTATAGATATGGCCTTTTGTAGTTTAATTTTTGAAACTGCAGCCTTTGGTTCTTTGAATCTATTTACACAGATGTTGGGGAAGACGGCTTGTAACCATCTACCACTGGCCTTGTGGTCACCTTTGCCTTAAAGCAATCTCTGGGAGGTACAGTAAAAATGATTGTATTAGATCCTATGTTTTTATTCCACGTTGTTCTTTTGGAATGTAACCTAACCCATATTCTTTAGACAAGGCGTGTTTACTTAGTATTATATGATTAGTTCATTTGGAGACCTATTGTTTTCTCATGCTAATATCAGTAGTCTCTACAATATATATAGGGCAAGCTAACACATACCCTATTATGCTACCTAAATGAATATTTCAAAAATGTTAGCATTGAGTTTTGACATAATGTCAACATTAAAGAAAAAAAAATAAATCTTACCTCATATTTGGGTTTCAAACTGACGTTAAGGAAAATATTTTCAGGAGGCCATAAAAAAAACACAAACTGAAGTATACAAATATATGAAAATATAATCACTCAGCAGTATCATTAAAATTAGCAGGAGATTTTATTCTACCTTTTACATCATTTTGCTATATTGGCTACTACAGGGAACATTATGAGAATTCAATGAATACATTTTAATCTTGTGTTTGAAATCTTGCTTTCTCACCTTTTATTGTTAATATAGAGCTAAGTAGTTGGGTCCTTCCTAGCTCTTCTTTTCAGAAATGTTTTCCATTCCTTCAGATTTTGCAGGTGCACACGTCCTGCTGCTATGCCAAATGCTTCATCCCACCAGGAGTTTTTACCTGGCCGGTGTCATGGCTGCCAAGCTGAGAGAAGGACACCATGTCGGACTGTCAGGAAGATGTGTGCTGTGTGGTTTCCACCCACCAAGTCAGAGAAGCTACATATATGACGGCACAGAGGAGACTGCCTAGTGACAAGGCAGTTCCTCTACTTCAGCTGACTCTGATTGTGCTCACTAACTGGTCATATGGACCTCCTGCTGCAATGCCTAATAACTGCAGCTCAGATGCCAACATCTTTTCTCACCTTTTTACCAGGAAGGAAGCATTGTCTTTGATTGTCCATCAGGACTAATCCTTTCTCAGCATGATACTTGTTAGCATAATTGCAGAGAAAGAACCAAAAAAGTGCATTAGGAGCTGTTCCTTTAAAAAAAAATATGCAGTTGCTCCTTGGTTTCTGTGGGGGATTGGTTTCAGGAACCCCTCTGAATATTCCCAGATTTGCCAGTTCTCAAATCCTTATGTAAATTGGCATAGTATTTACAGTTAGCCTATGTACATCCTCCTGTATACTTAAAATTATTGGCAGATAGCTTATACCTAATACAATGTAAATGTTATCTAAATAATTGCTGGGCATGGCAAATTCAAATTTTACTTTTAGGAACTTTCTGGAATTAAAAAAAAATATTTTCAATCTGCAGTTGGTTGAATCTGAAAATGCTCATCCAGGGGATATGGAGAGCAGACCATATGTAATTTGCAGGAAAAAAGCACTGTATATATTTCACTGATTCTCATAGTTAAGATTTCTTTCAGTTATCAAATTTTTCAACTATCTTTTCATTAATTTTATGTATTTAGAAACCCTACTCAATTCCCAGAAAACTTTGTAATAATCTCTATTAACCTGATCATAGTGCAGAGAAGCTTCTAGTTAATAATTTTAAAGACTCTTATCTCCAGGAAAGCATGAATTATGAACAATTCCAGGTACTTTTGGAACACATTTCGTCATACAGTTGAGTTGAAAATGAAGAATGAAAGAACTTAGTTTTGAGATCTCTTTCCAAAAGAATTGTGGAGTCACTAAAATGCCTTTTATTCAATCTTCAGAGAATAAACCGAGAAAGAAAAATATATTTGTCCATAATTGGGATTATGTTGTCAGCATAGAGATTAAAAATGAGCAGCAAATATATACTTGGAGAAGTATTATTTCTATTAACTAGAATATTGATATACTTGAAAATTTAAAAAAAGAGAAAAGATTCAAAATCATTTTTTAACAAAAGGGAAATAAAACATAATTGGTATCCCTATGTTAAAGAAATTATATCTTGAAAAATTTAGTGTTAATGTTCAAGGTAAAAGAAAAATAGTGATTAAGATTGTAGAAGTGGAGAATCAACATATATCATACATTTGTCCATCTATTTTTTTGTCAACCTATAACACTATTTAATTTTTATGTTTCTGTAAAAAGTTCAAAAGCAGGCAAAATGTCAGGACAGTGATTGAAGTTGTACGGGGCTTTATTTGACCCAACTCATAAGTAAAGTTTAAAAAAAAAGAGGATTTTATTTTTTATTTCACAAGTGATTTTTAATTATGTAGCCACAGTTTCCCCACATTTTTATATGACAACATCTTTTCTATTACACTTTTTAAACTATAGATACAGTTTATTAGAAGTTAAAAGGGAAAGACATTCTTTCTGCTAACTTATATATCCTATTTAACTTAAAAATGATTAACCTTTTAGATATCAAGAATTGAAACAGCTAGTATCACATTTATTTGTAGGTCCCCAAATAGCCCTGAAGTCTAAATAGGAAAATATCTTTTATAAACTATAACAAAAACTCTCACCCCAAAATAAAGCTCTATGAAATTTACATAATTACAACCTTATTCAGCATTTTTACAATATCCAGAAAGCTACAGGAAAAAAGATTTTAAAAGTTAGAATTAGTACCTGGGACAAATCTTGACTAGTGTGAAAAATATGATTAAAAGACTCCTAATATTACTGAGGTGAGAAATTTCTACTTCCTTTTCACACGCCAATAAAAATGTGGTAGTAACTTTTGGTAATATTACTCTTCCCAGAGTTTTGTTGTTGTTATTGTCAAATATATTTCTTGGCTCTTGATGTTAGTAGACACATTTCATGGTCATAATTTAAAATAACCTTATTGTGAAGAGGGGAAACCTTGATATAAGCATTCTGCTGTTAATTTTGCACAGAGTTTACCGTTTAGCATGGTGGCCATGACACCACATGGTAAGAATCTCAAAGAGGTTCTGATTTAATTCTATCATTTTAACATAAAAAAAAAAACAAGAAAATTCACATTTGTTTATGAAAGTTAAGTAAATTTTACTGAAGTTAATCTTACAATATAAGGTTAGTTTTCATGAAGTTTACATTTCCTTTAATAATGAAAAGCAACTAGAAATTGAATTTTTTAAATATATATAACCTATTTCAAATATGTTTTATGATGTAACATTGATTTGGCTATTGGAGGATTTACCCAAAACCCAGATCAAATTGCTACGTGCAGTCTCACTTTTGTCTGTGATGTCCTTTTTGCTTAGTTTTATAAGAGCACTATTAACCTATTTCATTTACCCAAATATTTCTGGGAATCTCTGATAGGTTTATACATGCATCAGTTAGGAAATCTGGTCCTGGACCACTGCTTACTTATCTGCATATCATTTATTTCTATGTTTAGATCAAATCTCCCCATTTATGGATACAAGATCAGGATCCAATGTTTAAGACATTTAAATGAAATCTTTGAGATGACATAGGGATTTATAAGAGAGAACAAATTGGGCACTAGAGAATGTGTCATTCTTTTCTTAGACCTTATTTACAATCATTCTGTAGTTTGCCTTGTTAAAAATGGGAGACCCAGAAAGAAGCAAAATTGACAAGATTGCCGGGAGAAATATCAATAACCTCAGGTATGCAGATGACACCACCCTTATGGCAGAAAGTGAAGAGGAACAAAAAGTCTCTTGATGAAAGTGAAAGTGGAGAGTGAAAAAGTTGGCTTAAAGCTCAACATTCAGAAAACGAAGATCATGGCATTCGGTCCCATCACTTCATGGCAAATAGATGGGGAAACAGTGGAAACAGTGTCAGACTTTATTTTTTAGGACTCCAAAATCACTGCAGATGGTGACTGCAGCCATGAAATTAAAAGACGCTTACTCCTTGGAAGGCAAGTTACGACCAACCTAGATAGCATATTCAAAAGCAGAGACATTACTTTGCCAACAAAGGTTCGTCTAGTCAAGGCTATGGTTTTTCCTGTGGTCATGTATGGATGTGAGACTTGGACTGTGAAGAAGCCTGAGCACCAAAGAATTGATGCATTTGAACTGTGGTGTTGGAGAAGACTCTTGAGAGTGCCTTGGACTGCAAGGAGATCCAAGCAGTCTATTCTAAAGGAGATCAGCCCTGGGATTTCTTTGGAAGGAATGATGCTAAAGCTGAAACTCCAGTACTTTGGCCACCTCATGCGAAGAGTTGACTCATTGGAAAAGACTCTGATGCTGGGAGGGATTGGGGGCAGGAGGAGAAGGGGATGACAGAGGATGAGATGGCTGGATGGCATCACTGACTCGATGGACGTGAGTCTGAGTGAACTCTGGGAGTTGGTGATGGACAGGGAGGCCTGGCGTGCTGCAATTCATGGGGTCACAAAGAGTCGGACATGACTGAGCGACTGAACTGACTGACTGACTGACTCTAGGCTAAGTCATCTCATAAGATCCAGATTCCTGGTCTTGTTATCAGTCTTCTATAACTTCTCCACGTCTGACCTCTCATAAACAAGCATTGCAGGACTCATATGTGCATATAATCATTAAAAACAAAAATAATTTGTAAAGATAAATCCCTGTTCAAAAATGAAACATCCAAAAACGGGAGACAGTTTGTGGAAATGCTGCATTGTTTTTAATTCCAACAAACTTTGATATTAGTATACCAAATACTTTTTCTTAAAGTCCATTAAACTGGCTATCTGTGGTCCAGATTTTTTTTTTTTGTTATCGTCTCATAACCAAACGTTCCACTAGGTTAGGTTTTCCCAGGATAGAATGTTTGACTGAAGACAACTTCTCTTGCCGAAGAGAACTCCTTTTAGGTTTTCTAGTTCAACTGAGGTCAAAGATCCCAAAGCTAATCATTACAGTTCAAGCTCAAATTCTGATGATGTCTTCCCCAGGTCAGTGGCTCTGTGTAGGCAGATGTTTTCAAAGTTTGTGATCTATTGGTAGAGAGACTGCTCATAAGGTATGAGCAGTAGATACATTCCTCCTTTCTATGGCAGTCCTAGGACTGAGTTGAAAAGGTCACGACCTTATCCCTGTTATGAGACTAAATGCCTCTCCGTCTTTCCTTGGCTGTCTGTATCAGACGGAACCAGACTAAATACATGCAAGGTATTTCAGTGCATGTTAAATCTCACAAAATTTCTTTCTCTGCTGTAATGTTTAATTTTGTGTAAACTTGGCTAGGTCACAGCACCTAGATATTTGGTCACACATTATTCTAGAGGTTTTTGTGAAAGCATTTTTTTTTAAGATGAAGGTGAGGGATCTTCCTGAGCCAGGGCTCAAACCCAAGTCTTCCACATTACAGGTAGGTGCTTTACCATCTAAGCCACCAGGGAAGCCCCAATATTTAAATCAGTAAACTTGAAGTTAAGCAGATTACCTTTCACAGTGGTAGGTAGACATCATCCAATCAGCTGAAGCCCTTGGCAGAAAAAGCCTGACTTCCCAAGATGATGGGATTCTGCCTGAACTCTGCCTCTGGACTTAAATTGTAGCTTCCCTGGGTTTCCTGTCTGCTGGCCCATCCTGCAGATTTTGAGCTTGCCAAATCTCCACAATCATGTGAGCTAATTCCTTAACATAAATCTTTCTTTTTACATATATATATATATGTGTGTGTGTATACACACACACACACACACATCCTGTTTGTTCTCTTTCCCTGGAGAGCCCTGATTAATATTATAGCCAAAGGTTTTTATCATTTCTACTCTTTTAAAAAATCCCTTGATATTCTCCCCTTCCAGCTTTACTGAGATATAATTGAAGTATAACATTATATAGGTTTGAATACAATGTGATAATTTGTGTATATTAATATCACAAAATGATTACACAGTAAGGTTACTTAACACATTCATCACCTCACATAGCTACTATCATTTTTTGAGGGGTGCCAGCTGCAGTAAGAACATTTAAGATCTATTCTCTTAGCAGATTTTAAGTATGAAAGTGAAAGTTAGTCACTTAGTCATGTCCAACTTTTTGTGACCCCATGGTCTGTAGCCCACCAGGCTCCTCTGTCCATTGAATTCTCCAGGCAAGAATACTGGAGTGGGTTGACATTTCCTTCTCCAGGGTATCTTCCCAACCCTGGGATTAAACCCAGGTTTCCCACATTGTGGGTATACTCTTTACTGACTGAGCCTCCAGGGAAGCCACTAAATATAAAATGCAGTATTTTTAAATATAGTTATCATGTTGTACACTAGATCCTCAGAACCTATTCATATTAAAATTGGAAGTTTGTATCCTTTGACCAAATCTCCCCATTTCCCCAAATCCCCAATCTTGAAATCATGGTTCTACTCTCTGTAGTGGCGTTTTTAAGATTCTACATGTAAATGAGAAAATACAGGCTTTGTTCTTTCTCTGTCTGACTTATTTAACTTAACATGATACCTTCAAGGTCAAACCATCTTGTTACAAATGATAGGATTTCCTTTTCTTTTGGCTCAATAGTATTCCATCACACACACACATACACACACACACGTCAGTCATTCAATCATGCCTGATTCATTGCAACCCCATGGACTATATAGCCTGCCAGGTCCTCTCTGTTCATGGGACTTTCAAAGAAAGAATACTGGGGTGGTTTGCCATTTCCTCTTTTAGGGGATCTTCCCTGCAGGCAACAAACCGGCATCTCTTGTGTCTCCTGCACTGGCAGGCAGATTCTTTATCTCTGTGCCACCTGTGAAGCCCACACACGCACACACACACACACACATATGATAAATTTAATTGTGAAAGTGAAGTGAAAGTTTAAGTTGCTCAGTTGTGTCTGACTCTTTAGGACCCCATGGACTATACATACAGTCCATGGAATTCTCTAGGCCAGAATACTGGAGTAGGTAGCCTTTCCCTTCTCCAGGTGATCTTCCCGACCCAGGGGTTGAACTCAGTTCTCCCACATTGCAGGCAGATTCTTTACCAACTGAGCCACAAGGGAAGTCTATATATATATATATATGTTTAATTGTAACTGGAAGGAATTTGAGCTTAGTGTTTGTAAACATCTCAACTGTTTTAAGGTTCAGTTCAGTTCAGTTCAGTCGCTCAGTCATGTCTGACTCTTTGCTATTCCATGAATCACAGCACGCCAGGCCTCCCTGTCCATCACCAACTCCCGGAGTTCATTCAAACTCCCATCCATCAAGTTGGTGATGCCATCCAGCCATCTCATCCTCTGTTGTCCCCTTTTCTTCCTGCCCCCAATCCCTCCCAGCATCACAGTCTTTTCCAATGAGTCAACTCTTTGCATGAGGTGGCCAAAGTACTGGAGTTTCAGCTTTAGCATCATTCCTTCCAAAGAACACCCAGGGCTGATCTCCTTTAGAATGGACTGGTTGGATCTCCTTGCAGTCCAAGGGACTCTCAAGAGTCTTCTCCAACACCACAGTTCAAAAGCATCAATTCTTTGGCACTCAGCTTTCTTCATAGTCAAACTCTCGCATCCATTCATGACCACTGAAAAAACCATAGCCTTGACTAGATGGACCTTTGTTGGCAAAGTAATGTCTCTGCTTTACAATATGCTGTCTAGGTTGGTCATAACTTTTATTCCAAGGTAGATCCATGTAAAAATCCTCAGTTTATTTCCCCTTACTAATGAATTATGTCTTATTTTCTCTAGAGGCTCAAATAATACATCAATATGGCATATTAGCTCTTTCCCTAACCCTATGCAATTAATTAAGGAAAAACTGAAATTATTAGTTACACTAAGAAATCAAATATTTTCAACTTACCTTTTTTCATTCAGTGTAAATGTTCAACAGTCTATTTTAGATAAACTTAATGGAAAAAATGTTTGGATCTTGAAGGTAAAAAGGATATTTTTAAAAAAGTAAAGTTTTAGGCAGTATCTTTGACTGCAAAGCTGATTATTTTGACTATGTAAATTTATTTACAAATAAAGTGTGTGTAGGTAGAAATCTTGTTAACTCACATTGTGTATACATCCTTCGGTGATGTCCTTGGGATATTGGTCAAATAGATCCTGCATTGAATTACAATTACAACCTTAATGCAAATAGTACATGAGAGAATTTTTAAAACAGAACACATGGACAGACTGGATGGTCATCCAGTCGTACTTTTTCTCTTGCATATGTGTATATCTGTGTAATTTTAGATATTTACAGAGATTAGAAAAGGGTCAAGCAATTTGAAGGAAATTCAGAATTTCTTTGAAAGGAGAGGATTAATTTTAAAATGAATTTTCAGTTAAATAGGGAAACAGGATAAGGATTTCCCCTATTTTAGCAAAAAGATGTAGAGCCCTTTGCAGGCAGAAAGTGCTCTCCCTGAGTGACCTATTGCTGGCCTTTACTGCAGGAATAGATTTGTTTTGGTAGACTGTTGTAGCCAGCTACCTGCAGAGAGAAGGGAATCCTAGTTGAAAGAATTCTTAATACAGTAGTTAAATATTCCTTCTTTTGGATGAAGCTTTCCCATATGGTATTCCCTTACATTCAGCATAATTTATAGGTTCTTAATTTTAAAACCCTTTATTTCAGAACAAATGAAAATAATTTAATCTTTGACAAGAGAATTGGATATCCCCATGGAAGAGCTGTAGTTTATTCAAATCAAGTCCACCCTGGAATGACCAAGAACAAGATGTAAAATGAATGAGAAAGGAAAATACAGCAGAATGTACCAGATGTTTTTCATGTGTTGGCTGTACATATATCTTTCTTTGTTAGCTTTTAGCTGCAGATTGAGTGCAGTGTACATCATTTTATACACAATAGACAGCTATGAATCATGTATTCACATATGGATATAATCTCTCATAAGGTTTATTGAAATAGAAAGATAGGAAAGCACAACATGACATATATGCTGAATTCTATATAGGCAAGTGTGAATTATATAGTTAGATGCTCTCTTCCAGGGATTTCTTATCACTGTCTCACTGGGTAGTGTAAGGATTAATTAGTTAGTTTGTAGGCTCTTTGAAGATAGAAAACTCTGCAAGTGCTGAGAATTATCAAGGTAACTCAAGAGTGAGGCATAAGTGGTTGCAACCTCATCAGTTCTTTGAAATGTGTGTCTAGACTGATTCACAGTTTTCTTTTAGTGTTTTATGGATTGGAAATTTCTTAGCAAATTTTGAAGATGATATGTGTTCCACTGAAATCATACGAATCTGCAATACGAATCATTTTTGTTTGGATTTTGTTTCTGAAATAGATATGTTTCGGAATGTTTCCGAACATAGATATGTTTCTAAACCTAACTTATTAAATAATGATTTTGATATCCATTATAACCAATCTACCATTTGATTGATTAAACTGTAGTTCTCTTAATTTGTGCAACTGAAGTCTAGTTAATTTGCATGAAGATAGCTGTTTCCATTTCTTATACACTAAAAGACATTAAGAGAAGTATTCATTGTTTCCATAAAACTCATATAGCTTTTATTGGCATGTTTCAATCATTTCTCATTGTAAAAATGTCAATTCTGAAATGTTATTTATCTCTTTTAAGAATATATATTGTAGATAGTTAAACATGAGCATGATTTCCTTAATTCAGGAGTCAAATTCTGCATATATTTTTCTTTGTCCTCTTACTCCGATTATAATTATATGGATAATGTGTCAAAAAGTGTGAAGAACAGTGATGGTTATATATTTTCTTTCTTTTTTAAGATTTTTATGTGGACAAATTTTAATCTTTATTGAATTTGTTACAATATTGCTTCTGTTTCATGTTTTGGTCTTTGACCTTGAGGCAGGTGGTATCTTAGCTCCCTAACCAGGGATTGAACCCACACCCCTACATTGGAAGATGAAATGTTAACTACTGGACCACCAGGGAAGTCCCATATTTTATTTTATTCTACAAGATGATGCTGTGAAAGTGCTACACTCAATATGCCAGCAAATTTGGAAAACTCAGCAGTGGCCACAGGACTAGAAAAGGAGAGTGTTCATCCCAGTCCCAAAGAAAGGCAATGCCAAAGAATGTTCAAACTACTGCACAATTGTACTCATCTCACACACTAGCAAAGTAATGCTCAAAATTCTTCAAGCCAGGCTTCAACAGTATGTGAACCATGAACTTCCAAATTTTCAAGCTGGATTTACAAAAGGCAGAGGAACCAGAAATCAAATTCCTAACATCTGTTGAATCATTAAAAAAGTAAGAGAGTTCCAGGAAAACATCTACTTCTGCTTTATTGATTATGCCAAAGCCTTTGACTATATGGATCACAACAAACTGTGGAAAATTCTGAAAGAGGTGGGAATACCAGACCACCTGACCGGCCTCTTGAGAAATCTGTATGCAGGTCAAGAAGCAACAGTGAGAACTGGACATGGAACAACAGACTGGTTCCAAATAGGGAAAAGAGTACATCAAGGCTGTATATTGTCACCCTGCTTATTTAACTTATATGCAGAGTACATCATGAGAAATGGTGGGCTGGATGAAGCACAAGCTGGAATCAGGATTGATGGGAAAAAATATCAATAACCTCAGATATGCAGATGATACCACCCTTATGGCAGAAAGTGAAGAGGAACTAAAAAGCCTCTTGATGAAAGTGAAAGAGGAGAGTGAAAATGTTGTCTTAAAGCTCAACATTCAGAAAACTAAGATCATGGCATCTGGTCCTATCACTTCACGGCAAATAGGTGGGGAAACAGTGGTAACAGTGACAAACTTTGTTTTTCTGGGCTCCAAAATCACTGCAGATGGTGACTGCAGCCATGAAATTGAAAGATGCTTACTCCTTGGAAGAAAAATTATGACCAACCTAGACAGCATATTAAAAAGCAGAGACATTACTTTGCCAACAAAGGGCCATCCAGTCAAGGCTATGGTTTTTCCAGTAGTCGTGTATGGATGTGAGAGATTTGGAAGAAAGCTGAGTGCCGAAGAGCTGATACTTTTGGACTGTGGTGTTGGAGAAGAACTGAAAAGAGATCCAACAAGTCCATCCTAAAGGAAATCAATCCTGAATTGGAAAGACTGATGTTGAAGCTGAAACTCCAATACTTTCACCACCTGATGTGAAGAAATGACTCATTTGAGAAGACCCTGATGCTGAGAAAGATTGAAGGTAGGAGGAGAAGGGGACACCAGAGGATGAGATGATTGGATGGCATCACCAACTCGACGGATGTGAGTTTGAATAAGCTCCAGGAGTTGGTGATGGACAGGAAAGCCTGGCGTGCTGCAATCCATGGGATTGCAAAAAGTCAGACACTACTGAGCTACTGAACTGAACATTTTTTAAATAAAATACCACATTTTTCATACTTCTTTTTCTGAATCCCTTGAAGGTGTCAATAGGGGAGGACGTTTTGTAGGCAAAGTAAATATGTAACAATATGATTCCAAATTAAAGTGAATATTGTTCCTTATGATACTGTTTTGTTTTTGAGTGAAATTTGGAAAAATAAGATACTAAGTGAAATAAGAGTACCTATTTAACCCCACCCAGAAATGATCACAATTAATACCTATCTTGTTCCATATATATTGCATTCAGTTATAATTAGAATATACCACAAGTTAATTTCCATCTCCCTATGCAGAGGTGTAATTACTATGAACCTGATATTTAGCTTTACCTTCATGATTTTATAGTTTCATTAGAATATATGTGCTATTTATAACACTTATTAGTATACAGTGAGTTTTTAATGTTTACACAAATATTATTTTTTCCCACTCATTTATGTTGAGAGCTACCTACATCAGTCTACTGTATTCCATTGTATCCCATAGTGTATTTATCCAAATGCTATAATGAAAACCCTTCTCTGTACTTTAGGTACACATATGTAAGAGTTACTAATAAATATATACATGAAGAAGAGCTGGGTTACAGGGTGTGCACAGTTTCAATTCTGGGGAGACCAGGCATTCTGGTTCCTGTGAGTCACTGTACTGTTCTTATCCATACATTCTGATTGATTTAACATCTGTCCTGTTTTTTTTTTTTTTTTTTATGAAGTATTCATAGCAATTGCATTGATTAAAAATTAGCATCTATTTGTTATATGTCCATTTTGTTTAATAGTTGCAGCTTTTGTCATGGCTGTATAAAAATGGGAGACAAATGAAATATTAAGAGTTATAACCACCCTAGGGGGTTAAATCTGAAAATCGACTTTATTTTCCTCACCCACTTCAAACAAAACATGGCTGGTGTCTCCATTTTAAGGACAGCATGCAGAGTGTTGATGATAAAACAATATGCCCTGGGTCAGCAGTGGCCAGGGACAGCTAATTCCTTCCAATCTTGCATGATGGTGGGGTAAGCATTGGACACAATTTTTCATGCTGTCCACTTAAATGATACTGGCAGGCCACCATATGCTGAGTTTGGAGAAAACAAAGGAAATAAGAGCTTAGATAAATATGAATAATGTGCAGAGAATAGAAGCTGAGCACACACAGTGAGTCTTGGTCTTGCTAGAGTGGTTTTATCATCTCTCAGACACCTCCATTTAATTTATTGGTCACTTTGAAATAATGTTTCAGTAGTGAGTTTTAAAAAAATGTGTTTAATTAAAAAGTAAGTAATGAACTTCCCTTTCAAGAAAGTTTAGGGCAACCCAAAAAACTGGTATAATATATCCATTGGCATTTTCTATCCATTATTGAGGCCATAAAGGTTAACACTGATCTCCTGACACCCAGAAGATGCAAATCTGAGGGCACAATATTGGGTGGGGTTTCAAAAGTTACTAGTTACATTAAGAAAACTGCCTAAAGATGTCCTTTTCATATGTTTAACTTGTGAATTTGGAGAAAATGTATGAGCATACCACTCTGAGAAGCATTGCTTTTCAGCAATGGCACCCCACTCCAGTACTGTTGCCCAGAAAATCCCATGGATGGAGGAGCCTGGTAAGCTGCAGTCCATGGGGTCGCTAAGAGTCAGACACAACTGAGCGACTTCACTTTCACTTTCCACTTTCATGCATTGAAGAAGGAAATGGCAACCCACTCCAGTGTTCTTGCCTGGAGAATCCCAGGGACGGAGGAGCCTGGTGGGCTGCAGTCCATGGGGTCGCACAGAGTCGGACACTACTGAAGCAACTTAGCAGCAGCAGCAGCAGCAGCAGTGCTTTCTTAAGTAAATTGTATTTATTTTTTATTCCAGATCTTTTTAATACTTATGAAATTTGCAGCAAGAGCTGTGAATACGTTAGCTCCGTTAGATCACAAGCAGTGGAATAATGCCATTTAGATGTTTCACATAGGAAATTAGATCTAAAAATGGTTTGATCAAGCATCCAATTAATGGAACCAAAATAACGCTTTTGGAAATTTATTCTAGAAATTAAACTCTGACAATGTCATCAATGCTTTGTAAAATTCAGTTAAGAAGCTAAACACTGATGATAACTCTTGGTGGTGGTGACAACTTTGGAAACAAGTTTGGAAAAGATTGTAGATGATTTTATTAAAAATCAATAATCAACTTTATTATAAGAGAAATACATTTTAAAGAAAATAACCAGACAGCTTTAAGTATATAAATATTTTCCAGAATAATTATTCTGCTTGCTGTTTTTAATGCTTAAATAAGAAATATAAAGCTATTTTTCCATTTTGCTTCATTTACAGTTTAAAATTTTTGAAGACTTTCATTTTTAAAAGATGTTTTGAACAGAATTATTTATAGGTCCATCAATGTAATAAAAATAGTCTGTAAATAAATATATTAAATAATACATAACTTTACATTTTAGTATACTGTTTTACTTTTAAAGAGTCACAGTTTAATAATACAACTTATAGTCCCCTAACCTTACTAGATAACATTAAATTACTCTGTAGATTGGTACAACAGATTTATTCCTGTCAGCAATTGGTATGATTACTTTTAAAGTTGCCAAGCTAATGAATGAAAACTGGATAGAGGACTTATCAGATATTAAACTGAGAAGAACAGATACTACACTTGATCTTAGCCAAAAGACTGAGAAGCGATTGAAAATTGGAACTTTATGTAGCTCTAAGTTGTATCTTTCTAATTACTAGTGTGTTAGAACATCTTTTCATTTTTAGTAGTCATTAAGAGTTTTCTCTTTTTAAGTATATATCCTCTTTTTTCTCTTATGTTAGATACCTTTTATTCTCTTTTATTTTTAAGAATTACTTTGATATTTTTTGAATATTTTACTTTTTCCATGTATATTTTAATAGTGTTTATCTGAAGTTTCGTAGATATCCAAGATAAACTTCAGAACACTGATATGAAGGTTTCTAAAAAGCCAACTCAGAAGTCATTCTGGGGGTATATAATTCTAACTTTAAATCAATTAAAGTGTTTTGCCATTTCAGCAAAATATTTTTAAAGATACTCATTAAAAAACTCCAAATTATTTTGGAGGCTAAAAGAAAGTGCCTGCCAATGTAGAAAATGCAAGAGATGCCGGTTCACTCCCTGGGTCCGGAAGATCCCCTGGAGTAGGGAATGACAATACACTCCAGTGGGTTGGAGTGGAGTGGAAGAAACCCACTTTCGACAGAGGAGCCTGATGGACTACCATCCATGGGGTTGCAAAGAGTTGGACCTGACTTAGTGAGTAAATAACAACAATAAAGGATACATTTAAATAGCTATTTCAACAAAACACTCTACTCTTACAGAAAAAAAAAAAGAAATAAAGAAAGGAAAACCTACTTGTTAACTATATAGCTCCTAGATGGTCCACTAAATATTTCACAATTGTCTTTTTGGTAATCAATAACCTCTCAACATATTTGTTAAAAATACAGGTTCTACAAGTTTCACTTCAGATCACAGGGTTAGAATGTCCAAGGAGAGTACCTAGAACTCTGGATTTTTAAAAAGACTCAAGTAGTTCTTATCTTTGAGAAAGTTTGAGCAACTGTGCTCTGACACACTAGCAAAAACAACAAAAACAGGGGAAAGCAAGTCTAGAGTTAGAAAAATGTATCTTTTTCCTACCCCCAGCCTTCCCAAATCTACCTTCTTATTCTTTCTCTATCTTGGCAAATAATACTTCATCCACCTAGCATTTCATCAGAGTCAGAAACCTATAGGTTTGTAACTTAGCGAACAATAAGAAATATATTGCTGAATATTTTCCTTGGGTACACAAAATTTCTGGCTACATACTCATATGTCAATTAATGCTTATTTCTTGCTGTAAAATAGCAGTAGTTAATAAAAGTATTTCACCACTCTGGCAAAATAACCTCTGTACATGTTCCACTGCTACAAAAATTATATTGAAAACCTGGAGACTGACATTTTGAACTTCAGGTATTCCTCAACTATGGAAAAGCAGGTTGAGATGTCAGAGGCTATAATGAGAAGAGTTCTTATTTTTATTAATTTCTAAATTGTTTTGTGTTAAGGTAGATGTGCAGGTATGGGATGAATAGGTAGGTCATTGAAGCAGTAGTTAAAAATTGTAAAAGCTTTGGTGAAATTGCACATGGAAATTTAGACTTTGGCTCAGCTGGGAGATTTTGAAGAAAGGATATTTCTGATTCTTCACTGATTGTTGAGAAGGCTCTTACGGGGAACCACCTTAACATTTTGGAAAGAAGTCAATTTTGTAGCCAGACAATGGATTTTGAGAAGTTTGCTGACTATTTTAAGTCTCAGATTTGAGACTTGTGAAATGGGATTAAAATATATATATTGCTTGGGAGTGTGGTTATAAAATTATATGATAAAATAATGACAATTAATTATATTTGCCCTGTGTTTTTCCCTGACAAAAAGACCCAATTTAAATTAGTTACTCTGTATAGGTTGGTGTGGGTATTTTTGAGAAACACCTTCCTGGTGATGAAGAAAAGAATATTCTGGCAAAGTAGTATACTTTCTCCAATATTGACTTTTCGGAGATCTAGATATTACGTGAAGAAATTGACATGACTTGTAAAGGAAAAGTGGATAATTGTAGATTATTTAGGAGGCAGTCATTATTTACTGTGCCTATTTAAATCTCAGGGCACAGAGCTAGAACTGAAGAGTTCAGCAAGGAGAAAGAACCCCTAAGAAAAGGTTGCCCAAGGATTATTTCTTTCAGTTTTTAGCCTGAAATACTGGGTGTATGGTGCTGGTAATTCCTGAGCTAGAGGAATATCATAGGAGGAACCATGTTTTGTGGGCAAAATAAAAGATTTCATTTTGATATGTAAATATGTAAAGTAAAAATTTGAATATGTCCTATTTGACAGTCAAATATCTGTCACGTGTACCTCCATGGCTGAATCATGTCAATATATGGCAAAACCCACAACAATACTGTAAAGTAATTCGCCTCCAGTTAAACTAAATTAATTAAAAAAAAAAAAAAGATCTGTCCTGGAGATGTGAATTTGTTTACTGGTCAGCATAGATGTGGTGTTTAAAGCCCTGAAAATGCCTGCATCTTGAACCAACAACAATTAAGGCCTGAACAACCCCAGGCCTTTGTCAACTTTGATAGACGAGCCAAAGAAATACATATAAAGTTTATGTTAAAATTAATGGGAAAGACAGATTACTTAGAGATATTGAGACAACTAGCTATTAGCTAACAAATTGCAGAAATAATAAAATTGTATAGAATATATTTGATCAGGTATTCAAATGTAAACAGTGAAGTCACTCACATGCTAGATGTAAATGTATAAAACTACAAAGAGGCTTCCCCAGTGGCTCAGCAGTCTACCTGCAGTGCAGGAAACTCAGGAAATGTGGGTTTGATCCCTGGGTTGGGAAGATCCCCTGGTGGAGGGCATGGCAACCCACTCTAGTATTCTTTTGGTGAAAATCCCATGGACAGAGGAGTCTGGTGAGCTACAGTCTATGGGGTTGCAAAGAATCAGACGTGACTAAAGTGACTGAGCACACACCCATAAATTATTTTAGCGGCAATATTTTATAAGCAAACATTAAATAATTTTTCTAAATTCTATTAGCTGATATTTTCTCTGTATCTTTTTTTTTCTTTTGTATTTGTATGTCAGTTTAACTCACGAGAGAGTGTCTTCTTTTAACCCAGTTTTTTTTTATTTAATATTCCCACTCTGTTTTAATACATGCAATATCAGGTTTCTCAGTAGAGAAGAAATATAGAATTTGGGTTGTTAATGTTGAAAACTCCTTGCTTTTTAGATTTGGGCTTCTGAAACTTGGTTTATTTAGGGCTTCTCATCAGACCTTGATTTTTCAGGTTTCTGTGATTGCTTCTCCAAAATAATCAGTGTCTGAAGGTGACGACTCCAATAAATGTAAAATTATGCAGGCTTTTAAGAAAATTATGTGTAAAAGAATTCAATACTCTTGAATGTGAGGCCTTAATAGCATTGCTTTCATCTGAGTCCTCTATGCACTTGGCCCAGAATTTCAATATGTTTTGCCCCCTCAGACCACATATCACAACTATGAACACTGTTGAGCTCATTAGAACAAAATGGTGATGTAATTAAGTTTTCCCTTGGTGTCCTTTGTTCATCTTCTTCCAGGTGTTGCCCACTTTTCCTGGGCTTTACATGCCTGCTTGTGACCCATCATGAATGCATAGAATGGGTTTAATGGTGAGGCTGCTTCTGTCTTATAAAGACTTCTTTATCATTACATGATGTATATCTCTATTTCAGTTGCCTTTTATTGTATCTTTTTTTTTTTTTTAACTAAAGTATTTGAGCTTCCCTGATGGCTCAGACAGTAAAGAATCTTCCTGTAATGCAGGAGACCTGGGTTCAGTCCCTGAGTTGAGAAGATCCCCTGGAGGAGAAAACGGCAACCCACTCCAGTATTCTTGCCTGGAGAATCCCTTGGATGTAGGAGCCTAACAAGCTCAGTTCATGGGGTCGCAAGGAGTTGGAAGACAAGTGAGTGACTAACACTTTGAACACTTTTGATAGCTGATTTACAATATTGTGTTGGATTCTGGTATACAAAAAATGATTAAATTATGCATACATATATATTCTTTTTCATTATAAGTTATTACAAGATATTGAATATAGTTCCCTGTACTATGTAGGAGGAACGTGCTATTTATTTTATATTTATTAGTTTGTATCAGCCAGGCATGCTGCAGTCCATGGGGTTGCAAAGAGTTGGACACAACTGAGTGACTGAACTGAACTGAACTGAACTGATCTGCTGATACCATTATTATGTCTTTTAAAAAAGTTTAATGATTTTCTTTGAAAGTAATGTGTATTTTTGCTATATTTATTCCTATATACCTGACAATTTATTTTTGTAAATACTATCAATTAAAATTTAAATTTTCTAATTATTTTTGATATTGTAATTACAATTAGTATTTAGTAATCTTAAGTTCACTGAACTCTTAAACTAATAATTTATCTTAACTTCTTTGGATTTTTCTATATACATTATCACATCTTCTGCAAATAATGTTTGTTTTCTTTCCTACAACTTTTTACAAAATATTTTTGTCATATTCATTAGGAGCTTCAAAACAAGATTTAGTAGAAATATACCAGGAATCTGCATTTTTTTTCATTTTTTTTGAAGACAGTTCTTAAAGTTCATCATTAAGGTGATATTTGATATTTTCTGTAAGATTGTGGGAGATATATTTAATATAATTAAGGAAATGCTCATCTAGTCCTGGTTTGCTAAGGTTGTTTTATATTTTTGTTACAGTCAGTCATTTTTTTTTTACTTTTTAGATTCCATGTTAAGTGATAACATACAATATTTGTCTTTCTCTAGTGTGACTTATTTCACTTAAGCATAATACCTCCAAATTCATTTGTGTTGTTGCAACTGGCAAAACTAATCTTTGTTATTCACTTTTCTGTTAATGGTTACTTAGGTTGCTTCCATATAAAGCTATTATAAATAATGCTGCTATAAGCATTGGAGTGTGTGTGTATATCTTTTCAAATTAGGGTTTTTGTTTTCTTCAGATGTATATGGAAAACTGGAATTGCTGGATCACATGGTAGTTTAGTTTTAGTTTTTTAAGGAAACTTCGTACTGTTTCCCACAGTGGCTGCACCAATTTACATTTCCACCAACAGTGTGCAAGTGATTCCTTTTCTCCCCATCCAGACAGCATTTGTTATTTGTGGTGTTTTTGATGGTAGCCATTCTGACAAGTGTGAGGTGATATATTATTGTGGGTTTGATTTGCATTTCTGTGATGAGAGGTGACGTTGAGTATCTTTTCCTGTGCCTGTTGGCCATCTGTATGTCTTCTTCGGAAAAAAAATGCCCAATTCAGTTCTTTGTTCATTTTTATTTGGATTGTTTGATTTTTTTTTGATATTGAGTTGTATGAGCTGTTTATATATTTTGGATATTAACTCTTTATTGCTTATATCATTTATAAATATTTTCTCATACTCAATAGGTTTTCTTTATTTTGTTGATTGTTTCCTTTGCTGTACAAAAGCTTTTAAGTTTAATTAAGTCCTGTTTATCTCAGCAATCTTGATTCCAGCTTGTGCTTCTTCCAGCCCAGCATTTCTCATGATGTACTCTGCGTATAAGTTAAATAAGCAGGGTGACAATATACAGCCTTGATGTACTCTGGGAGAAATATCAATAACCTCAGATATGCAGATGACACCACCCTTATGGCAGAAAGTCAAGAGAAACTAAAAAGCCTCTTGATGAAGGTGAAAGAGAAGAGTGAAAAACTTGGCTTAAAACTCAACATTCAGAAAATGAAGATCATGGCATCCGGTCCCATCACTTCATGGGAAATAGATGGGGAAACAGTGGAAACAGTGTCAGACTTTATTTTTTGGGGCTCCAAAATCACTGCAGATGGTGACTGCAGCTATGAAATTAAAACATGCTTACTCCTTGGAAGAAAAGTTATGACCAACCCAGATAGCATATTGAAAAGCAGAGACATTACTTTACCAACAAAGGTCCGTCTAGTGAAGGCTATGGTTTTTACTGTGGTCATGTATGGATGTGAGAGTTGGACTGTGAAGAAAGCTGAGCGCCGAAGAATTGATGCTTTTGAAGTGTGGTGTTGGAGAAGACTCTTGAGAGTCCCTTGGACTGCAAGGAGATCCAACCAGTCCATTCTGAAGGAGATCAGCCCTGGGATTTCTTTGGAAGGAATGATGCTAAAGCTGAAACTCCAATACTTTGGCCACCTCATGGGAAGAGCTGACTCATTGGAAAAGACCCTGATGCTGGGAGGGATTGGGGGCAGGAGGAGAAGGGGACAGCAGAGGATGAGATGGCTGGATGGCATCACTGACTCGATGGACGTGAGTCTGAGTGAACTCCGGGAGTTGGTGATGGACAGGGAGGCTTGGCGTGCTACGATTCATGGGGTAGCAAAGAATCAGATACGACTGAGCGACTGAACTGAACTGAGGTCCTATTTATTTATTTCTACTTTTATTTTCTTTGCCTTAGGACGCAGATCCAAAAAATATTGTTATAATTTATTCAAAGAATCTTCTACTTGTGGTTTCTTAGGAGTTTTTGACTCCTGGTCTTAAATTTAGATCTTTAACACATTTTGAGTTTATTTTTGTATATGGTGTGAGATAATGTTCTAATTTTATATGTAGTTTCCCAGGGCACAACTTACTAAAGAAACTGTTTGCTCCATTGTATGTTCTTGTCTCATTGACAGAGATTAATTGACCATGAGTGCATGGTTTTATTTCTGGGCTTTCTATTCTGTTCCACTGATCTATTTTTTTTGTACCAGAATCTTACAGTTCTGATTGCTATGTCTTTACACTTTTCTGAAGTTAGAGACTGCTATACCTTACTCCAGCTCTGTTCTTCTTTCTCAGGATTTTTTTTTTTTTTTTTTGGCTATTCAAGGTTTTTGGTGGTTCCATACAAATTTTACAATTATTTGTTCTAGTTCTGTGAAAAATGCTATCATTATTTTGTCAGGGACTGTATTGAATCTGTAGATTGCCTTGGGTAGTATGGTCCTTTTAACATTTATTTCTTCCAATCCATGAATACAGTATATATTTCCCATCTATTTGTGTCCATTTTCTTTCATTGGTGTCCTATAGTTTTCCAAATGTGAATCTTTTACCTCCTTATTGCTATGTATACTGTGTTTTTTTTTTTTTCATGTGATTGTAAGTGGGACTGTTTCCTTAATTTCTTTTTCTGATAGTTCTCTGGAAGATGTAGGGATGCAACAGATTTCTATGTATTAATTTTGTATCCTTCATCTTTACTATATTCATTGATGAGCTCCATCTAGTAGATTGTGGTAGTATCTTTAGAATTGTTTATGTATTTTATAATGTCACCTATAAACAGTGGCAGTTTTACTTCTTCCCTTGCTTTTTTGATTCCTTTTTCTTGTCTGATTTCTGTGACTAGGGATTTCAATGCTATGTTAAATAAAAGTAATGAGAGTGGGCATCCTTGTCTTGTACCTGATCTTAGGGAAAATGCTTTCAGCTTTTCAGCATCGAATATGATGTAGTTGGCCTATAGTTTTGCTTTTTTGTGATATCATTTTTTGGTTTTGTTAGTGGGGCATTGCTGGCTTCATGGAATGAGTTTGGAAGTGTTGTTTCTTCTGCATTTATTTTTTTTAATAGAAGAATGGGTGTTAACTCATCCTTAAATATTTGGTAGAATTCACTTTGAAGGCTTCCAGTCCGAGATTTTTGTTTGCTGGGAGTTTTTTTTCCTGATTCAATTTTGTTAATGGTAATTGATTTCTTTATTTTTTCTTCCTGGCTCAATCCTGGGATATTGTACATTTATTGGATTTGTCCATTTTATTGCCATATAATTGTTCATAGTAATCTGTTAATTATCCTTTGTATTTCTATGGTATCTGTTGTAATTTCTCCATTTTCAATTCTGATCTTTTTGATTTGGTCCTCTTGTTTCCTTAATGAATCTAGCTAAAGGTTTATTAATTTTGTTTATCTTTTCAAAAAACCAACTTACTTTTATTGAACTGTTTTATTGTTTTTTAGTCTCATTTATTTCTGCTCTGATCTTTATGATTTCTTTCCTTCTACTAAATTTAGGTTTTGTTTGTTCTTCTTTTTCTAGTTCCTTTAGTTGTAAGGTAAGATTATTGATTTGTTATTTTTCTTGCTTGTATTGTTATAAATTTCCCTCTTAGAACCACTTTTGCTGCCCATAGATTTTTGGATCACTCTGTTTTCTTTTTTATTTACCTCCAGTCATTTTTGACTCTTATTTCTTCAGTTATCCATTCCTTTTAGTAGTATATTGTTTAACCTTCTTGTGTTTGTGGGGTTTTTTTTTTTTTTTTCCATTTTTTCCCCTTGAAGTTGATTTCTAGTCTCTAGACATTGTGGTTGAAAAATATGCTTTATAGGATTTCAGTTTTCCTGAATTTACTTGGGCTTGTTTTGTGGCCTAGTATGTGATCTGTCCAGGAGAATGTTCCATATGTACTTGAATATTCTCTATTTTTAGTTTTTTTTTCATTCTAAGTACAATGTGTCTTGATGTGGTCCTCTTTGTGTTGACCCTTTTGGGGACCCTGTGCTTCCTGGACTTGGAAATCTGTTTCTTTTTGCATGTAGGGAAGTTTTCAACTATTAGGTCTTCAAATATGTTCTCCATCCTTTTCTCTTTCTTCAGAGACTCCTAT
This sequence comes from Bos mutus, assembly GCF_027580195.1. Classification (NCBI taxonomy): domain Eukaryota; kingdom Metazoa; phylum Chordata; class Mammalia; order Artiodactyla; family Bovidae; genus Bos; species Bos mutus. The sequence goes on along the minus strand of NC_091617.1, from coordinate 120,494,796 downwards.
AATGAAAATGCTAGTATTATTTCTGTTGTCCCAGAGATTTCTTAAACTGCCCTCATTCTTTTAATCCTTTTTCTTTTTTCTGTTTTGCTTCAGTGATTTCCACTGTTCTGTCTTCCAGCTTGTTGATCTGTTCCTCTGCATCATTTAAACTGCTGTTGATTTCTTCTAATATATTTTTCATTTCAGTTATTGTAGTTTTTATGCATTCTTGCTAAAATCTTCTAACTTCTCATTCTGTTCATCCATTCTTCTTCTGTGTTCTTTGATTATCTTTATAATCATTACTATGAATACTTTGTCTGGTAGATTGCCTATCTTTACTTCACTTAGTTCTTGTTCTGAGGTTTTACCTTGCTCCTTTGTTTACAACATATTCCTCTATCACTTCATTTTGTCTAATTTGCTGTTTTCATTTCCGTGCACCTTGTAGGTTTGTTGTGTTTCCTTGGAAAAGTGGCCTCTCATAACAAATGTCCTAAATGTCCCAGGAGCACGCTCCCCTCTGCTCACCAGGGCTATATATACTCTAGGGATGTCCCCTTTGTGGGCTGTGTGCATCCTTTTGTTGTATTGAACTGACTCTTGTGGACATCCTAGTAGGTGAGGCTGGCCCCCAGTCTGAGTGGTTGCCAAGCCCTGCCTTGTACATAGGCTACTGGTTGCTGATTGTCAAGTCTGGGTCCTGAGAAAGCTGGCTGTGGAACCCTCAGGTGCCCAGGGACTAGTGCTGCATCATTAGTGGGCTTTTGCTCTGGGCCCTGGAGTGTGTTAAATTTTACTTCTACCCTTTAAGAGTAAAGCCTTAGTTGTTTCAATTTACTGCCTCCATGCTGGGTCTCAGAGCATCTGAAAGCTTGTGTGAATCTTTTATGGGTGTACTTTCAGTCTCTTCCAGCTCTCCTATACAAAGCTCTGCTGGTCTTCAAAGTCAGATATTCTGGTGGGTTGTCTTCCTTGTGAAGTATCCTAATACGGAGCTTGAACCCTTCATTTCTTGGGGAGAACCTCTGCAATTGCGATTATCTTCCTTTTTATGAGTCACCTACCCAAGGATGAGGATCTTGATTATATTATGTCTCAGCTTCTCCTTCTATCTCATTGCAGTTCCTTCTTAATATCTTTAGTTGTGGAAAATATATTTTGCTTCTCTTCAGATCATTCTTATTGATGGTTTATCTGTAAAATGTTGTGAATTTGGTGTGTCCATGGGGAAGGGTCTTCCCCATGAGCACAGGGTCTTCCTACTATGTTCTTTTGTCTGTTCCCCTCAACCTTGTTCTATCTAGTCTGGAAAGTGGTTTGTGAAGTCATTATTATTATTATATAACTATACATTTCTGTCTTCCATTCTGTAAATTTTTGAATATATATTGTGAGTCTTTTAAAAATATTTACTTATTTTTATTTATTTGGCTGTGCTAGGTCTTAGTTACTGCACAAGGGATCTTCAATTTTAGTTGTGGAATGAGGTTCTAGTTCCTCAAGCAGGGATGAAACCCAGTCTCGCTGCATTGGGAGTTAAGTCTTAACCACTGGATAGCCAGGGAAGTCCCTTGAGAGTGTTTTATTAGTTTCTGGGTTTCTGACCACTGGTAAGCAGAACTGGTACCTGGGGGTCTCTGGCTGCTGGGCGCTGAGGGTCCTGGGTCCAGTGCCTGTGCACTGATATGTGGGACCATGCCCGAGGCCCTCTGGTGGGCAGGGTTGTGTCCAGGGGTGGCTTTCGAGTCAGAGGGTCTTAAAACAACTTGTTCTCTGATGGGTGGGGCTGCATTTCCACCCAGTTAGTTGCTTGATCTGAGATGTCCCAGTACTTGTGCCTGCTGGCTGATGGGCAGAGGCAGAGCTAGGTCCTGATACTAGTAAATTAGAGAGAGGAGTCCCACATGGCACTTGCTAGCTCCGGTGTCCATATGGTAGAAGCAGGTCCCCAAAGTGGCTGATACCAGAGTCCGTGTCTTCAAAATGAGCTCCAGTTGCCCTCTGCTTCTCTGAGAGACTCTCCAAGGTCAGAAAGTGGGTCTGACCTGGGCTTCTGTCAAATTACTGCTTTTGTTCTTTTTCCTGAACTGTATTAAATATTACTTGTGCCCTTTAAGAGTGAAGTCTCTTTTTCCCATAGCTCTCTGCTTCACCTAAAAGTGAGCCCCACTGGCTTTCAAAACCAACCATTCTGGGGGCTCATCTTCCCAGTGCAAGACCCCCAGGTTGAGGAACCCAGTGTGGGCCTCAGATCTCTTTCTCATTTGGGAGAACTCTTGTTATTCTAATTATTCTCCTATTTTGTGGATTGCTTACCTAAATGCGTGAGTCTTAACTTTACAGCAACTGTGTTCCTCCTATCCATTGTTGGGGTTATTTCTTTATATCTTTAGTTGCAGAAGATTTTTCTGGTAGGTTCTGATCTTTCTTGTTAATGTGCTGTGCTAAGTCACTTCAATTGTGTCTGACTCTGTGACCCCATTGACTGTAGCCCCAGGCTCCTCCATCCATGGGATTCTCCAGAGAAGAATACTGGAGTGGGTTGCCATTTCCTTCTCCATTCTTGTTAATAGTTGTTCTGTAAATAGGTGTAATTTCAGTTTGCCCATGAGAGGAAGTGAGCTCAGGATCTTCCTATTCTGCCATCTTGGGAACTCTCATCTCCAATATCCCTTGATTTTTATAAAAACCAAGAGCTAGTTCCTGTTAACATGATAGTTCTCCACTATTTCTTTCAGTCTAACATTCTCTGCTATGCTACAAAGCCCCGCAAGACTGAGGATTATAATGCACTCCAAGTAATATACTGAGATCTGGATGTTCCAGGGAAGGAGGTATTCTTTATATGACTCAAAGAATGCTGCTTCCTTGAAAAGAATTTTGCACTCCCTCTAATACCTATAAGTGTTTAACTGAGTACCTGCTCTGAATGTTCTACAGAACACCTGGTGTCTAATATCACCTCTGGTAGCCTTATCTCAGCATATGGTTCATCATCAGTGTAGGGGCAAGTGGTGGCTTTCCTCACACTCCTCACCCTGTGTATCATATGTAAACTAAGTAAATAGGTGCTTACTTTGAAAATATAGCTTTAAGACATATTTTTCAGCATCTTATTCATATCCGTGTAAGTTTAGCCCTTATAGACTTCCCAGTGACAATGTACAGACTCATCCCTATTTCTGTTGAAAGGTAATTTCCTTTTGTTGTTTGTTCTGGTTCCCCCTTTTTGTTTTTTAATACAGAACAAATGGAAATATTTTTGTGCAGTCTTTACACAGAAGGCAACCCTCTAAGTCACTTAAAATATACATGTTGTGTTTGTATAAAAAATGGTATAAATTAAAGATAATTTAAGAATAACTTAAAATTAGTGTTAAGATAATCTAACTTCTTTTTAGTTCAGTTAAGCAGCTCTTTCTGGCCTCATATTCATAAATCCTACCTCCTGTCATTTTCTCAGAGAAAATTAGTAACAGAATATCGCTTTAGCAACTCAGAATTTTCAGTGTGTTACCTCGGCTTGATCTCAAAGTCTTAGCTCATTTTATCGATAGGCTTTACTGTCTTTGTTTAATTAAGTTCAAGATTTCAAACTTTAAACTTCCGTCTCTCTGCTTCCATTATCTATCTCTATAGTGTAGGGGAGGGGAAGCATACTATAGTGTTATGCTTAGGTCTTAACCTTTTGGTGAACCTGTGCATTGTTTATAGTTTCTGGCCTCAACCAGACCCACCTTGCACCCTATGGAATACCTGACTATGTTTCTGTAGATTGTAAAGTATGGTTCATTTTTCTGTTCATGGTTTTATCTCTTCAGTGACATCTAGTTGTATTGATTACAATTCAATCTCAGCATTTTAATTTATTTACCATTTTTTTAGAATCCAGACTTTTTCCTTAAACTCTTTCTTAGGAGAGACCACAGTGGCAAGCATCTCTTTTTGTTTTACTCTGGCATCAAGGCTGATCTTGGGCCACCTATTTTCTGTCTTTATATCACATGTAATGTTTGATTTGAGCCCAGTTATTCATTCTAAAGGAGATCAGTCCTGGCTGTTCTTTGGAAGTACTGATGCTAAAGCTGAAACTCCAATACTTTGGAGTTTCCAATACTTTGGCCACCTCATGCGAAGAGTCGACTCATTGGAAAAGACTCTGATGCTGGGAGGGATTGGGGGCAGGAGGAGAAGGGGACGACAGAGGATGAGATGGCTGGATGGCATCACTGACTCGATGGACGTGAGTCTGAGTGAACTCCGGAAGTTGGTGATGGACAGGGAGGCCTGGCATGCTGCGATTCATGGGGTCGCAAAGAGTCGGACACGACTGAGTGACTGAACTGAACAGAACTGAACTGATTCACCAAAAACTCTCAAAAACTACCATAGATTTTAATTTACCTCCTCTTCCCTAATTGACTTCCTCATCTTCTACATGCTTTTACATTTGAACCTCATCAGTCACTTGCCCTTTCCTAGTGGGAAAGTTCCCCTTCAACAATGTTTGTGAGATTCCCTTAACTGAATGATAAGTCTGATCAAAACTTCAAAAGCTTTAGTAAACATAACTCAAATTTATTACCTAGGTACCATTAAAATGACTTCAGTTATTGTCAGAATAAATCTTAGAGTGAGAGTTGGGGAAGGAGAACTTTCCAAAAGAGTACCGTTATTTTGCTTCTTTTTTTTGTTTTGTTTTGTTTAAATATTGCTTTAGAAGCGGTAGAAGGGAATAACCGTGTCTTCAATTTCAATTGGGATAAAACAAACGAACATCAATTGAACCTATAAGAATACATACACTGACTTTAAACTAGAGTGTAACTTTGTACCACTCCCTTCTTAACTAACATAGTCTTTTAACCCACAGAATATTCTTCTATGAGATGGGTCCCTGTACTTGATGAGTAGCTTTAGAAAAATTGGTGGTTTTGCATCAGCAGTTACAGTAACTAGAGAAGAATTATTGCTTCCTTAACTTTGTGGCTCTGTATGTCAACAGGAAAAATAGCTAGAAAAATTAAAGCCAGATGGCTCTAGAGGAAATGCCTGTAATACTTCGGCTGTTGTTAAGACACCCTGGGAGGACTTCTTTTATGGCTGGTCACCATGTCTCTGCTTTACTGGTCCATCTGTTCGCTAGATCTTGTATAAGACCACTTGTGGCCCCAGTTAACTTTAACTGAGCAGCAAAGTACCTTGTTCTAGCTGCACAGTGCCTGCTAAAAACAAATAACTTTGGTGGCATAAAGAAGTAAAGAACAGACAAGACAAGATGTTGAATGTGCTGCTTGTAGACTAACAAAGCCTCAGCTAAAACAGAAAGGAAATATTTAAGACAACTTGACAAATCACTTTTAAGTCACCAGAACTGTCTTCTATTTTTTCCACATAAGTGATCTTTTGGCAACAGAAAGCCTAGAAAAGTTGTGAAAATTAATTTCCTTCTCCAGTAACCTGAAGAAAACCATCTTTTATAATTTTGCTCAACCACTTATATAAGAGTGGCTAGGCATGAGAATGATAGTCCATATGAAATCCACAAATTCCTTAGTTTCAATAAGCTTAACAGATAGCATTGTTAGGAAATGATCATACCTGTTAAACGCAGTGGCATGTGGGTAAAACAGCTCTCAAAGATGAGGGAAACCCCTAATCTTGAAGGCTTGGCAGAGTTTCATTACGTAATCCATGGCCCATTTAAACTTCCAATGGTTTAAGAACAGGCTTGCAAAATTCCTGAATATTTAAAATTTAGCTCTCAAAGCCTCAGTGTAGTAAATGCCAGCTCACCTTTGGACATATTGCAAATAACCAGCACAGTTATGGTTTATAGCAGGTGTGTTTGAATATGGAAAGAGTTTCTTGCAAAGTCATGATTAGAAGGAATCTGATACATATAATAGGCATGACATTCCCTGGAATGGTTTAGCAAACACCAAAAAGAGGAGTTTGGTTCAAAGGCTTTTTATTGCTTTTCACAAACTACTAAGGACATTGTTGGATTATGTTGCATAGGAATTTTCTGACACAGTTTCAGTATTTACAATAGTTTGAAAGATTGAGACAAAATTGGAACATAGTGTTAGTGGTCAGTTTTACTCAACAATACAAGGTAAAAAATGCACTGAATACTCCTAATATATGGTAATAAAAATTATAGTAGGAAATGGGCAATCTCATTATTTAATAAATCTCTGTCCTTTAAATTAAGCTATGTATCTTAACTGGAGATGTTTTTAATTGCAGTGGAATTTAAGAATAAATGTTTGAATGGCTGTGCATTCTGGGGTGGTTGGCATCTAATTGCCAAAAGGAATATAAGATTGACAAGAAATGCAAACTATAAAGCACCTGAAAATTTTCAGGTTCTTTACAATGGAACAAAGGGATCTAATTGCAGAGTTTATTGGTGTTCTGTTTTCTGCTTTGCAGAATTCCATGAAGATTATCATCCAAGTAATTAGTAAGCAAAAAACAAACAAACAAAATCCCCCAATATCTCTAATATTGTCGTGCTATGTTGACAAATTTAGGACCTGCTCTCCAAGGGTACAATCTTTGTATTAAAAACGGCTAAAAGAGATGTATGTAGTTTTGGCAAGGTGTGAGTAGATTTTACATGTTCATGCCATTTCTCATTTTTTTGTTGTTGTTGTTATGAGAAGGATTTATTTTATTATTAGAAGAGATAGCCTACAGCCAGAAATATTCCCCCAAAATGACCTTGAATAATTTGAGGAGATTGATTTGAAGTCAGAGTAAGGTACAGAAGTATATTTGGCTACAAACCAGCTTGAGAATTTTTTGAAATATGTTTTTATAAGTTGAATATTGAAATACTTTGCATCTTCATAAAGTGTGTGTATATATATATATATATATATATATTTTTTTTTATTAACTCTGTAAAATCACTCTTCTAAAAAAGCAGTGAGTGACTGGATTAGGAGAATTATACTCAGATACTAGTTTGCCTGGATTGAAATCTTGGTTTGTTGGCCATTTAAAAAACATTTACTTGTACTTCATTTCCTCCATCTGTAAATAAGTATTATAATAATAGTATTTTCTTCACATAGTTATTGCAAAGATAAAATGGGTTCATGTATATATTTTAACAAAAATCATGTCCTACTAAAAGTACTTTTCTGTAATTTGTTCTTCTGATTTCATAATAGAGTTCATTCATTTAACCTATAATCCTGAGTCTTTGTAAAACCTTCCTGATATTGTATATATATATATATATATATATACTACATTTATACATATATATAAAGAGAGAGGCTATATCTTGACATAAAATTTTTTAAGCATCTTACTACCAATAATACTAAAATGATTTTTCAGTACTTCAAGTTCTGATAGTTACTTATAGAGTCAATAAACAATTTATAATTTTTTTAAAAAACACTATAAGTAAAGAGGGCATTTGATTAACAGTTAATAGCATACTTAAATCTAACCTAGAAATTCAAGGTTTAAAATGTATTTTCTATTGCCAAGAAGTAAGTATTCATTTGAATGTGTTTGGGAGAGTTGAATACAGGATATTTGGAATACAGCATGCAGTCCTGGTTTCCCTGTTTCATGAAAGGGTAACCCACACCATTTAAAAAGAGTTGTTTCACTGGCTCATGGGTATATAATTGGAATAAGTGAAACTGGTATCAGTCTTGAATAGTCTTACTAGAGGCAGTGCCACAGAGGCAGTCCTGCACAGACTATCATATGGATCTACTTCATTTCTAGCGAACTATGCCAGAGCTTTAGAGCTACTAATAACTCCTAGAAGGACCTCTAACTTGCAGTATTTAAAGCCCTAGTTTCTGTCCTCCCTGTGAATTACCGACTCAATTATCTGGTGAGAAGTCTTCTATTTAGTAGCAGTAACTGCTGAATCGTTCTGTAAAGTAAAAACTAATAAACCTTCTAGGATGAAAAGTATTAGAAGACAGAAGGTTGCCAAAAGGGTCTGTTTTTAACCAACATGTGCATATGTTGAAGGCATACATGCAGAACCTCTTCGTGGTTTCACAGGAAAAGGTGGCAACCCAACCTCAGCATGATAGCAATTATGTATAAAGAATAATGCATTCTCAACTTCAGTGTGATACAGTTTATATTTTTAGGTACAGTGTGATTTTTAAGTCTGTTAGGTTGGTAATTAAAATTAAGGTAGGTTCATGAATAATTCATGATGAGTGAAAAAAGGCTTATATATGAAAAATGATGCCACTAGTCAGGTATTTAGGAATTAGAAATTTTCTTCTTTCAGAAATTCATTGCCTCCAATGAAAAGTGCATACTTTTTATAGCAAAAGTAAATCTGTCTTGATTCCTTTACTCCTTGGGACTCCTAATGGAGTAAGGAGCACAAACCAAAAGGAAATCCTGAAATATTTTCACTTATTCCAACCTAAAGAAGAATTTCAGAGGTCTTTGTAGTTATTTCAATGTCCATTAATCGATTTTAACTTAGGGTAACTTTATGTTTCTTTGTAATGTTAAAGAATCTTCGGATTAAATTTTAAATCTTGAACAACAGTGAATTTAACCATTTAGAGTAAGAACAGCTAAATTTAAGATAATGTTTTAGTTGTGACATCAAATTCAAGAAAAGATAGGCTGTCTGCTCTTATCATTTTATAACCACTTTGTGATAGATCATAGAACATTGCAGGCAAATCTGGGACTCTGCCCGTGTGTTGATTCTACTTGTCAGGTTTTCCTCTAAAACCACAGTGCCTCCCTGCAATTCACTCACATTTGAGTGGGGCACAGTTCTTGCTGCAAGAATCAAGAGCCTACCTGCATCCACTACAAAACATTAATCATAAAGTCTTATTCAGTGCCCTTGTACTGCATTATGCTACTAATCCTACTAAGCATAGTTTAGTGTCTGAAATCCTCTTAAATGAGACCTTTGTTAATAATTTTCCATGGTAACTTATTTGATCTCGGATCTGGGAAATATATTCCTCTCATTTGGGATATTTAATTCTCTAAATCTATGATGTGTTGATTAATTCCAGGCTCTTTAGTTACAAGAAACTATACATAACAGCTAAGCAAAATTAGTAAAGGCTCGAGACTATTCTTGTGTCTGCATATTATGTATCATCATTTAAATGACACTAAGCCTACTTATAAAAATGAGACTACAATAATACTATTAAATACATAAATTTAATTTTCTGGGCCATTATTAAAACAAGTCCTAAAAAAGGTAGAAAACAGATTAGGTTGCTATGCATATCTTTATTAAAATAGGAAGGCAATTTAGAATTAGAAGACAAATTAATGTCAAAACCTATCATATGGAATTAGTGTAGTATTATATTCTGATCTTTTTGATAACTGTTTTTGGTCATTGAGAATAAAATTCCTCATAAGTAAGTCCTTATGTTTCTTATTTCAATAAGAAACATATCTTGTTAACAGATCAAATTACCTTGCATTTGACCAGAAATATTTACTACTTATGTTGATAACTTCTCCAATTTTTCATGGTTTACTTAAATTATAATACTAGGTAACAAATTAGCCATTGATTGTATTTAGTTAAATAAATTATATATATATATTATATGTTTATATGTATATATAGGGGCTTCCCTGGTGGCTCAGCAGAAAAGAATCTGCCTGCAGTGCAGGAGGTGCAGGAGACCTGGATTCGATACCTGGGTCAGAAAGATCCCCTGGAGAAGGTCATGGCAACCCACTCCAGTATTCTCACCTGGAGAATCCCCATGGACAGAGGAGACTGGTGGGCTACAGCCCATAGGGTCGCAAAGAGTCAGACAGGACTGAAGCGACTTAGCACGCAGGCATTTGTAAATACAGTATATGTTTTCTCATAAAAATAATGCCACATGAAAAACCATAGCCTTGACTAGACGGACCTTTGTTGGCAAAGTAATGTCTCTGCTTTTGAATATGCTGTCTAGGTTGGTCATAACTTTTCTTCCAAGGAGCAAGTGCTTTTTAATTTCAAGGCTGCAGTCACTATCTGGAGTGATTTTGGAGCCCAAAAAGATAAAGTCTGACACTGTTTCCACTGTTTCCCCATCTATTTGTCATGAAGTGATGGGACCAGATGCCATGATCTTCGTTTTCTGAATGGTGAGCTTTAAGCCAACATTTTTACTCTCCTCTTTCACTTTCATCAAGAGGCTCTTTAGTTCTTCTTCACTTTCTGCCATAAGGGTGGTGTCATCTGCATATCTGAAGTTATTGATATTTCTCCCTGATCTTGATTACAGCTTGTGCTTCATCCAGCCCAGAGTTTCTCATGATGTACTCTGCATAGAAAAATAAGCAGGGTGACAATAGACAGCCTTGACGTACTCCTTTTCTATTTGGAATCAGTCTGTTGTTCCATGTCCGGTTCTAACTGTTGCTTCCTGACCTGCATACAGATTTCTCAAGAGGCAGGTCAGGTGGTCTGATTCCCATCTCTTGAATTTTCCACAGTTTGTTGTGATCCACACAGTCAAAGGCATTAGTATCAAACATACTACAACATCTCCCATTTGGAAAAAAAAAATCCCCCCCAATATTCTTGCCTGAATCCCCATGGACAGAGGAGCCCGTGGGCTGCAGTCCATAGGGTTGCAAAGAGTCAGACACAACTGATCGACTAAGCATACACACAGGCCACAAAAAGCAGCTTTGGTCAAAGTCCCCAGTGACCTCTGTGTTACCATATCCAAAGATAAGTTCTTAGTCTTCACCTTGCATTTAACCTACATATAGTGTATGACATAGTTGGTCATTTCTTCCTTGAAACATTTTATTCTAAACTCAAATGTTACTTCATCAGAGAGCCCATTCCTGAGCACTCTGAATTAAATAGCCAAAGTAACTAGCCCTTTCTGCTCTGTACTATTTACCCCTCTATTCTGCAGTATTGATTACCACCTGACATATTTTATATTTGTTTATTGACTTTATCCTTTATTTCAATCCCAACTTGAGCAAAGCAACTGTAAAATGGTATCTTTATGACAACTAGGGATTTTTAAATATAGACCAGTTATCAAATGATATTAAGCATAATTTTGTTAGGCATGGTTCTTATTGGGGGGAAATATTTATCAGTTAGAGGATGTATAATAAAGCATCTGTGAGTTAATGGAAAAAAAAAAAAAAAAATAATGCCACACATACTAGTAACACGCATAGCAACCTTTAAAATTACAAATTGCAAGATTATTATTTAGTCGCTAAGTCATGGTTTGATTTTGTGACCCAGCACCCCACTCCAGTACTCTTGCCTGGAAAATCCCATGGACGGAGGAATTGGAACAACTGAGTGACTTCACTTTCACTTTTCACTTTCATGCATTGGAGAAGGAAATGGCAACCCACTCCAGTGTTCTTGCCTGGAGAATCCCAGGGACCAGGGAGCCTAGTGGGCTGCTGTCTATGGGGTTGCACAGAGTCGGACACGACTGAAGCGACTTAGCAGCAGCAGCAGCAGACTTAGCTTGCTAGCTCTCCTCTGGAATTCAAATAGGGGTCGAACCTGCATCTCCTGCATTGTAGGCAGATTCTTTACTGAAAGATACAAGACCAATAAACCTTTACGGTCAAGGCACAATTCACTTTGACCCTAAAGGAAGTTAGGAGAGGTTGGGAGGAATGATCACCTCTAAAATCAGAAGCAAGGAAGAGGCTCACAAGGTATAGATTTTTGGAGGAGAGGGAATATATGCAACGTGTATATTGTACTCACATGTAATCTGAGTATTCGTTGCCTACCTTTAGTCAGATGAAATTAGCAATAATTTTATTGTTCAGTAAATATTCACCCTTTTCATGACAGAATTATATCTCCTACCTCCTAGACTCTGGCCAGGCATCAGTGTGATATTAGCAAATGGAACACAAGCAGGGAAATATGCTGGGAAGTGTAACTTGCCCTCTTACCTTCCTGTCTTTCTTCATGAGAAGAAAATAACTTGGTTAGCTGTTGGTTTAAAGAGGACATAATGCAGAAAACTGAGATAAAACCAAACCCAGTTTAGATTAGTCAAACTGCAGCCAATCTGTGGAGCAAAGGCAAGAAATAGCCTCCCTGGGTATTTGTGGGGAATCGGTTCTGGAACCTACTGAAGATACTAAAATCCATGGGTGCTCAAGTCCCACAGTCCAACCTCCATACACAGACTCAGCCAACCTGGGATCTGCTGTATGTATTTATTGAAAAAAACAAATCTGGGTATAAGTGGACCCTTATAGTTCAAACCTATGTTGTTTAAGGGTCGACTATATATGCTTTCTAAAAAATGCTACCATGTTCTGGAATGGGTGATCATACAGCATTATTGAGGCCATAGCCCAACTGACACATTCTTTAACTCAAGCAAGCATTAGATTAAGCCTATACAGTGGAATCCAAAGTAACTAACATTAACAAGAACAGTGATGATGATCTTGGTAGCAGCCATGATGAAAATATAAGTAAGTATTTTAATTGCACTGCTTTATTTTATATAAAAGACACTATTCTCATATTTGGAATACTTAAAATTTTAGCTTTACTCATTTGGAAATGTAATGTTTGCATATAACTTAAACCTCTGAATGCCTTGGAATAAGTTTACCCAACACTTTATTATGGTTGAACTACTTTCACCATGAAACTGAAAGTGAAGTCGCTCAGTCGTGTCCGACTCTTTGCGACCTCGTGGACGGTAGCCTACCAGGCTCCACAGTCCATGGGATTTTCCAGGCAAGAATATTGGAGTGGGCTGCTATTTCCTTCTCCAGGGGATCTTCCCAACCCAGGGATCGAACCCGGGTCTCCTGCATTGCAGATAGACGCTTTCCCATCTGAGCCACTAGAATAAACCCTGTATTCATATGAGAACTTTAGTTTTCTGGGTGAATGACAACAAAGACAGATCTCCTTGTCACTGATGCTGTGTGGCTCTGCCTTTGTGACTCTCTTCCCTTTGTTTATTATTTGCTTGGGCAGTCCTTCACTCTTTATGGGCTTCTCAGGTGGCTCAGACAGTAAATAATCTGCCTGAAGTGAGGGAGACCCAGGTCGGATCCCTGGATAGGGAAGATCCCCTAGAGAAGGAAATGGCAACCCACTCCAGTATTCTTGCCTGGAGAATTCCATGGACAGAGGAGCCTTGTGGGCTACAGTCCGTGGGGTTGCAAAGAATTGGATACAACTGAGTGACTAACACTTTACCTCACTCTTTAAACAGGCAAATGACCTTTGAGAATATATTGTTTCATCCTTTCATTAGCATACACCGTGACTTGCTTAAGTATTATAGGAAGATAAGCGCAATACAACCTGTCTATTCACTCCTGAGAGGGAGAGACAAGGAGGAAGGGAGAGAAGGAGGGAGAGAGAAATAAACGTACAGAGAAATAAAAGATTAATTTTACTCAAGGTTAAAAAATCTTCAAAAACAAGGAATCATTTCTACATTTTAAAGACATTAAAATTTAATAATGTGGAGGGGGAAAGAGGTTTAGTCATGTCCTAAACACTGGAAAGAGAATGTTTGGGGCTATAGAACATAGGGACCCACTGGAGAAGAGGAGGGAAGATGTAAGAAGAGAAAATAGATCAGAGGATATATGAACCAAACCACGCATGGTAGAGAAGGATACTGGTGGTGAAAGTTGAAAAGTGAAAATGGAGATTAGGTACTTTGAAACTGTGCACTTACTCAATCAGTGGTTTTTAGAAAGGGAAATTAAATTTGATTTTATCTTGTTTTAGAAATAACCTTTGTTGTTAATGTGGAAAAGAGATGGTGATGAAAAGGACCTGGAGACAGACCAGTGAGAAGTGAAGAGATTATTTTAATACTTCTGGAATTCTCATAGAGGCTGTGAGGATGGAGAACAGGGGTGCATCGGAGGCATCCCAGAAGGCAGTGGAAATTCCAGGACTCAGTAACAGCCTGGTTTAGCCCATTTGCTCTCTGTGTTCCCCACTCCAATATTAATATTAATATCCAGGCCCAGAGTCCTCTACTATGTCATCCTCTACCACATGGGATGAAAAGGAAAAATGTAAACGTGAGCAAGACAAAAGTTAATTTTCATTTTATAATCAATGCAGTCCTGGTTCTACTAGACCTTAACTTATGAATTCTCAAAAAATGCTAACACTTTAATTATTAATGAACAAATAAAGGCCATTCACATATGAATTTGATCCACTTATTGGCCCAAGCTCAAAAGGAGGTCTTAGTGCGTTAGACAATTAATTATTGAATGTTTTTGAAAGAAAAAAATAAAGTGTGTCTCTTAAATATGTAAAATTGACATAATACAAACAGTTTTCTATTTTCATTCAGTTTCTTAAACTAATTTTTTCAATAATATTAAAGATAGTTTAATGTACAAAGCTATATTATCAATATAATATTTTTGATATATATTTAATTATCAATATACTGTTAATAATTATTATTAACAAATAGGCATGGAAGAGATATCTCAGAAGAAAAAGGACCACATGCTACCAAGTATAGTTCTGCGAGTGTTTTATTCTGGCTTTGTTAATCATATGCAAATATGTATTAGAACCTTGATACATTCATCTTCATAATGTGTTTCCAGCTTGTTAAAGTGAAGTTTAAGAAGCTCCTGGAGGAGTAATAGGCTGCATATAATGGACTAGGGAGTGAAAAGTTTGGTTCTATATGCTTAATTAGTTTCTAATTTTCCTATAATCTCATCATGAGTCTCAAACAGAAAATAATATTGACCATACATATAGTACAAGTGGGTGCTGGCATTTTAGATCATTCTCAAGGGGGATGACTAAATTATTTACCAAGAGTAATGTATTACTCATTCAAATTAAACTTCACCTCGAGTGTAGTTTTAAATTCAGTGAGTAAATAGCACCCTGTGAACATCATAGGCTTACTGTTAAATTTAAGTGAATTAAGGTCCAGTATCATGTCTGTGAAGAAATAATCTCTGCCCTGCCCCCCTTACAGAAGAAAGGTTCACATCATATTCTATATCAGGGAAAGAGAAAAGGTAAACAGAAACAAAGTGAGTAAACAATAATGACAACAACAGAAAACAGAAAGATTCTGTCTAGTTCTAGACTCAAACTGAACCAAATCTGGAGCTTTCTTGGGAATGACTCTCTAACAAAAGTAATTTCATTCTGATCTTTCTAATGTGATGCTGCTGATATGTGACGATCTCTGTTAATATGATAATCATGTAAGAAAATTACTGATTTTCTGCCATGAACACTCACTACAAATTTGATAAATGCCTGGCTGATTTTATATCTTTAAAATTTTACTAGTTTTGCTAAAATCTGCAATCTGATGAAAACTTTTCTGCAAGTGAACTTATTTTTTTCCCAAGTACTTTTTGTCTCTAAGTCTGTCTTTGATGTTTGATTTCTAGTAAATGCTCAATAAACTGTTGCTATTACTGTTGTCACCTGATAAACAAACATTCTGGTGGCCTTGGCAAAACCATGATTCATTGAGTAGACAGTGTATTTCAGTGACCCTTCTTATATGAAGCAGTGATATTCACCATGTTTAGCTGAGTATGTGTATTTTTATAGGAACAGTGTGATCATATAAAACCATACCAGGTTGAAAATTTAAGGAAACATTCCTTAAAAGTCCCTACAGCAGACTGTGTAGGCCATCTTCAATAGAAAGTTTCTATGGCCTGGACACACTGTCCGTTACAGATACATTGGCACTTCAACATTTTGATGATTCTAGACACACTTATTGCTACCCTACTTATTTAACTTATATGCAGATTACATCATGAGAAATGCTGGACTGGAAAAAACACAAGCTGGAATCAAGATTGCCGGGAGAAATATCAATAACCTCAGATATGCAGATGACACCATTCTTATGGCAGAAAGTGAAGAAGAACCAAAGAGCCTCTTGATGAAAGTGAGAGGAGAGTGAAAAAGTTGGCTTAAATCTCAACATTCAGAAAACTAAGATCATGGTGTCTGGTCCCACTGCTTCATGGGAAATAGATGGGGAAACAGCAGAAAGAATGGTTGGCTTTATTTTTCTGAGCTCCAAAATCACTGCAGTTATGAAATTAAAAGACGCTTACTCCTTGGAAGGAAAGTTATGACCAACCTAGACAGCATATTAGAAAGCAGAGACATTACTTTGTCAACAAAGGTCCATCTAGTCGAGGCTATGGTTTTTCCAGTAGTGCTGTATGGATGTGAGAGTTGGACTATAAAGAAAGCTGAGCGCAGAAGAATCAATGCTTTTCTTCTGTGGTGTTGGAGAAGACTCTTGAGAGTCCCTTGGACTGCAAGAAGACCCAACCAGTCAATCCTAAAGGAGATCAGTCCTGGGTGTTCTTTGGAAGGACTGATGTTAAAGCTGAAACTCCAGTACTTTGGCCACCTCATGCGAAGAGCTGACTTATTGGAAAAGACCCTGATGCTAGGAAAGATTGAGGGCAGGAGAAGGGGACGACAGAGGATGAGATGGTTGGATGGCATCACCAACTCAATGGACATGGGTTTGGGTGGACTCCGGGAGTTGGTGATGGACAGGGAGGCCTGGCTTGCTGCAGTTCACGGGGTTGCAAAGAGTTGGACACAACTGAGTGACTTTTAGTAGCAAAAAATATTCTACTCTCAATAATTTTATCACTGAACTAGTTATTTTGTATGAGATGAATGTGGTTGATTTTAGAATGAATTATTTGAATAAATGCCATTCATTTACATTTTAATATTAACAATTAAGATTTGTGAGAATGATGTGTCACAATGCATACTGTTAGTTTACTAAATATTACAGTTGGTCTTATTCAGCCATCATTCTGTTCCAGAAGAGTTTGTTGGACAGGCACTGCACATTTGAGATATGAAAATCAAGATGTTGATGCAAAATATATTAAAAATTATAATCTCTGATATAAAATATATATGATCCATTTTGAAAACAAGCCACACCAAAGTGGGAAATACAAACATCATACTCAAGCAACTTTTAGTGGTTCTTTAAAGTCTAATTTAGGCATATGCTGTCATTCAGATCTCTCAGTAATGGAATACTTAATTTTTTATCCTATCTTCCATTATTTCTATATTACTTTACAGTCAAATCTTTTATTTCACAACCTACTGAATATTTTATACTCCTCTACATGCTTTTTTTCATGGCAGAGTAAGTGAAGTTATATAAGGAAAAGACAGAGAAGATCACAGATGAAATGGGACAGAAATTTGTGACCTGAAAAGAAAACAAAACAATGGCCAGCTGCAAAAAGATCTTGATTGTCAGGCAGAGGAGCTAAGAACTGATTTGGTGGGTCTCTTTCACTGTTGCTTTTTTGTGTGAATGCTCTGTCTCCATTTCTGGGCCTTGGACCTCAGTTATCTTGATCTCTGGTTCCAAGGCCATTCTGAACTTACAAAGAAGGTTCAACCCAAACGCTGACAGATGGAATATGAACAAGAAAACAAGAAAGGGCTATTTCTTATGGTCCACTTTATGCAACTAAGGGAAACACTTCAGTTTTAAGAAACTGTCTTCCTTCCTTAGGCCAAAATTAAGCTTTCAGGTTTAGAGGTAGTAGAAAATCAAGCATCACCTCCCCTCTTGCTACCAACAAAAGAAAACAAACCTTGTAGCCAGGACAGCAGGAACCTGGCTTTGTGAAATTGCAATCAAAGCTGCTCCGTTGATCAGCCAGCAATGGCTCTCAAGTGGTAATCTGGGAACATGCCACCACCGTGATGCTTTCAATCCTAGTTAGCAAATACCCCCTTCTAAGATGAAATCTGTCTCCGATGAGTAGCCATCAGGGCCATAAGGCTGATAAACCCAAATGAGAATTTTTTTTTTGTCCAAATCTCATTATAAATTAGGCGCATTTTAGAAACAACTATTGTTTCACATTACCCACTTTTTAAACCAAATTTAAAAAGTTAGTTTCATGACCGTGGCGTTCTAGGATACGTGTGCCAATATAAAATGTATCATGGTATGCCATTTATCTTTTCAAAGGTAAAGTGAACATAAAATTACAGAAGAATACAGTTAAACCTTCAGACATATTCAGAGAAACAGAGATGTACAGCTAAACCTTCTGACAAGAAAATTTAAAATGACAAAAAGTATGAAGAAAAATCACGAACTAGCATATATTAAAACTTATGTTTGTTTTTCTCTTGTAAAAAATCAATGTTACTTTTGAGTATCTGAATATGTGACACTGATACATTTAGTACTATGGTACTTCAAATTTTCTTGAGGTTTTTATGGAGCTTAGTTTAGCTCAGACAAACTGTTCTGAATGAAAATTTATTTAGCAAATACTACTTTCAAATTTAGGGAGTTTTTCATTATAATCACTTTACTTTGGTAAGATTAAAAACTGGTGAAAATTTTGAGTAACGACTTAATTCCTGTGAAGGAAGCAAACATCTCAATACGTATATCACATCTAAAATATCGTTCTTTTCCCTCTCAAAGAAATAAAATTAAATCATGACAATCAGTGAATTTAAATATACTCTTGAGAAGTACATAAACATTAAATAAAATAATGAGATTTCTATTTTAAAAGAGGTTATTAATTTTATAATCTATGGTATATATAGGAGACTCAATGAAAAAGTAGTCTTTAGAGTTTTTGCCTTTTATGTGATGGAGTTTAAAAAGATGAAAGGCAAGCTTTTGTGTTTACATCTGGAGTATAAAAGCAGCTCAGTATGAGAAAAGGACATTCCATGAAATACTGTGTTAGAAACATTCTCAGTCAGAATTCCAGAAATAGCAAGATGTTAAATAGATAATTAAAATGTCTTCAAGGTTCAAACCATAGGGACTTAGGGTTTTAATCATGTAGTGTATATTCATCAGAAGTTTTTGCTTTTATCTTGATCAGATTTTGATGCTGTCTTTGGAGGAAGAAAGACCAAGCTCTGTACTTCTGAAATTCTTTGGTTTGATAGGATCTTATATTAGAATGTTTAACTCAAAATAGCTATCATTTTATTAGATGGCTGGCAGAAGCCTTCAGCAGTGCTCTCTTGCAGAAACATAATGGGTTTCTCCATTTCTGATGAAATTGGAAAGCTGTGGGAACTTCTGTGTCATGGCATAGGAATTGTGTTACCCATGGTGTAAGATTTTTCTTTTCAAGAAGGGAAGCAAACAGAATATTGTAACTAATCACAAATTTAATGTAAACAGGCTTTGGTCAAAATTATTTTTAAAAATGTAATGCAACTATGACAGCAAAGGTTTGGCAGCAAGATGTGTATTAGATAAGGGGACAGCTAATACATCTTGGAATACTTATATCAGCAAGGATATACAGCTTAAAAATTTACCCATTCTTGTCTCTTGGCCTATGTACATTATTTTTTCTTATTTCACTCTCTACATCTCAAAAAGGCACAATAAATATGCTTTAATACTTATGGGCATAACAATTTATTATACGAACATGTATTATAATATGAAATTAATAGTATGTCATACATTTACATGCTATTAATTTCATATTAAAAACATATTTCCTAGAGTTAAGAACTAATACAGTATTGAACACTGCTGATAGCTAAAGAGATCACAAATTCATTAAATATTTTCCTATACCAATTCTCATAACAGTCCTTTTATCACATCAAACAAAATACATAAATGTGAATTGTATCCCTTATCATCCTAGGTTAAAGACAAAGCAGATATTTCTCCAAGTTACAGTGAATGAATGCATTGTAAAAAGTATTCAAATAGTCCTTTGTATTCTTATTAATGAAAAAAAATTCAAATAATCATAGAACAAGCTGTTTTGAGTAACTGAAACATTTTAAAACTTTGTGTTTTATGTATAATAAAGAAATTAATTTGTCTCACTTATTTGTTGCATTGGATGACAAAATGATAGGCAGAGATATAGAAATCATATCAGTGGAAATGTTCCTATTCACAAATGAGTTTTAAGTAGTATAACTGCAGATACTGTTTATGCTTTGGTTTAATTGCTTAAACATGCAGGCAGGTGGAGAAAAAATTGCTAACTTGTGCTTATTAAACAGGGTGATCATTTGGTAGTAAAGGAAGAGACCCTTCAGTTATAATCCATAGAGTAATATGAACTAAATGAATCTGTAATTCATGAATTTAAAACAGTCACAACTTTCTATAATTTAGTAATGGGGGTGAAGCCAAATACAAAAATTTCTGAAGATAATGTTTTATAGTCTAGAAATGTATTTGTATGCAGGTATACATACATATATATATATATATATAGGTAGAATGGAACTTTTATGAAAATTAGTGTAAATTTATTCAAACTTCTTAAAATGCTGGAATACACTGATTTTTATGTTGATAATACTATCTTTAAGGTTTAATTTCTAATCTCGTAAATAATGTGGCTAAGGTAGAGTGAACTTTAGATTCTCTTTATGGACATAATTAAAACTGAGATCTCTAGCTGCCAGACCAAAAACTTTATATTGGAAAGGAGAATTTAAATGATGGTATAATTATTATATTTGTAAAATAAAAATCAAACCCAATAGAGAAATGGAATATTTGAAAACAATAATTGCTTTTCAGTATCTACTATCCTAATATTTCTTCATTGTCCGTACCTGTCAAAGTCACAATTTTTTTTAGATTTGTAACTTTGTGATACCTCTACAAATCAGATACTATAATGTTATGGTTCCCAGCGCGTAAAGAGGCACACTTCCTCTATTGCGGAAACACCGAATCTTCAAATTTCATCTAATACCAGAAAATGCCCTTCAGTTTATCTCATTGCGTCCAAGATTCCTCAAATTGTTTTAAGCTCCTTAAAAAGATCTTTCTCAGCATGAAGTCTGCCTGGATTTTTCTAAAAATGTTTTGGATTTAACTTGGAAATCTTTTAGAGAAACAATAACCTTGTGAGGTTTTAACAGAAAGAAAAGTTGGAATTAAATGCTCTAATGCAAAATCACTTAAAATAAATAAGTTATTGTGTTTCAGTTCCATTGAATTATTGGTCTCAGATGTTCAAGAGTAGCAAAACATATTTAAAGCCTGGGGCTGTTTTTATACAAACACTCTCACACACACATGCACACACACAGAAACTTTAAAACATTCAGTTGAATAAAAATATTGGCAAGACTTTTTAACTAATGAGCTAGATATTTATCTGAATTTGTCTTATATTTAAAATAATCACTGAATTAAACTTTTTATATTTTAGCAAAGGATCATTCATATACAAATAAATTATAAAATACTATTCAAATTTTATTATAATATCCATTTGTAATAACAATTTACCTATGATATAAAATGTAGTATGTTTTAGTTAATGTTAAAAATAAAATTGGTTTATTATCCACCAACTCTTCTACCTCAAATTGGGAATTTTAAATAACTAAGCTTGAATATTTAAAGCACAAACTCATTCATATCAATCAGACATAATTTTTATTTTGCCTTTTTGAGAAATGATCTAAATAATCATTTAGGAATGGAGATTATAATTAAAACAGTATGCAATTTAATGTTAATCAGAAATTATATGATGTACAGTAGCAGCTAAAAAGATTCAAATGACTTCCAAATAACAGAAGTAAAGCTGAGAGTAGTCTTTTAATAAAGGCCATTTTGCCTGGTAGGAAAAGATTGTTAAATGCAAAAAGAAACCTTTTAAACTAATATGATGAGGTGCATGTAAAAATTAATATTATGCTCTAATGTTCTCTCTAGTGAGTAGCCTAGGCTGATTTATTCATTTAGGTAATTATGTTCAGCAATATTAGTAATTCACTGTTAAATTGAATTTGGAGAATGCACAATAAATTGAAACTGTAGTCATATTTCTTTCTCACTGTGTAACAAACAGAGATATATTGATGTAAGTTCCAAGTGTACTACATAAGTTAAATTCCCCAGACTGCAATTTGATCAAAAAGCTTTAGACATTTACTTGAGCTATATTAGGCAACTGCCATTGGATGGCAGTAAAATTCTACATCAATCACTTCAAGCAAAGGGAAGCTGGGAAAATAATGGGACTTTTCTTTTATTATTTAACAGCAGAGTGCTGATTTAAAAGGCAAAGCTCAGGGGGTTGTGTATATTGTAGCAGTACCAACTAATTTTTTTTTAACGGTTTTCTTTTCTTCTCCAATCTCTTTAAAGGGCGATGCAATTTTGGAAGAATCATTTGTAGTGTTTTATCACTCCAAGAGATTATGTCATTTATTTTCTTTTTAGTCATAAAAATTCATTTTATATTTTTAAAAGGAATCAATAAAAGAAAATTTAAAAATATATATGACTGAGCATTTTGCACTTTATCAGTGCCTAAGCTCTTTTATTTTTATTTTTATTTTTTTGGTTATGAAGTATACTTGCATTTTTGTTACATTCTGGCCTTGAAAGGCTGACATTTTAAAAAGCTATGAGCATCATAATACTTAAATTTTATTTTAAAAGTTTTGGAAATAGAAACAAAATTTCTAATCACATAGTAAACATTGCTAAATGTGATCTTGAAGAAGGAATTTTTCCTTCCAAGGAGGCTTTAAATTCTGTGCTTGTATACCACTGAAATTAGGCAGTATTTTACCCTTGAGATTTTAGAAGCAATGTTGAATATTTCTGATTTTCTGTTAATTTGTAGTTATCCAACAGCGATTCACAGAGAGGGCAAGTCTCAAAAGAAAACCTCTGTCATCCAAACCTGTTGTGATAATCACATGAAATTAACAGGAATATGTAGTGCAGAGAGTAAATAAAGTGAGACATGTCCTAGAAGCTTTCTCCCATAAAGAAATGTATGTTCTTCTGCCCCTTCTTCTTCATGTAGATCTTTATTTGATTGGAAGTTGGTAAGTTCAATTATGATTTACTTAGTCATAAAATGAACCAATTGTTTTCAGAACATATTCAGGGTGGTCTCACCACAATCAGAAGGATGTTAATCAGGATTTCCTGGAACCAACCACAGACTTCCCTGCTATTTACCCTTTCCCTCACTTTATGTTAAAAGTCTATTAAAAGTTTATAGTCTTCCAAAGATCATATTAGGCATTAAAATCCAGGCATCTCATTCTTGCTGCAAAGATTGTTAGAAGAAAAGAAAATAAATGGGTTATCACGAATCCATTCTCATCATGAGGAGTGTAAAAAGCATGCACAGTGGAACAATATTCATTTATTTTTACGACAATGCTTGAGAAGAGAAAAAAATGAAGTGAAATAAACCTAGGGATATGTAATATTATTACTTCCATGCACAGAGAGTTAGGACGGCTAGAATGAAATATCTCAGTATGCAGACAAACTCATACTTAACTTTGTGTGTGAGTGTGTGTTGTAGGGTGTGATTTTTGCAAGTGTTGGTTTACTGAGTTAATGAGTTTATTTCTGATGCAAGAAAAGTGAATTAACATTTATTTAAATCATCAGTTTTTTAAAAGCTTATTCTATAGAATGTTTGTCAGAATAAAGAAGACATGTTTTTCTCCATTTGTTGCTCTCAAACAAGACATGGTTGAAAACACGTATAAAAATGAATCTCAAATATTCATAAATATGGAGATTTTAACAGATCATTTTGTAAATGTATGTATTCTGCATTTATCTAGAGGGTTAAGAAAAAAATTTCTTCCAATGCAGTATAAAATAAGTTGATGCTTGAATCTTAATCTCTATTTGATTATTTATATCTATTTATTCAAAGAATAAGTGGATCTTTCCCTTGAAATTTAAGAAAACATCTGAAAGTACATAAACTAGATTCCTTTATACTAAGATACTATCTATCTAAATGTAAGTTTTAGATTATTTACATTGATTTAGAGAGATAGTGACTTGGTGAAATTTACTCCCAATAAGCAGCACATGTTGCAGACTTTTCTTAAATTTAAAATTGTTTTAAAATACTTGTTTACAAGTTATTAAATATCATAGGAAAATTGCTGCAGACCTTTGAAAAAATTGTGTCTTTATCCTGTTCTCTTTTATAAATGCAAGTTGTTATAATAGGCAATGTCCCTTAGAAACTGTGAAAGTTGAGAATTCACAGTATGCTTTACACTCTTCTGATGCATATTCATCAAATCAGTGTTATCGAGCTTATTCAAGCACAGTATTAAGTGTATAAACTCTGGAACTGAACTCCTTGGGTTTGAATATTTGTTCTGACACTGACTAGCTGTGTGACTTTGGAGAGTTGACTTAATCTCTCTGTGCCTTCATTTTCTTTCTCTTAAAAATGTATAGGATAATATTAGCCATCTCAAGGATTTGTTGTGCTGATTAAATTAATAATATATATATATATACAAGTTATCACTTACAAGAGAGATGGCATGGTACAAATAATTGCTACTATGTCAGGAAAGCAAAGACTAAAGAGCCAGTGTCCCTGCTCTCAAGGTGCTAATAAACTAGCTTAGGAGACAGGTGTTTCTGAGTTTTTGTCACAAACTAGGCATTGGAGCCGGAGAAGGCAATGGCACCCCACTCCAGTACTCTTGCCTGGAAAATCCCATGGACGGAGGAGCCTGGTAGGCTCTAGTCCATGGGGTCGCTAAGAGTCGGATAGGACTGAGCAATTTCACTTCCACTTTTCATTTTTATGCTTTGGAGAAGGAAACGGCAACCCACTCCAGTGTTCTTGCCTTGAGAATCCCAGGGATGGGGGAGCCTGATGGGCTGCTGTCTATGGGGTTGCACAGAGTCAGACACGACTGAAGTGACTTAGCAGCAGCAGCAGTAGCAGCAGGCATCAGAGATACAAAGATCTACACTTTAAGGTGCTCTTAGGCACAGGTGGGAGACCCTTAATGCAGTGCAATAAATGACATGATAGTCCTATGCTCTCGCGAGAATACAGCACATCTAAGTTGCATGTTGCACAGTTGGGGGCGGTTGGACTATAGAGGATCTGTTTCATAAGAGGGTGCAGCTTTAACTGGATCTTGAAAAAGAACGTGAGTCAGTGAACAAAGGAAGAGTGTGAGAACTCTAAGCAGAGGAATCGTCCCAGGCACAAGTATCAGAACACATGAAAATGTTAACTGTTTGATGAACTCTAAATACCTCATCCAGGAAATAGAAGGTGCATATAAAAATTTTAAAAGATCTTTTTCTTCAAAGAGGTTTAATTTTAACAAGAATAAAATAATGTACACTGTAGTAGAATTTCAATCTTGTCATTTCATTGGGCATGTATTAAATCAAATTAATATTTGATTTAAGGAAGACAGGGCTGGATCTCTATCATGGATTGCATCTATATTTTACAAATAAGAACAATATTGGAAATACTGGAAATACAAAAAATGTCAAGTGGCATCCAGTTCTTTCAGCTAAAAAAATGATTGCATTTGAATTAAAAATCACCATATGTGGCCAGTAACACTGCAACAGTACCACCCTTCAATCATCATATTTTTAATATGGATGTATAATTTCAAAAAGTAATTATTAGCTGTGATATTATGATTTATAATATATTGTTACATATAATAAATACATATAAATTATATTAAATATACATTTAGTATTCATCCCCATTCTTGGCATAGAGCTCCTAAAATCATGGTTGGTAATGGTGATTTGGAGAACATGTTTCTCTGAGAAGCAAGGAAACTCCCTGTCTTTTTCCCATGTCTTGCCCTATGCATCTCTTCCATCTGGCTGTTTTAGTTACATACTTTGTGTTATAAAACCAGTCATACAGTAAGTAAATGCTTTGGAGTTTTGTGAGCTGCACTGGCAAATTAATGAAAACCAAGGAAAGAGTCATTTTATAAGCTCCAGTTTATAGCTGGTTGGTCAGAGGACAAGTGAAAACCTGGACTTAGAATTGGCAATTGGCACCAAAGGGCAGGAGACATCTTGTAGGATTGAGCCCCTAACCTATGAGATTTGATGCTCTCTCCAGGCAGATAGTGTCAGAATTGACTTCAATTGGCTTCTGTGGTGGCTGAATGGGTAAAGAATCCATCTATAATGCAGGAGGCAAAGGTTTGATCCCTGAGTCAGGAAGATCCTTTGGAGGAAAGCATGGCAACCCATTCTAGTATTCTTGCCTGGAAAATCCCATGCACACAGGAGCCTGCCCATAGAGTTGCAAAAAGCTGGACATGACTGAAGCAACTGAGCACACACGTACACTCAGATGGTACTAAAATTGTTTGGCAACGTGAGACAAAAAATCCACACAAGGGAATTGGGCATCAGAACTATATTAGTGTAATGAAAATACATAAAACTTATATTAACAATTATAGAAGCAGGTTGAAAAATAGGTGGTAACTGGACCAAAACAGCATATTGCATGAAAGTATGTGTTTAATTTTTGAAAAGTTTTCAAGAATTATACAGTGAAATATATCTAAGCAGAGTACTTTCTGTCTCTCTTGATATAAACACCGAGTAAGCCAGAGATTTTGATGAATTCCTATAAGATAGAAAATAGATGGAATTGAGTTGGCAGAAAAATCAGACCTGAATAAACTGCAGCAAAGACTATAAGCAGGATAAAGTTTCTTAAAAGATAAAATAAAATTCTGTCTTGGCTTGAAGAAATGCCAGTTCAAATTAGAATCTCAACAGAAAATAAGAACAGCTCACCTAAAACCTCCTACCTTTTGAGAAAAAATAACACCATGAAAGAAAGGGACCAAATGAATAAATACAATAAATAGCTCCCATTGAACAGAATTAAAAGGGAAAATAGAAAACGACAACATAAATATAAGCAGTAACTTTCAAAAGATGGAGCAAGGCAGTGTTCATTAACAATATTCATTAGCAAGAATAACAGTAAGCTAAGAAATGAGAAGCAGTGATCAAAATATAAAATTTGGTTGTGGAAAACGTAACCAAATTGTCAAAGTGAAAGTGAAAGTCACTCAGTGGTATCCAACCCTTGGCAACCCCCTGGACTATATAGTCCATGGAATTCTCCAGGCAAGAATAATGGAGTGGAAACCCCTGATAATGGTCAAAACAGAAGATAACATTAGTTGAAAGATTATGCTAAGGAATTAGAACCATAATGGACAGAATGTTTCTCTAATATCCAAACTTCATAGAATGTATTATTTTGGCTGGCGTTTATACAGTAAAAAAGTTATATTTATTAACAGGTGGTGCTAGTGGTAAAGGTAGCTCAGCTGGTAAAGAACCCACCTGCAATGCAAGAGACCCCAGTTTGATTCCTGGGTCAGGAAGATCCCCTGAAGAAGGCATAGGCTACCCGTTCCAGTGTTCTTGGGCTTCCCTGGGGGATCAGTCAGTAAAGAATCCTCCTGCAATGTGGAAGAGCTGGGTTCAATCCCTGGGTTGGGAAGATCCCCTGGAGGAGGGCATGGCAACTCAGTCCAGTATCCTTTCCTAGAGAATACCCATAGACCGAGGAAGCTGGTGGGCTACAGTCTATGAGGTCGCAGAGTCAGACACAACAGCAACTAAGCACAGTATAGTGGTAAAGAACCCGCCTGCCAGTGCAGGAGACAGAAGAGACACGGGTTCAGTCCCTGTGTCAGGAAGATCCCCTGGAGGAGGGCATGGCAACCCACTCCAGTATTCTTGTCTGGAAAATCACATGGACAGAGGAGCCTGGTGGGCTACAGTTCATAGGGTCGCAAAGAGTTAGATACAACTGAAGCGACAATACACACGCACACAAACTGAAATACAGCATTTTCAGCAACATAAAGTATAGAAGATCTTGAATTATAATTCAGCAGCTGATCAGAACCACGTGTAGACACTTTAAAGTATGTACTGTATCAACAGAGGAATGAGTATGTTAGTTTTTATAGGTGCTTAAGGAGGTTACTAAAAACTAATGTCAGCCTGCAGATTCACATTTTTATGCAGAGCACTTTTTAAAAGAACAAAATTTTGATATTAAATGGAAGATATATACCACAGTATGCAAAATAAAAGCACAAAGAGGAAGATGAAGACATACTTATAGATTTAGAACTCCCATTGTCATTCCAAAAGACAGGAACAAGGAAAGAGAGGAGTAAAATGCTTTGGAGGAAAACATGTCTTCAGGTTGAAAGTGTCACCAAGACATAATAAAAAATCAGTAAAGCAATTATTCTTCAATAAAAAATAAATTAATTTAAAAATCAGATGAATAGACTCAATATGGTGAAACATCAGGATAAAGAAGATAATAGTACAATTATGAAAAAAATGATGCTGCAAGAAAAAAACAAGAATGCAGACAAACAAACACACAGAGACAACCTAGGTTATCTACAAAGGGGAAATCATCAAAGCGGCATCAGATTTTCCCTCAGCAAGAACTGAACTGAGAAAGCAGTAAAGCAATATCTGCAAAATTCAGAGGAAATATTATCTTAAATTCCCTTCCAATACCCGTCTTTATGTATCTATTTGTCTATCTGTCTGCCTACTTACCTATTTATTAGAAGCAGTTTTTAAAATGTAACCTATGACAGATTTTATTTTCCAAAAAAATCCAGAGTAATATTTCTGGCCCCACACTTTGTTGTGGAAGCTTAACACCACCCATCAAGAGGTAGTGTTTATTTCTCATAACTTTGAACCTGGAAGGTACATTTCAACTGCAATGATGTACTAATTGGGGCAGAGATGATAGTAACATTGATTATATAAGGGCTTCCCTTGTGGCTCAGCTGGTAAAGAATCCACTTGCAGTGCAGGAGACTTGGGTTCAATACCTGGGTTCGATCCCTAGGCTGGGAAGATCCCCTGGAGAAGGGAAAGGCTACCCACTCCAGTATTCTGGCCTGGAGATTTCCGTGGACTGCACAGTCCATGGGGTCACTAAAAGTCAGATACGACTGAGCAACTTTCACTTGATTACATAAAACTTTTAAAATGCTATAGGGTAAACACCATCAACAAAAAGCAACATAATTTGAGAAAATGCTGGAAAAACATATGAGGCAAATAATTGTGATACATAATTTGTCTGAAATCTCTTAAAAGTTAATATAAAAATTGTAATCACAATTTAAAAATTAGACAAAATTCGAGTATCACTGAGTGACAAAAGGAATTATACAGGGACAATGAAATGAATAAAATGCATAACCCACTCATCAGGCATATACAAACTGAAATGGCAGATATCAATTTTGCTGATAATGTTGACAAAAAATACATTTAAGATTCACAGGATCTAGCCCCTGATGGCTCAGCTAGTAAAGAATCTGCCTGCAATGCAGGAGACACAGGAGATGTAGGCTCAGTCCCTGGGTTGGGAAGATCCCCTGGAGGAGGGCATGGTAACCCACTCCAGTATTTTTGCCTGGTGGAGCCTGACAGGTACATTCCCTGGGGTTGCAAAGAGTTGGGCACAACTGAAGCAACTGAGCACAAGCACAAGTGTTAATAAGGATTTGTGATATTAAAGTCTTTTGAATATGACTGTCTTATGAAAAGCAACTTAAAATACCTCATTAAATCTTAAAAGAAAAAATCTCTTTACTCAAGCAGTCCACTTAAAAGAATCTATTACAAAGAAATATATGCCTAAATATGTGTGTGGCTGTGTGTGTATACATGTCCATACAAGGATTTTAAATAGGGTGGTATTGAAGTAAAGTGAAAGTCACTCAGTTAAATTCTGGTACATTCTTAATACAGAGTGTAACATAAAATAATACAACACTTAAGGTAATTGCATTTATGTTGATAAATGTGTAAAAATGATACATATGTTATATGTATATAAAATATATAGAAGACAAATAGTATTTTTAATCTGTTTTATTTACAATAATTAGACTTATTTTATAAGCAAATATATAAATATATATAGACACACATATGTGTTTATATGAATGTATATATATGTAAAATCATTTGAAAGTATATACAACAATCCAGATCTCGTTAGAAATTAATTTTGGAAGAGAAATAGTTATGTGTGACCAGCATATGAGTAATTTCAATTTATATATGTGTGTGTGTGCATGTGCGTGTGTGTGTGTGTGTGTGTGTCAGTGTTGGGCTTCCCTGGTGGCTCAGCAGTAAGCAATTTGCCTGCAGTGCAGGAGACACACGTTCAGACCCTGGGTTGAGAAGATTCCCCTGGAGAAGGAAATAGCAACCCACTCCAGTATTCTTACCTGGGAAGTCCCATGGACAGGGGAGCCTGGTGGGCTGCAGTCCCTGGGGTTGCAAAGTCAGACACGACTGGGCGACTAAACCACCACCACCATGTCAGTGTTTGATATTTTAAAAGAGTGAGCGTATTTATTTTTATAAGAAAAAAATGTTTTTTTTAATGGAAATATTTAGGGGAAAATAAATTCTACAAGTTGGGGAAGGCTTTGAGGAGCCAGATTATCTTTGCTTCAAGTAGTATCACCTGGGAAAACTCTACTAGGACTCAAGGGTCTGCCTCATTTACATGACTGTCAAGTTAGTACTCATTCTCAGCTGGGAGCTCAGCTAGAGCTGTTGATCTGGCATCTTGTTTCTTCTCCATGTCACCCTTCCATCTGGGTGGGTGGTCATATCACAGTAAGACAGCCTCAGAGTAGTTGACCTCTCTCATATGGTAACTGATATGCTCCGAAGTGAAGTAGAACTTGGCACACTTTCTTAAATCCTGGACTTTGAGATAGTAAAATAACACTTACTCCACATTCTATTGGTCAAAGCGTTCAGAGGGCCAGTTTAGAAAAAAGAGGAATGGATTTTACATTGTTGGAATAACAGGGAATATAGTTCATTAAGGGCCATCACAGTAACAGAGTACTACAAAGTGTTAAAAGATGGAAGTTGGGACTGCCAGAACAGCTAGAGACTTGAACAGGGATTGATCTAAGAAGGGAAAGAGTCAAAACAGGAAGGA
The DNA here is from genome assembly GCF_027580195.1 of Bos mutus. Taxonomy (NCBI): domain Eukaryota; kingdom Metazoa; phylum Chordata; class Mammalia; order Artiodactyla; family Bovidae; genus Bos; species Bos mutus. The sequence goes on along the minus strand of NC_091617.1, from coordinate 120,463,941 downwards.
TGCCATATCTACATATAAACTGCCTCCAGATTCCTTAATTGTCCTCTGAACTGAGCACAACCAAGGAATAATTAGAGAAGCCAAAAAGAAAGGATCACTGGAAATTAGAAAAAGCAGGGTAGAGATTTCAACTGCTTCCCACTGCCAGGGAAAAAAGGATTGGAATTTCAGTCTTACCAAGTTAGAGATGAGACAAAAACCTCAGACTGTCTATTGAAATATCAGAAAGGTTCCATTTTAAGAAGAAAACCTATATGCAAGCAAGAAGTAATATGGGTAAAATCCATATACTCTCATCTTAACAATGTGTTAGAGTGACACTCCTCAAGTTCAATATAATTGGTCTAATTTTGCTCTCTGCTGGAACACATGCCACACTCTTCAGAGGAAGATAAAATAACTCAGAATTTCTAAACATGTTATAAATGTACAGTTGCGCGTGACTCATAGATAAGAGAAATAATCTGTCAGCCTTGCCCCAAGATGGTCAGGACATTGAAATTAGCAGACTAGCATTTTAAAGCAGCTCTTAAAAATTGTTCAAGGATTTAAAGGAAAAGATAAACAGAATATTAGCAGAGAAAATTCAATATCTGAAATAAAACTATACTGGTTGATTTTATGGATGATTAGAGAGGTCAGAAAATAAGGCTGGTGGTCAAGTACGTGGTAGGCATGACAGCGGTCCCCAGAGTTTGCTCACTTCCAAGTCTCCAGAACCTATAAAAATGTTACCTTATTTGGGAAAAGGACTTTGCAGATATGATTAAATTAAGGATCACAAAATGAGAGATTATCCCAGATAATCTGGATGGGCCCACTGTAATCAAAAGTGTCCTTATGAGAGGAAGCAGGAGGGTCAAAGTTAGAAAGAGGTTGCCTGTGTGCAGGCTTAGTCTCTTAGTCATGTCTGATTCTTTGTGACCTCATTGACTATAGCCCATCAGGCTCCTCTGTCCATGGGATTCTTCAGGCAAGAATATGGAGTGGTTTCCATGCCCTCCTCCAGAGGATTTTCCCAACCCAGGGATCGAACCCAGGTTTCCTGCATTGAAGGTAGATTCTTTACTGTCTGAGCTACCAGGGAAACTCTAGAGAAGTTGGGATCTGTTTATCTGCTAGCTTTGAAGGTGGAAGAACGGGATAGGAACCAAACAATGCAGGCAGCATTTAGAAGCTGGAAAAAGCTAGTGAGTAGACTTTGTTCAAGTCTCCAGAAGTGTAAGCTTCCTGGACCCTTGATGTTAGCCCAGAGAAATCTGTTTCAGACTTCCGATGTCTAGAGCTATGTGGAAATAAATTATATTCTAAGACCTGCAGAGTTAAAAAGTGCCAGTTATGAGAAGAGTGAAAGAAAAAGAGTTCCAGGTATGTGAAATAGTAAACGGAACTGCCTTAATCTAAGAAAGAACTTGACACACCTGAGGAACAGAAATGAAACCATATTAACTCTGGACTAGGTAAATGGGTTTGAGAGATGCCACCAGAGGTTTAAACAAGAAGCAGATCATGATGGGCTTTGTAGCTGATGGTAAAGTATGCAATTATTTTGAAGATATATTGTCCAAGGAGTTCTTTTAAGAGTAGTGACTTGATTTGATGTACAGTTAACCCTTGAACACAAAGATTTGAACTGGACAGGTCCACTTTGGATTTTTTTCAATTATTTTTCATAATTATCAATATGGTTTAAGTATGCTAGCCAAATAATTTTGATCACTTATGAAATGAAAAACTGAAAACATTTAGTTGTCTTTTTCTCGGTGATGGAAGTTGTAAAAAGAATTGTTCACTGTGACAATTGAGAATGAATCGATGTATCTTAAAATAAAATCAATGGTTTTCTTTCCTTTTTCCAATATCAAATATTATCACTGATAGGTATTTGATTAGTGAACCCTCATACATTTCCAAACATTATGTTCATATTTTGTAAGTAAGATTACTGTGCACATATATTGAATACATAATACATTTATATTCTTTTTAAATTGAAGTATAGTTGATTTATACTGTATTAACTTCAAGTGTACAGCAGTGATTCAGTTATACATATATATATTTATATACATGTTTTTTCAGATTCTTTTCCCCTACAGTTTATCACAGAATATTCAGCATAGTTCCCTGTGCTGTATAGTTGGTCCTTGGTTATCGCTTTTATATACAGGAATGTATATATGTTAATTCCCAACTCCTAATTTATCCTCTCTGCCATTTATATTCTGTAACTTGCTTTTGGAACCTAACAATATATTTTAGATATCCTTCCAAAGCAATACATATGTCAGCTTCATTTCTGTTAGTATCTGCATAATATTCAATGTTATGTTCATACCAAGAATCAATAGATGTACCATTTAATCATTACAGTTTGGAGGAAAATTCAGATTGTTTCAAAATTCAAGTTTGTTACTAGCCATGTTATAATAAGTATCCTGAAACATTTATCTTTTAATTCTGATAATTCTATTCCTATTTGACAAAAGCTAAGAAATGGAAGAGGTAGTTAAAATACTATACATATTTTAAGTACTAATTATTTAGATACTGAGTTAAAGTGAAATATTTAATAATAATTATTTAAATGATGCATTACTTAAAAAAAAAAGTCTCATAGTCATTCGCATTTCTAGTAGTAACCGCAGCTCTAGCAACATTGTATGCTACTACTATTTATTTTGCCAATCCAATGGATGTAGTATTTTAATTTTATTTTCCTGAGAAAGAAAATAATTTTTAATATATTTCAGTCTATACTTATTTCAGTGAAATACCTGTTTATTTCCTTTACCTTAAAAAAAAAAAAAAAAAAAAAACTACCTCATTTAGTGATTTGTAGGAGCACTCTATACATTAGGGAGATTAATTCTTTAGCAATTGCTTGCAGTCATTTTCTCCTGATCTACCAGTCATCTTTTGATTTTGTTATGATTTTTGCCAATTAAGTTTTCATATTTATGTAAGTAAATGTGTACATTTTTTCTTTATGGTTTTTTAAGGTTGTGTGAATTAATAATCTCATATTTTTAATTTTTCTATTTTCTTCAAGTATTTTTTACTTTCTTAACATATATATTTTTAATCCATGAAGAAATTATTTCTCTTTATAATATACAGAATTTGATCAAATTTTCCAACTTAAATTGTGCTTAGCAAATTTTATTAAATATTGTGCCTTTACTCCATGAACCTTATTACATTCTTCAGTTCAGTTCAGTCACTCAGTCATGTTCAGCTCTTTGCGACCCCATGAATCACAGCAGGCCAGACCTCCCTGTCCATCACCAACTCCCGGAGTTCACCCAGACTCATGTCCATCGAGTCACTGATGCCATCCACCCATCTCATCCTCTGTTGTCCCCTTCTCCTCCTGCCCCCAATCCCTCCCAGCATCAGAGTCTTTTCCAATGAGTCAACTCTTTGCATGAGGTGGCCAAAATACTGGAGTTTTAGCTTTAGCATCATTCCTTCCAGAGAAATCCCAGGGCTGATCTCCTTCAGAATGGACTGGTTGGATCTCCTTGCAGTCCAAGGGACTCTCAAGAGTCTTCTCCAGCACCACAGTTCAAAAGCATCAATTCTTCAGTGTTCAGCTTTCTTCACAGTCCAACTCTCACATCCATACATGACCACTGGAAAAACCATAGCCTTGACTAGACGGACCTTAGTTGGCAAAGTAATGCCTCTGCTTTTGAATATGCTATCTAGGTTGGTCATAACTTTCCTTCCAAGGAGTAAGCGTCTTTTAGTTTCATGGCTGCAATCACCATCTGCAGTGATTTTGGAGCCCAAAAAATTAAGTCTGACACTGTGTCCACTGTTTCCCCATCTATTTCCCATGAAGTGATGGGACCAGATGCCATGATCTTCATTTCCTGAATGTTGAGCTTTAAGCCAACTTTTTCACTCTCCACTTTCACTTTCATTAAGAGGCTTTTTAGTTCCTCTTCACTTTCTGCCATAAGGGTGGTGTCATCTGCATATCTGAGGTTATTGATATTTCTACTTTAACCACTTTAACCTATTTACAGATTTAATTCTGTTCCGTTGGTAATGTATTTGAATTCCTGTGCCAGCTCCGTGATGTCATGACTACACTACTTTTTGAAAATTAACTGTTAATGTTTTCTAGGCCACTTCTTTGCCTATTATTCTTATTTACTATTATCTTCTTGGAAATTCTCACATTTTTGTTGTTTTATAAACTTTAATTTTATTGATTTATAAAACACTTTTCATATCAATTGGAGTTTGCAGTATACATGTACCATATCTTATTTCCTTCCTTAATTATAACATTTTTACTGGAAATATTGGTACTTAAAAACTAGACACATGGGTACTTAAATTCTTTGATTGGACTGAACCAAAAGCAAACAGCACAACAGAAATAAAGGCATTTTGTGCCTGGAATTGTGTTAGGACATAAGTATAAACCAAGAAACTAAACTTTTGAAAGGAAAGGTAAAGCTGACTTAAGACTCTTATCAGACTAAAAATAATCATAGCTACAGTTTATTAAATACTTCTCTGTAAAGACTATGCTGTGTTACATGGGTCATTTTTAATTCTTAGAAGAACATTGCTGCTGCTGCTGCTGCTAAGTCGCTTCAGTCGTGTCCGACTCTATGCAACCCCATAGAGTCACATCTATTCCCCATCCTGGGATGGGGAGTTCCCATCCCAGGGATTCTCCAGGCAAGAACACTGGAGTGGGTTGCCATTTCCTTCTCACTGCAAGGTACTTATTAACAAGGGAGACTGATTAGGTATATTTGTTGTCCAGGAAACTTGCTTTCTATGTTTTCTTGAGAAAGATCAGTTCTGACTTGAACTGTTCCAGAAAAATGTTTAGGTAATGGGAAGAAATACCATCTGGTTGTCTAAGGAGAGCTAACTCTGAACCTGAGAAATCAACAGACTGGGTTGTTCAGTAATTGTTTCTGTAATAAGATTCCTTCAATGATAACTTTCATACTGGAAACAGCTGAGCAGGACTGTCCTGGATAGCTCACTTCAGAAGTCCCAAGTTTACATTCTCATGCTAGAATGATTACATTACAGGCTCTGGGAGAAGAAAAGCACCTTTTATCTATTCCACATCCCTGACAATTGATAGTAGGCAAATACAAAGGATCACCCATGTGGGGATGCCTAAAATTTATGCTTATCCACTGAAAACAAAACATAAGAAAATCAGTCTAAGTCACAAAAACAAAGCCCAGTTCTTAAAAACAGTATGTATAGTTTTAATTGAGGCCTGAAAAATATCAAACAGATTTCCAAGAAAGTCTCTGAGATATTTTTCAGATAGACAGCTAGGTTAGAAGATAGGTATCTTGCACTCAGAAATGTCCGATCTGTTCACAATTTTGAGACTTATGATTTGTGTAAAATTCAGTAATATTGTGTTTGAATTACTACTATTTGTTTGCAAGCAGGAAAAGAACATTGAGAGACAATATTTATACAGCTATCTTAAGTTCAAAGATGTATGGACATGACTTTGAACTTTTGTCACTTCTGAGCTTGAAGAAAAAGTAAATGAATGATTTACAAAATATTGTACTGTATATAATATCTATCTAATATAAAGTATATAATTTTAACTCAAGCATATCCCCATTATATGTACTAGTGAGAAAAATTTGGAGAAACATGAATAGAAAAATAATTTAAAAGAAAAAATCTTAGGGCAAATTAGCTATCATATATTAATATTTTTCTATGAGACATTGAACACACATGGCTGACTGAACGGTATTACCTTTCTTCCAGCTTCCTTTTGTATTACTAAAAGATATATATGAAAAAACTAGACTATTCAAAATATTATATAATTACTTAAGTAGCATGTCAATCTAGAAACAATAGACCACAAATATAGATTATGTCATGAACACAAATACTCATCCGAAATTATGTCCAGTGTCCATACTAGGAGTGGTAGGAGTCCTATCTGAGCCTCTTTGCACTATACCCACTACTTTGCCTACTGATCTAGAATTTTCTGGTTCTTAATTTCCTTATTGACTACATGTATCTTGCTCTTGGAATTTGTCTTATGTTTATGTTCAGCTGATTACTGTCATCCTCCATCAGGCTTAGACTCTTCTTTTACTAATCCAAATCTAGAATAGCACCTACTTTGATCTGCAGTGCCAGACTCCTCTACCCTATTCTTGGGACCCTTTTGGCACCAAGGCTATCTGTTCTAGGAACTATCTTCAAGACCAGAAGTTTATGTTCTCTTCCTGCTCTACTTCAGCCCTTCCCAGTGGGTTCACAAATGTGTTTGAGAATAAAATCAGTATAAAGAAGATGAAACAATATCTGAAATGAGATGACCAAATCTTCTTGGGGTTTTCATAATGTAAAGACATAAAAATAATTATTGGATATGTGTAAGTGCATAGCATTTAGCAAATAATATATAAACTTTTTTTACATTTAAAAATATTTATCTTGTATTGGAGTATAGTTGATTAGCAATGTTGTGTTAGTATCACATTTCAGCAAAACTATTCAGTTATGCTTGTATCTATTCTTTTTCAGATTCTTTTCCCACTTAGGTTATTACAGAATACTGAGCAGAGTTCCCTCTGTTACACTATACATCTTTGTTGGTTATCTCTTTTAAATATAGCAGAGTGTATATGTTAATCTAAACTCCTCACCCTTCCCTGACCAGTAACCATAAGTTTGTTCTCTATGTCTTTCATGTTTTCATTCAAATTTTAAGATGTTTTTGTTCTAGATCTGCAAAAAATGCCATTGGTAATTTGATAGGGATTTCATTGAATCTACAGATTGTCTTGAGTAGTATAGTCATTTAGACAATATTGATTCTTTCAATCCAGGAACAAGGTATATCTCTCCATCTGTTTGTGTCATCTTTGATTTCTTTCATCAGTATCTTATGGTTTCCTGAGTACATGTCTTCTGCATCCTTATGTAGGTTTATTCCTCAGTATTTTATTCTTTTTGCTGTGATGGTAAATGGGATTGTTTCTTTAATTTCTCTTTCTGATCTTTTGTTATAAGTGGATAGAAATGCAACAGATTTCTGTGTATTTATTTTATATTCTGAAACTATACCAAATTCATTGATGAGCTCTAGTAGTTTTCTGGTAGCATCTTTAGGATTTTCTGTGTATGGTACCATGTCATCTGCAAACAGTGACAGTTTTATTCTTTCTTTTCCAACTTATTTTTAAATAAATTTTTATTGGAGTATAGTTGTTTTACAATGTTATGTTAGTTTCTACAATATAGCAAAGTGAATCAGCCATATGTATATATAAATATTTCCTCTTTGGCCGATTTCCTTCCCATTTATATCTCCACAGAGCACTGAGTAGTGTTCTTTGTGCTATACAGTAGGTTCTTATTAGTTATCTATTATATATATAGTATATATAGGTATCAATATCTATCTCCCAGTTCATCCCACCACCTCCTCTTTCTCTCTTGGTGTCCACATGTTTATTCTCTACATCTGTGTCTCTATTTTTTGTTTGCAAATAAGATAATCTATACCATTTTTTTTTAGATTCCACATATATGTGTTAATATATAATGTGTTTTTTTCTTTCAATTTGAGTTTCCTTTATTTCTTTTTCCTCTGTGATTTCTGTGGCTAGGACTTACAAAACTATGTTGAGTAAAAGTGACAAGAGTGGATATCCTTGTATTCTTGATCTTAGAGGAAATGTTTTAAGCTTTTTACCATTGAGTATAATGTTAACTGTAGGTTTGTCATGTATGGCCTTTATTATGTGGAGGTATGTTGCCTCTGTACCCACTTTCTATAGAATTCTTATCATAAATGGTGTTGAATTTTGTCAAAACCTTTTTATGCATCTATTAAGATGATCATATGGTTTTTACCTTTCAGTTTTTTGACGTGGTATATCACATTGACTGATTTGGGGATATTGAAAAATCCTTGCATCCCTGGGAATGCAACAAAAATCCCACTTGACCATGGTGTATGATCCTTTTAATGTACTCTTGGATTCAGTTTGCTAATCTTCTGTTAAGGACTTTTGTGTCTATGTTCATTAGTGATGATTTTCTTTTTTTGCGGTGTCTTTGTCTAGTTTTGGTATCAGGGCAATGGTGGCATCACAGAAAGGATTTGGGAGTGTTCCTTCCTCTGCAGTTTTTTGGAATAGTCTCAGAAGGATGCGTGTTGATTCTTCTGTAAATGTTGGGTAGAATTCGCCTGTAAAGCCATCTGGTCCTGGAGTTTTGTGATCACAGATTCAATTTCAGTATTTGTGATTGGTCTATTCATATTTTCTATTTCTTATTCAGTTTTGGAAAGCTGTACCTTTCTAAGAATTTGTTCATTTCTTCTAGAGTGTCCATTTTATTGGCATATAGTTACTTGTGATAGTAGTCTCTTACGATCCTTTGTTTTTCTCTGGTGTCTGTTGAAACTTCTTTTTCACTTATAATTTTATTGATTTGAACCCTCTCCCCCTTTTTCTTGACAAGTCTGGCAAAAGTTTATCAATTGTGTTTGTATTTTCAATAGTGTCATTGAGTAAATGCCATTTTACAAGAAAGTAAAAGTACCAAAAATTTTCATGTAAATTGGCTTTCCCCCTCAATAAATATTGAATACATAATAATGATATGTAAGTATGTAATAAACTAATATAATACTATACATATTGTGTAATTATCAATTAAGCCCTCTGCATTGCCTTCAGATTGTATCATTAGTTAATATAATTTGATTAAAAGCCTTCTGGTACATTTGTCTATATCATAAGAACAAAATGGTTTAAAAGTATTTTTGTAGGATTGCAAGGCAATAATAGACCTCTCAAGAAGTTTCCACTGGAATTTATAATAATTTATTGTGTACCATTTTGTTTCCTTGGGCATTTGAAAAGTTCTGAACCATTTCAAATGGCAAGTCCATTTTTCTTACTAAATATTTTTTATCTGAAATAATGGATTTCAGAGTTTTTTCTATGTGTTTGGTAAAGATAAAATTTTATTCTGAAAAATTTGAGGTGGATTTTACTATCTTCTTTTACTGATGAAGCTTGTATTAAAATGGAAATAATCATTTTGGCTTACTCAATATCATGCTATCTCATTTACTAAACAGAAGAGCCCATATGCTATTTCTTGGATCACAGTTTTGATCATGAGTACAAACTTTGTCAGACACTTACATAAAGTTTATATTTAAGTTTAGTGTATTTTCTTTGTTTTTAGTTTTATTTTACAAAATCTCTGAGTCTTGGAAAATATTAAAAAATGGGCTTGAATTCAAACATGTTTGCATACATTCAGCATATTTGTTACTGAAGCAAAGTCCTGACAGAAATTGGGAGTTAGAAATTTTCAGAGAAAACACTGTATATGAAACAGTGATTGGTGTGTGTGTGTGTGTGTGTGTGTGCTCAGTTGTGCCTGACTATTTGAGACCCCATGGACTGTAGCCCACCATTCGACTCTGTCCATGGAATTTTCCAGGCAAGCATACTGGAGCAGGTTGCCATTTTCTCCTCCAGGGGATCCTCCTGACCCAGGGATTGAAACCGAATCTCTTTCATCTCCTGCACTGGCAGGTGAATTCTTTACCACTAGGCCACCTGCAAATGCACCACATTAATGTGCTCCAAAGTCAAATGAATTTGCACTAATAAAGAATAGGTAAACACTTCTCTCATTAGAGAAATATTCCATCTAATGAAGTGCCAAAAGATATCTTTTGCCCATTATCTCTGAAAGGAAAGTAAGTGACTATTGCTTTCTATTTTGATGTAGAAATCAAGAATTATGGAAATAAGGGTAACAATCAAGTTTTTATTAAGCAATGACCAAAACAAACAGACACATTGACTACATTGGGCTTTAATCTGCAGAAATGGGTTGAACTGCCCAGATGGTAGGCTTGGACTGAATATTGGACAGAAGACACTGATGCTTCTTGACAACAGTGCATGGATGGTGCCGAAATGTGACGATAGAAACAGAAGGACCCCTCTTTCCCAGTATGCTCTCCCTATTCGCTTCTCCAGCCTCATCCAGCTTGACATTTGACAGTTGGCAGATACCTCATCCCAAGAAGCAGAGCCAGATATTTGATTTGAATAATCACACAGAAACTGTTTCACTTTAATGCCCATGATCAACTTGTTTGCATTTTCTATGTCTTGGATTATGTGAAAATGTTCATTGAAAACACTTAAAATTTTGGATGGGTTATCAGGTTCTGAAAGAAAGGAATCAAAAGTTCTTTTCTTGGACTTTCACACAGGTGTAAACTATGGCAGCTTTTTTAAAAAGTGCTTTGTTGAGAGAATTAAACTTGAAGAATTGTTGCTTTTTTGTGTTTTCTGGCTTTGGGGCAATCTCTAATATCCCAATATCAGTTTGACAGAATTTGACAGTCAGTAGACAAGGCTGTGATTTTTATGCAGCTCCTGTGTATGGCATTCTTTTGTGGGTTTAGTGTTGAAAATAATGCTTGTCTTTGGTATTGAGAGTGGAGACTTATGGTTTATCATGAAATCATTTCACACTATGCATTTGGGCCAGACTATCTCTGTTTTAGCATGAAAGAAAGTTTTTGGTAAGAATTATTAAGCCATAAGAAGGAGCACTAGCAAAACTCAGGAGTGAGCTTCCTGACTACATAAATACCTATAATCCTCCAAAATCTTTATTTATTTATTCAACAGAATTTTGTTTAGCATATGCACTGTGTTCCTTCCTTTGGCTACAAGAAAGAAAGAGAAGCCTGTCCATCTCCCAAGAGACAGATGGTTAAGTGGAAACTCCCTCTGATTTAATTTCTCTGTAACAGTCAAAAATTCAAAAATGAAATTAAAATTAAATTATAAAGTACTGACATTAATATACAGGTTGTCTAATATTTAGGTATAATCTATTAATTATTTACTAGAGTTCTTAAAAAATCCACTAGTTACTATTGAGACAAAGTAAAGTTATATAATAGAGATGCAACATGTTAATAGATTTGAAATGTCAATATTTTGGATGTTTATATTCTTCACACATTTATTTATGGATTCACTCCACTCTGAGTGAAAATATCTGCATTTACCTTTATTCAAAGTCATCCCACTCTTGGATGTATACTCCAGGTACACCTGTGTGCAGGTTTTAGAAGAAGTAGGACGAAGATATTTATGTTTGTTGTTAGAAGGATTTGGAGGTCACCTAGGTGTCCATTACAGGGAAAATGAATAAGTGAAAACTGATGGATGAATTCTTAAAAAAAAAAATTGTGCATCATTTGGAAACAGTGAATTAGAAATATACTTAACACCATGAACAGATGTTAAAACCAAATGTCAAAAGAAAAAAGACTGAAAGGTATAGAATGAATCTATTGCACAATACAATTTTTATATATTTGAAGAGCATACACAAACATATATTTCTCAAAATTACATATACACCCAAGAACATACACCAGATACATTAAAGTGGGTGATTATTGTGGCAATAAGAATGAGGGTGGGCTCAGAGACTAAGATGAAAATAAGTATAAATAGAGCCAGAGATGAGCTTTACATAAGTTCATGGTAATAATGTTCTATAAGGGTATCTTAAGTCAACTTAATTTTTTAGATAAAATATGCAAATATAGTATAAATTCTTGACTAGATGGGAGCAGTCATTGGTTAAATACACTGCTCCTGAAAATCTGAGAAACATCAGGGTAAAAAAACAAACAAACAAACAAAAATGATATTTGGACTTGACATCATGGTCTCTTTAAAGACCGCAACAAGAACAATTTCAGCAGAGTAGCAGGAGTGTAAGTCAGATTAGATGATCGTCAGAGGGGTGAACAGGCAGTGAATAAGTGGTAATAACCAATGCAGAATCTTTCATACCTAGGAGACATTACAGGGAAATTCACTGTGAACCTCCCACAGAAAAGGAGGATATGTAAATTTCTCAAGTATCTATGACTCCAAACTCCTGACTGCAGGGCTCACGTTCCAAAAAGAAACAGGCTTTTAAAATGTTAAATTAAGCATAAGGGTGAATGAAGTAAATGCATTTCAGTCACAAAGAGTCAGATAAATATAGTTCTTTACAAACTTAATTACAGAAATTACTGCTTAAATCTCCATCCTCACATATGTTTTCCTAAAGTGAAATTCAGGACAGAAAAAAATTGGAATTAAAATATAGCGCTTACCCACTTCAGAAATGTATGACTTCACTCACATACATACATGACTTCACTCACTCACATACTCACATACACCTCCACCACAGAGAAGGTGGTTTCTGAGAAGGGTAATAAACGTAATCATTAAAAAGCGGCCATGGGCTCTGTATTAGTTTCCTACTGTTGCTTTAACAAATCAGTACACTTTTTTTCTAAATCATCTTTATTTATTTCAGCTTTGCTTATTTTTATAACACACGTGCATTATTATTTGATTGCTTTCTGACCTGACTCGTGTTCTCCTCAGGTAACTTTGGTTTATTTTTGTGAGCAGATTGTTGCACCAAAGCACTATATGTACTAATGGTGAATTGTTTTGAAGCTCTTTTTTCTTTTCTTTTTAATTTTTTATTGAAGGATAATTGCTTAACAGAATTTTGTTGTTTTCTGTCAAACCTCAAAATGAATCTCTCTCCCTTTTGAACCTCCCTCCCATCTCCCGCACCATCCCACCCCTCTAGGTTGATACAGAGTCCCTGTTTGAGTTTCCTGAGCCATACAGCAAATTCTGGTTAGGTATCTATTTTTAATATGGCAATGCAGGTTTCCATGTCACTCTTTCCATACATCTCACCCTCTCCTCCCCTTTCTCCGTGTTCTTAAGTCTATTCTCTATGTGTGTTTCTCCACTCAGTTCAGTTCAGTCACTCAGTAGTGTCAGACCCTTTGTGACCCCATGGACCACAGCATGTCAGGCTTCCCTGTCCATCACCAACTCCTTAAGCTTACTCAAACTCATACTCATCAAGTCGGTGATGCCATCCAACCATCTCTTCCTCTGTCGTCCTCTTCTCCTCCCACCTTCAATCTTTCCCAGCATCAAGGTCTTTACCAATGAGTCAGTTCTTCGCATTAGGTGGCCAAAATATTGGAGTTTCAGCTTCAACATCAGTCCTTCCAATGAATATTCAGGGCTGATTTCCTTTAGGATTGACTGGTTGGATCTCCTTGCAATCCAAGGAGATTCCAATCTTGGAATTCCAATCCAATCTCAAGAGTCTTCTCCAGCACCACAGTTCAAAATCATCAATTCTTTGGTGCTCAGCTTTCTTTATAGTCCAACTCTTACATTGATGCTTGACTACTGGAAAAAACATAGCCTTGACTAGATGGACCTTTGTTGGCAAAGTAAGCTCTCTCTTTTTATTATGCTGTCTAGGTTGGTCATAACTTTTCTTCCAAGGATCAAGCATCTTTTAATATCATGACTGCAGTCACCATCTGCAGTGATTTTGGAGCCCCCCAAAAATAAAGTCTGTCACTGTTCCACCTGTCCCCATCTATTTGCCATGAAGTGATGGGACCGGATGCCATGATGTTAGTTTTCTAAATGTTGAGTTTTAAGCCAACTTTTCCATTCTCCTCTTTCACTTTCAACAAGAGGCTCTTTAGAAGTTCCTCATTTTCTGCCATAAGGGTGGTGTCATCTGCATATCTGAGGTTATTGCCATTTCTCCTAGGAATCTTGATTCTAGCTGTGTTTCATCCAGCCTGGCATTTCACATGATGTACTCTGCACATAAGTTAAATAAGCAGGGTGACAATATATAGTGTTGACATACTCCTTTCCCGATTTGGAACCATTCTTTAGTTCCATGTCTAGTTCTAACTGTTGCTTCTTGACCTGCATACAGATTTGTCAGAAGGCAGGTTAGGTGGTCTGGTATTCCCATCTATTTCAGAATTTTCCACAGTTTATGTGATCTACACAGTCAAAGACTTTGGCATAGTCAATAAAGCAGAAGTAGATGTTTTTCTGGGACTCTCTTGCTTTTTTAATGATTTCTGGATGTTGGAAATTTGATCTCTGCCTTTCTGGAAAATTTCCTCTGCCTTTTCTGAATCCAGCTTGAACATCTAGAAGTTCACAATTCATGTACTGCTGAAGCCTGGCTTGGAGAATTTTGAGCATTACTTTGCTAGTGTGTGAAATGAGTGCAATTGTGTGGTAGTTTGAGCATTCTTTGGCATTGCCTTTCTTTGGGATTGATATGAACTCTGACCTTTTCCAGTCCTGTGGCCACTGCTAAGTTTCCGAATTTGCTGACATATTGAGTGCAGCACTTTCACAGCACCATCTTTCAGTATTTGAAAGAGCTCAACTGGAATCCCATTACCTCCACTACCTTTGTTCTTAGTGATGCTTCCTAAGGCCCACTTGACTTCACATTCCAGGATGTCTGGCTCTAGGTGAGTGATTACGCCATCGTGGTTATCTTGGTCATGAAGATCTTTTTTGTACAGTTCTTCTGTGTATTTTTGCCACCTCTTCTTAATATCTTCTGCTTCTGTTAGTTTCATACCATTTCTGTCCTTTTTTGTGCCCATCTCTGCAGGAAATGTTCCCTTGGTATCTCTAATTTTCTTGAAGAGATCTCTGGTCATTTTCCTTCTATTGTTTTCCTCTATTTCTTTGCATTGATCACTGAGGAAGTCTTTCTTATCTCTCCTTGCTATTCTTTGGAACTCTGCATTCAAATGGGTATATCTTTCTTTTTTTCATTGCCTTTTGCTTCTCTTCTTTTCACAGCTATTTGTAAGGCCTCCTCAGACAACCATTTTGCCTTTTTGCATTTCTTTTTCTTGGGGATGGTCTTGATCACTTCCTCTTGTATAGTGTCATGAACCTGCGTCCATAGTTCTTCAGGCACTCTGTCTATCAGATCTAACCCCTTGAATCTCTTTGTCACTTTCACTGTTTTTCCATTGCTGCCTTGTAAATAAATTCATTACCATTTTTCTAGATTCCATGTATGTACATTAGAATATAATATATTTATTTCTTTTTTGACTCGCTTCATGCTGTAAAATACTATTCTAGGCTTATCCACCTCATCAGAACTGACTCAAGTGTGTTCCTTTTTATGGCTGAGTAATATTCCATTGTATATACGTACCACAATTTCTTTATCCATTCATCTGTCAATGGACATCTAGATTGCTTACACGTTCTAGCTATTGTAAATAGTGCTGCAATGAACAATGGGATACATGTGTCTTTTTCAATTTTGGTGTCCTCAGGGTATTTGCCTAGGAGTGGTATTGCTGGGTCATATGGTGGTTTTATTCTTAGTTTTTTAAGGAATCTCCATACTGTCTTCCATAGTGGCTGTATTAGTTTACATTCCCACCAACAGTGCAAGAATGGTCCCTTTTCTCCACACCCTCTCCAGCATTTATTGTTTTTATACTTTTTGATGATGGCCATCCTGACCAGTGTGAGGTGATATTTATTGAGGTTTTGATTTGTATTTCTCTAATAATGAGTGATGTTGAGCATCTTTTCATGTGTTTATTAGCCACCTGTATGTCTTCTTTGAAGAAATGTCTGTTTAGGTCTTTTTCCCACTTTTTGATTGTTTGTTTTTCTGGCATTGAGTTGTATGAGCTGCTTGTATATTTTAGAAATTAATT
Source organism: Bos mutus (assembly GCF_027580195.1). Classification (NCBI taxonomy): domain Eukaryota; kingdom Metazoa; phylum Chordata; class Mammalia; order Artiodactyla; family Bovidae; genus Bos; species Bos mutus. Next base: position 120,448,286 of record NC_091617.1, on the reverse strand, counting down.
CTTTGTCAGTTGTATCATTTGCTATTATTTTCTCCCACTCTGAGGATTCTCTTTTCACCTTGCCTATAGTTTCCTTTGCTCTGCAAAAGCTTTTAAGTTTAATCAGGTCCCACTTGTTTGCTTTTGTTTTTATTTTTGTTACTCTAGGAGGTGGGTCACAGAGGACCTTAGATTTATGTCATTGAGTGTTCTGCCTATGCTTTCCCTAAGAGTTTTATAGTTTCTGGTTTTACATTAAGATCTTTAATCCATTTTAAGTTTATCTTCATGTATGGTGTTTATTAGAAAGTGTTCTAATTTTATTCTTTTACCATTTATTAAAGAAGCTGTCTTCAATTGATTTCTTTAATCATTGTCTTATAACTTTCTGTGTACAGTTCTTTTGTCTCCTTAGGTAAGTTTATTCCTAGATATTTAATTCTTTTCGTTGCAATGGTGAATGGGATTGATTCTTTAGTTTCTCTTTCTGATTTTTCATTATTAGTATATAGAAATGCAAGTGATTTGTGTTTATTGATTTTGTATCCAGCACTTTTGCTAAATTCACTGATTAGTTCTAGTAATTTTCTGATACTATCTTTAGGGCTTTCTATGTACTGTATCATGTCATCTGCAAAAAGTGAGAGCTTTACTTCTTTTCTGATCTGAATTTCTTTTATTTCTTTTTCTTCTCTGATTTCTGTAGCTGGGACTTCCAGAACTGTGTAGAATAATAGTGCTGAATGTCGACACCCTTGACTTGTTCCTGATCTTAGAGGGAATGCTTTCAGTTTTTCACCATTGAGAATAATATTTGCTGTAGGCTTATCATATATGGCCTTTACTATGTTGAAGTAGGTTACTTCTATGCCCATTTTATGAAAAGTTTTAATCATAAATGGGTGCTGAATTTTTTCAAAGGCTTTTTCTGCATTTATTGAGATTATCATATGATTTTTAACCTTTCAATGTGTTAATATGGTGTATCACATTGATTGATTTCTGTATATTGATGAATCCTTGCATCCCTGGAATAAACCCAACTTGATCATGGTGTATGAGCTTTTTAATGTGTTGCTGAATTCTGTTTGCTAAAATTTTTGAGGATTTTTGCATCTATGTTTATCAGTGATATCAGCCTATAGTTTTCTTTTTTGTGTGTTGTCTTTGTCTGGCTTAGGTATCAGGGTGATGGTGGCCTCATAGAATGAGTTTGGAAGTGTTCCTTCCTCTGGAATTTTTTGAAACAGGTTTAGGATAGGCATTAGTTCTTCTCTAAATGTTTGATAGAATTCTCCTGTGAAGTCATCTGATCCTGGGCTTTTGTTTTTTGGGAGATTTTTGATCACAGCTTCAATTTTAGTGCTTGTAATTGGGTTGTTCATAATTTCTATTTCTTCCTGGTTCAGTCTTGGAAGATTGAACTTTTCTAAGAGTCTGTCCATTTCATCCAGGTTATCCATTTTGTTGCCATATAGTTGTTCACAATAGTCTCTTATAATTTTTTGTATTTCTGCATTGTCTGTTGTAACCTTTGGTTTTTCATTTCTAGTTTCTGTTGTTTTGATTCTTCTCTCCTTTTTTCTTGATAAGTCTGGCTAAAGGTTTATCAATTTTGTTTATCTTCTCAAAGAACCGGCTTTTAGTTTTATTTCTTTATTTCTATCATTTCTTCTTTATGTATTTCTGCTCATATCTTTGATTTCTTTCCTTCAACTAATTTTTTTGTTGTTGTTCTTCTTCTTTTTCCAGTTGTTTTAGGTGTAAGGTTAGGCTGTCTATTTGATGTTTTTCTTGTTTTTTGAGGTAGGATTGTATTGTTATAAACTTCCCTGTTTAGGACTACTTTTGCTACATACCTAGGTTTTGAGTTGTCATGTTTTCATTGTCATTTGTTCTAGAAATTTTTTGATTTCCCTTTTGATTTCTTCAGTAACCTGTTATTTAGTAATGTGTTGTTTAATCTCCATGTGTTAGCCTTCCTTACAGTTTTTTTTTCTTCTTTTTTTCTTGTAATTGATATCTAGTCTCAATGTTGTGGTCAGAGAAGATGCTTGAGACAATTTCAATTTTGTTTTAATTTACTGAGGTTTGATCATGGCATCCAGTCCCATCACTTCATGGCAAATAGATGGGGAAACAGTGGAAACAGTGGCAGACTTTCTTTTGGGGGGCCTCCAAACTCATTGCAAATGGTGACTGCAGCTATGAAATTAAAAGACCCTTACTCCTTGGAAGAAAAGTTATGACCAACCTAGACAGCATATTAAAAAGCAGAGACATTACTTTGCCAGCAAAGGTCTGTATAGTCAAGGCAATGGTTTTTCCAGTAGTCATGTATGGATCTGAGAGTTGGACTATAAAGAAAGCTGAGCAACAAAGAATTGATGCTTTTGAACTTGGTGTTGGAGAAGACTCTTGAGAGTCTCTTGGACTGCAACTAAATCCAACTAGTCCATCCTAAGGGAAATCAGTCCTGAATATTCATTGCAAGGACTGATATTGAAGCTGAAACTCCAATACTTTGCCCACCTAATGTGAAGAACTGACTCATTTGAAAAGACCCTGATGCTGGGAAGGATTGAAGGCAGGAGGAGAAGGGGATGACAGAGGGAGAGATGGTGGGATGGCATCACCAATTCAATGGACATGAGTTTGAGTAAATTCTGGGAATTGGTGATAGACATGGAGGCCTGGTGTGCAGCAGTGCATGGGGTCACAAAGAGTCAGACACGATTGAGCAACTGAACTGAACTTAAATGAGGTATGATTTGTAACCAAAGTTGTGGTCTATCTTGGAGAATGTTCCATGTGCACTTGAGAAGGTGTATTCTCTGCCTTTGGATTGAATGTCCTGAAGATATCAATGAGATCCATCTCATCTACTATATCATGTAAGAGTTGTGTTTCCTTGTTAATTTTCTGTTTTGAGGATCTGTCCATTGGTGTGAGTGGGGTGTTAAAGTCTCCTACTATTATCTTGTTACTGTCAATTTCTCCTTTTATGTCTGTTAGTGTTTGTCTTATGTATTGAGGTGCTCCTACATTGGGTGCAAAGATATTTACAATTGTTATGTCTTCCTCTTGGGTTGATCCCTTGATCATTACATAGTGTCCTTCCTTATCTCTTGTAATATTCTTTATTTTAAGGTCTGTTTTGTCTGATATGAGAATTGCTACTCCTGCTTTCTTCTGCTTCCCATTTACATGAAATGTATTTTTTCTATCCTCTCACTTCCAGTCTTTATGTGTCTTGAGGTCTGAAGTGGATTTCTTGTAGACAGCATATATATGGATCTTGTTTTTGTATCCATTCAGCCAGTCTGTGTCTTTTGGTTGGAGCATTTAATCCATTTACATTTAGAGTAATTATTGATACATATGTTCCTATTTCCATTTTCTTAACTGTTTGGGGTTGATTTGGTAGATCTTTTTTCTTCTCTTGCATTTCTTAACTATACAAGTCCCTTTAACATTTGTTGTAAAGCTGGTTTGTTGGTATTAAATTATCTTAACTTTTGCTTGTCTGAAAAGCTTTTGATTTCTCCATCAATATTGAATAACATCCTTACTGGGTACAGTAATCTTGGTTGTAAATTTTTCCCTTTCATTACTTTAAATATATCTTGTCATTCCCTTCTGGCCTGCAGAGTTTCTGCTGAAAGATCAGATGTTAAGTGTATGGGTTTTCCCTTGTATGTTACTTATTGCTTCTCCCTTGCTGCTTTTAATATTCTTTCTTTGTGTTTAGTCTTTGTTAGTTTGATTAGTATGTGTCTTGGCATGTTCTCCTTGGGTTTATCCTGTATAGGACTCTTTGTGCCTCTTGGTCTTGATTGACTATGTCCTTTTCCATGTTGGAGAAATTTTCAACCGTAATCTCTTCAAAAATTTTCTCATACCCTCTTTTCCTCTTTTCTTCTGGGATCCCTGTAATTCAAATGTTGGTACATTTGATATTGTCCCAGAGGTCTCTGAGACTGTCCTCAGTTCTTTTCATTCTTTTTACTTTATTCTGCTATCAGAAATTATTTCCACCATTTTATCTTCCAGCTCCCTGATTTGTTCCTCTGCTTCAGATATTCTGCTATTGATTCCTTCTATAGTATTTTTAATTTCAGTAATTATGTTGTTTGTCTCTGCATGTTTATTCTTTAATTCTTCTAGGTCTTTGTTAATCGATTTTTGCATTTTCTCCATTTTGTTTTCAAAGTTTTTGATCATCTTTACTATCATTATTCTGACTTCTTTTTCAGGTAGTTTGCCTATTTCCTCTTCATTTATTTGGACTTCTGTGTTTCTAGCTTTTTCCTTCATTTGTGTAGTATTTCTCAGTCTTTTCCTTAGCTTTTTATTTAACTTATTGTGTTTGAGGTCTCTTTTTCCCAGGCTTCAAGGTTGAATTCTTTCTTCCTTTTGGTTTCTGCCCCCCTAAGGTTAGTCCAATGGTTTGTGTAAGTTTTGTATAGGGTGAGATTTGTGCTGAGCTTTTGTTTGTTTGTTGTTTGCTTTTCCTCTGATGGGCAAGGCTGAATGAGGTGGTAATCCTGTCTGCTGATGATTGGGTTTGTATTTTTGCTTTGTTTGTTGTTTAGATGAGGCATCCTGCACAGGGTGCTACTGGTGGTTGGGTAATGTCAGATCTTGTATTCCAGTGGTTTTCTTTGTGTGAGTTCTCACTATTTGATACTCCCTAGGGTTAGTTCTTCCCTGGTGGCTCAGATGGTAAAACATCTGCCTATAATGCGGGAGACTTGGGTTCAATCCCTGGGTCAGGAAAACCTCCTGGAGAAGGAAATGGCAACCCACTCCAGTATTCTTGCCTGGAGAATCCCATGGATGGAGGAGCCTGGCAGGCTACAGTCCATGGGGTCGCAAAGAGTCAGACACGACTGAGTGACTTCACTCACTCACTCAGGGTTAGTTCTCTGTTAGCCTAGGGTCTTGGAGTTAGTGCTCACACTTCAAAGACTCAGGGCTTGATCTCTGGTCAGGAATGAAGATTCCACAAGTGGTTTGTTATGGCATTAAGTGAGATTAAAACAAATATCCAAAAATGTGAAACCAAAGATGAACCCCAGACAAATGGCAGTTACAAAATCAGGCAAATAATAATTAAAATAATAGAATATGCACATATACACCCATAAACAAAGTCAAAACAGTCCACCAAAATAAACTACAATAGATTGAGCCAGTGAGCAAAGGAAATCAAAAATTATATTTACCAGTTAAGAACAAAACTAACTAAAACACAAACTGGAAAACAAAACTAATGCAAGGTGCCAAGCGGGGGATAAAGCAATGAAAACAAAACTAACAAATACATTGAGGGGAAAGGAAAGAAAGAAAAGAACAAAAGAAGAGATATGTAAAGTTAAATAGAGGTTGATGAAGAAGATTTATATACATTAAAGATTTATTGCAAGGCAGTAGGAAAGGCAAATAAAGTGTAGAAAAGTAGGTTCAAAGAAATAAAAGTTAAAATTATTTAAAAAAAGAGAGAGAGAGAGAAAAGAGAAAAATTGGAAGAAGAAATAAAGTAGGAAAAAAAAGGAAAACTCCAGAAAACTGCAAAAGCCCAACGTAGATGCAGAGGTTTATAACAATAAAATGAGTGACTGAATGTACACATATACATATACACCCATAAACAAAATCAAAACAGTCCAAGAAAAATAAAGTACAATATATTGACCTGGCAAACAAAGGAAACCATATTTATATCTACAGGACAAAACTAACTAAAGTGCAAACTGGAAAACAAAACTAAAGCAAGGTGCCAGTTTGGGAAGAAAGCAATGAAAAGAAAACTAACAAATATGTTGAGGGGAAAGGAAAGAAAGAATAGATATGCAGAGTTAAATAGAAGTAGATGAAGAAGATTTATATACATTAAAGATTAACTGCAAGGGGAACAGAATAGTAGGAAAGACAAATAAAGGAATAAATGTAGAAAAAATATAATATGTTTTTAAAAAATTAAAATTAAAATCAAAAAAAGAGAAGAGAGAGAAGAAAAAAAGAAAAGCTCCCAGAACTACAAAAGCCCAATGTAGAGGCAGAGGTTTATAACAACAATAAAAAATGTAACTGAGGAAAAAAAAAAAAGCTCAAAAGCTTAGGTAGATTTCATAGTGCCAATAAAATCAACAACTACAACAGAGGGAGGGAAAAAAGGGAAACCAAAACAAAACAAAAGAATTCCAAAAGAATCTACAGAACAAGTCAAAACATAAGAATAATAAAAGTTTTTCTTGAATCATTGCTGTCAGAGTCCTTTCCCTTGCTTGGAGTCACAGTCCACCTCACTTCCCTAGGATGCCTTCTAACACTGTGCTGATCTCTGGACCTCCTGTGGGGGCAGCTCGGATTCTAATCTGGTCCTACTCCCATGTGTTCTTGCCTCCAATGTCCGCAGCTATCAGAACTAGTGCATTTTCTTTTGTGGGAGCTCTCAATGACCTTTTATATATTCCATAGATACAGAGTCTGCCTAGTTGATCATGTGGATTTAATCTGCAGCTTGTACAGGTTGTGGGAGGGTTTGGGGTCTTCTTCATTAGTCATACTGCCCCTGGGTTTCAATTGTGGTTTTATTTTTACCTCTGCATGTGGATCGTCCACTGTGGTTTGTTCCTGAGGCTGCTCTGAAGGACTGGGTTTGCCCCTTTGAGGGCCAGGTATGGAGTTGGCACAGCTATCTGGGTTGCAGGGGTTCTGGCAGCACCAGGTACTCAGGAGAGTTGACAACTAGGGCAGCAGGAAATTTAATGCTCTAGAAGGGTATGGCAACCAGTATTGGCCAATACGCTTCAGTATTCTTGCCTGAAGAACTCCCCTTCCTGACAGAGAAGCCTGGCAGGCCACCGTCTATAGGGTCTCAGAGAGCTGGACATTACCGAAGTGAACCTGCACACATAGGCTCAAGACTTTTTTTTTTGCCTGTGGCAGCTCTGCCCCAGTGAGAGGCGAGTGTGAAGGTTAGTGCAGCTGCTTGGCTTGCAGGGACCCTGGCAGCGCCAAGTTTGCCGGGACACGGACTGCCTCTGCCGCAGGAGTTATGGCCCTATCAGAGTCTTTTTTGAGCCTCTTGTAGCTGGTGATCAGAAGGCCTCTTTGGCCAGTCTTTCCCCGTAGCTCTGCCCATTCAGGCACTTAGAGGGATTCCTTGCCTGGGGTCCTTCTCTGTTGTTCAGCGCATCAGTCACTTAAAGAGGCACCCTGGATGGGGTCCTACTCTGTAGTTCAGTGAGTCAGGCCTTCCATGGGCCAGCCTCTCTATTGTTGAGCTGCCAATGCTGGCATATGGGGGGAGAGAGGCTATGATGATAGCTCCACCCCCAACACGTGACTCAGCAGTATCACCTTGTTTCCATGGCTGCCCGGCTTTCCTTCACAGGCATTTCCCACCGCTGTCTCCTCTCACATCCCCTTGATCCGCCTCTCCACAGTCAGAAAGAGCCCCTCACACTGGAATTGCTCCACAATCCCTAAACTCCAGCTCCCAGCTGCTACACCTTCCAGGGGATCTGCATCCGTGTCTGGAGTATGTATGGCTGCGGCAAGGACTGTCTGATTCTCATTCCATTTAGGCTGCCACAGATCAGCTGTTTCATGCTAAGCCTTAAATGCTTCTCCTCTGATTCAGACAGTTGCCCCTATGTGAGGAGTGGACCCCTGCTTCAGTTACCCAACCCACCAAGGGCAGGTCCAGTCCTATTAACACTCCCATTTCCCCCCCTAGTTCCTTCATCCTGTCGAGTTTTGCGTGGGTCTATATATTCTTTTCCAGTGGTCAAGTACTCATGCCCACTCTCAGCTGGTGTTCTGCATGCACTTCTGTGTCTGAAGGTGTATTCTTGATGTATCAGGGGAGAGAGATGAACTCCACATCCACCTACTCCTCTGCCATGTTGTACTCCACAAATCAATCCAATTTTAATGGCTTAAACAATGCAAGCTTATTGTCTTATAGTCTTACAGGTCAGAAGTTTTAAAGCCATATTGTTGCCAGGGTTACATTCCTTTTGGAATGTTTAGGAGGGAATTCATTTTCTTGCCTTTTTTAGCATCCAGAAGTCACCTGCATCCTGCTCATAACCCCTTACTTCTCTCCATCTTCAAAGCCAGTCCCATAGTATCTTCCAATTTCTCATTCTCTCATTTCTGCTTCTAGTAGTGTTGTCTTTACTAATTCTGACCCTCTGCCTGCCTTTTCTAAGGCCCCCTTGTGCTTGCATTGGGCCCACACAGATATTCCCAGAAAGACTTATCTCAAGATCCTTAACTTAATCATATCTCAAAATCTCTTTTACTGTGAAAGGTAACATAGTCACAGGCTTTGAGGATTAAGATATAGACATCTTAGAGTCCATTATTCTACAAATCACAGACTCTGAGACTCCATTTCTCTTTTCACCTCTCTGAAGCTTAGTTTCTTTGAGGGAAGTACATTTTATGTTGCATTCTTTATTGGGGATGTTATAAGGATGAGTTAAAACTATATATAATTACTTTGAAAGAATATATTATTCCACAGAGGAGAGTAAAAAAAAGTTGTTTTTTTCTTAATCTTTCATTTTTACTTACATGCAGTGCTGTCTGTGGTTGTCGATTTATAAAAAAGAAGTGCTAAGTGTCTTTCTATTTTCTTTTAATGTTAAATGATCTTTATTTCTCATTATTGTTTTCCTCAAGATTAATAGCAAATGAAATATCAAATGCTAAGAAATTATTATTTTAACTAATCAATAGAATGGATGAACAGGAGAGAGAAGGAGGGATTAAAAAAGAAAAGAGAGACAGAGAAGGAGGGTGAAGGAGGGAGAACATACAGAGCAGATATTGGGTTACTGGGCCAGGCCTACCACAACATAATTTCAGTTGATCTTCACAATAATTGAACATTACCAATTCCATTTTGTATTTTAGAGAGCCCTGGCTTGGGAGAGTCTTATAACTTGCCTAAGATCATGAGTAATAAATAGTTGATTAAAAATATTCTTTCTAACTCCAAAGCTCATGTCTTTCCATACCACAGTGGTACATATTTTATGTTAAATGTGTTGTGTTACTTTCCTAGGGTTTCCATAACAAATTACCATAATTTGAGGCTCAAAATAATAGAAAAATTTCTCACAGTCCTAGAGACCAGAAGTCTGAAAATTTAGGTGTTGGCAGCACTGTGTTCCCTAAGAAGACTCTAGGGAGAACACTTGTTGCTTCATGCAGCTTCTGGTGGCATCAGGAGTTCCTTGGTCTGGGACTACATAACTCTAATCTTTGGCCACCTCATGTGAAGAGTTGACTCAATGGAAAAGACTCTGATGCTGGGAGGGATTGGGGGCAGGAGGAGAAAGGGACGACAGAGGATGAGATGGCTGGATGGCATCACTGACTCGATGGACATGAGTCTGAGTGAACTCTGGGAGTTGGTGATGGACAGGGAGGCCTGGGGTCGCAAAGAGTCGGACACGACTGAGCGACTGAACTGAACTCTAATCTTTGTTACCCTTTCACTGGCTTCCCCAACCACCTCCACTACCCCTCATGTCTCTGTGTCTTCTCTCTTTCTTTTTAAAACCAATTCACTGAGATACGATTGACATTAAAAAGCTATACCTATTTAATGAACACAACAGAATGCATTTAGGGACAATAGCTACCTGTGAAACTATCACTGCTATCAATGCCATAGGTATGTCCATTACCTTCCAAAGTTTCCTCCCAGCCCCATTATGATGATATTGTGTGTGTCTCTGGGTTTAAGAACACTTAACATGCAATCTGTTTTCTTAGAAAACTCCAAGTATACAATACAGTATCATTAGCTATAGGTATCATGTTGTATAGGCTTCCCTGGTGGCTCATCAGTAAAAGAATCTGCCTGTAATGCAGGAGATGGTTTTGATCCTTGGGTTGGGAAGATCCCCTGGAGGAGGGCATGGCAAACCACTCCTGTATTCTTGTCTGGAATATCCCAGGGATAGAGGAGCCTGGCAGGCCACATTCCATTGCATCACAAAGAGTTGGACACGACTGAAGCAACTGAGTACACACGTATACTACGCACATACACATTATGCTGTATATTATGTTTCCAAACCTTACTTGTCTTGCATAACTGAGCTATGTACCCTTTGGCCATCACTTCTCCATTTTCCCTCCCACCCTTGCTCCTGGCAATTACCATCCTATTTTGTTTCCAAGAGTTTGACTATTTTAGATTCCATATATAAGTGAAATCATATAGTGTTTGCCTTTCTGTGTCTGGCTTATTTCACTTAACATGTCTGTGTCTTCTCTTATAAAGATTCAGTATCTTTTTACAAGACTCCACCTCTTCTAAGAGCTTGTCATTGGATTTAGGGTCCTCCCAAATCCAGGATGATCTCATTAAAAACCTTCATCTACAAAGAATTTTCTAAATAATGCCATAATCACAGATTTTAAGGTCATGGGCATATTTTGGGACAGGGGCTCCTCATTCCACATACTACACACTATCAATTAAACATTTAAATTAAGAGTCAGATGGAGGACAGTGACTATTGTCACTTGTATCGTGTATTTTTCAGTAAAAGTTCACACGGTAGGTACTTCACAAATATTGTAAGAATTAGAAACACATTTGTGACCAATAATTACAGTTTTTAGGCACTTGTTAAATGATGAACTTAAATTGATTTTCCAGTTAACAAATGATACGTCCCTAGGACACCAGGGTTTCACAATATTTGTAATGTGAAGCCAGATTCTACTTACATGCTAATTAAATTTAGCCTGTTAGCAAAATTCTAACAGTATGAAAAGAAATGGGCCCATATAGTATGTGAAATATGTGAATATAATAAAAAATTGACTCTAACTATTGGTAATCACAGATAAATATTGCTTTGCAAAGCTGATGTTGAAATTAGCTCAATTTACCACCATGGGCAATTGCATAGCCAAATACATTCTTGATGGGACTCATGTAATGGGCCATCATTCTTTCAAGAACAAAATTGTTTCCTATTCCTGTGATTTGATAATAAGTAATAAACATGTAATATATCAATTTACAAAGTCAATTACATAATCAAGAAGAGTGCCAACAGCAATAACCAAAATACTCTGTACTGTATTTACTTTCATATTCTCCACTTTCCCTAAGGCACCAGGCCTGGCACTTTTCCTACTTTCTCAATTTTCTTTGCATAATTTTCCACTTGGTGGACTGCCATTGTCAACAGCAGCACTCTTCAACTTCTGGAGGTTTGGTAAGAGCAGTTGAAGAGACGGGAACTGTGTTTAATTAAATCCTGGTTGCTGAATGTAAATGCAAAAGTGCTTAATTATTCAACATTGCTGCTGAGGAAAGTCACAGGAGAGAATCCAGAAGAAATGTGGGGTCTCATGAACCTCGAGATACAATCATGAAAAATATTGATTTCCTCTTTAACACCTTTAAATTAAAAAAAAATAAATAAAGAATGCAGATGAAAGGAGGCATAACTCATCAAATATCTTACTAATTTCATCTGCTATAAAAGACACATACAAAAACAGATAATGTGATGTTAAACTCCATGTTTGATATACCACATGAAAACATCTACAGACTTCATGATTCATGTGTATTTAAGGGAAATCCATAAGTAAAAATGAAGAAAAAGAGGATATTCATTTGAATTCCAGGATAAGAAACTACTCCACTTTAAAATTTGATTTTATGTTACTTTCAATTTTTTTTTTAATGTTTAGGAACTGACTTAAAGGTTTCAAAGTGTTTGGAATTAATTAGTTTGATAAGTTTAATATAATTTTAATTACTACCCTAATTTATAAAGTGTTCATGGGTAAATATGAGTCAAACATCTCTCGGGTAGAATAACTACCAATTTATTTGTTAAATAGAAGCACAGATACCATAGTCTTGCAGTTCTATTCCTTCACTATTCCTTCAGTTTAAGTATAGAAGAGACAGAATTGTTTGGGTAAATTTCACATTTTACACAACATTGCGTAGAATGTTTTTATTGATTATTTAGTTTTGCTGACAGTATTGCTGATAACATTTGGACAAGGTGGCATTTTAAATTATACTGTAGAATAGCTAACCAGAAATAGATTAAATTTTATACAGATGTGGATATCCCCAGATGTGAATATAGGAAAAACTTAGTTTTGTCTCTGAGTATTTATTCACCATATAAATCTCCCAGCACATTCTTATCTGTTATGTAAATAAGATGTGGAATTCCAATAGTGTATCAGTGTTCTACAGCAGATGGTACACTGAGATTTACCACACCATTACATTTAATGGGTTTGAATTCATTTGGATTTCTTGATGTTCTCTCTGTCCTTCTCATGGCAGCAGTGTTGCCAATGTTCCTGATTATATATGATTTGAGAGAGTGCTTAAAGAAGAAAAACTCCTTTATCTTAGAAATATGAGTATTTTATGTCAAAGTTTAAAGTGTATATGTATTGCATTTCAGAGGATTTATATGCCCTGTGAGAGAAGGATAGTTAATGAATATTCAACAAAGTACTTGCAGTCATTACACTCAAAGATATTTTATAAAATGGAAATACTCAATTAACTATTGTAGTGCTAGTAGGGAGTATTCATCTGCAGAAACAAAAAAGAAAATTTCAGCCTACATCATCATGGATGAAGTGAAAAAAAAAGTTTGATATAAGAGAATACAAAGACTCAGGAAGCATGTGTCTCAGTCATAATTAAGGAAAGATGCTTATGACTATTTCTGTTAAGGAAAATTTTTAGTTTTCTCACTCACTAATTACTCTAGATTAATAGATAATAGTCCTAAAAGCATTTAATCTTTGAAGGGTCAGAGCTCAGTGATAATTAAAAATACAGCATGAGTCATATGCACTGCTTGTCTCTGAACTTGCTCTATTTAGGAGCAGAGTGAGTGCTGGGGTAGCTTTCACTAGTTACAGAAATTACTGTGGATGAACATAGAGTGAAACAAGAATAAAGAATCCAGTATTGTAAATATAACCAGGTACCTCTAAATCAGTATTTCTCAAATAGTGGAAATGGAGACACCTGGACCCTGTATTGGATTCACTAAGTCAAAATTTGTGAGGGTTGAAACTGTGAATCAAACATTTAAAAACTCTACAGAAATAGACACATGTGTAGAGAACAAACATATGGATACAACAGGGGGAAAGAGAGAGTGGGATGAATTGGGAGATTGGGATTGACATATATACATATATATACATTTTACTATATATAAAATAGATAACTAATGAGAACCTAGTATACTAGTATATAGAACAGGGACTCTGCTTAATCCTGTGTGGTGACCTAAATGGGAAGAAATCTGAAAAATAGAGTTTATATATACATACACACACACACATATACATGTAACTGATTTACCTTGCTGTACAACAGAAACACACAACATTGTAAAGCAACTATACTCCAATAAAAAGTAAAACAAAAAACTCTGCAATGATTCTCTTTGTACATGTACCTAAGTGGCTTAGACAGTAAAGCATCTGCCTGCAGTGCAGGAGACCTGTGTTCCATCCCTGGGTGGGGAAGATCCCCTGGAGAAGAAAATGGCAACCCACTCTAGTATTCTTGCCTGGAGAATCCCATGGACAGAGAAACTTAGTGGGCTACATTACATGGAGTCGCAAAGAGTTGGACACGACTGAGCAACTTCACTTTCACTTTCGTATGTGTGTATGTGTGTGTGTGTGTGTGTGTGTAAAACAATATTGCAGGTTAATGTTGCAGGTAATATTCAAAGCCAAGACTCTAAAGCAGACTGCCTGGGTTTAAATTGGGTTCCTTCACTCACTAGTTCTGTGACCCCAGACTCATTACTTACCCTCTCTGTGTCTTAGTTTTATCAGCTGTTAATGGGGAAGACCTACCTATGTCACAGGGTTGTTTTGAATATTATATGAGTTTATATCCATTAGTACCTGGCACCAAGTAAATGCTAATCAAATAGGAGTTTGTAAAATTCCTATTAAAAAAAAAGGATAATAAAAAAATAATTTACCTGTTTATTGGAACTGCCAGATCATGGTTAACATTTACAAGCTTTCTATTAAAAAAAGAAGAAAATCTCCCCAGAAATAATACACATATCAAATAAAACACTAACCATGATTCTGTGTGTGAGGTAATAGAAACAAAGTTGCATTCCATATTGTCTTTACTTTCTTAATTATTATAACTTTATAATAAATATTTTAAATATTGTCCGAATCAGTTTCTAGTAATACTCTGAATAAAATATCCTTTCAATTTTTTTAAGTCATGCTAAATACTAACTCTGGTGACATACACACTCTCATGAACAGTGAACATGTTTTTCATTAGAATAAGATTAGGCGTAAATGCAGTATCTTGATGTATATATGTGCCATGCTATTTGCCACAAATCACCACAGTAACACAGCGCAGCAGTCATCTTAAAGTGACACTGCAGACAATATTCCAGGCACTTGATTTTCAGTTCATTTGTGGGGCATTGGACTAATTTGGCAGCAGTACTGAAGTCACATTCATTTATAGGCACTTCAGAGGCATCCACACAACATCCCTTAATTGCATTACAATGGCCTGCCATTGCCATATGTTTATCGATTTCAGTTCTTAGAAGATTTTTCTATTATTATCTGTAAACTCCTTTGATTTACAGTCATTTGTCTACATTTGGAACAAAAAAAGCTGAGTGCTAAAGATAGATAAGAGAGCTTGATAATATTTCAATTGACTGATAGCTGACTTTTTACCTAAAATTTATTCCAGGAATGAACCATAATTTTTAACCTATTATGGCATTGCCATAGCTTTATCCATTCTGATATCAGGATCTTGAAATTTTACATGTATGCCATCAGCACCAGTGGACAAGTTCTTCTATATTGAAAGCAGTATGTCTGGGCAGTTCATAATTGTACTTGCAGCATTATTCACACAAGCTTCCAGTAAGTCTAATTACTTCTTCAAATTGGCCTGAAAAGCATTTAGACAGTAGGGCTTTCCATTGGCCCAGAAGTCATTTGATCTCTTTATGACCTCCCTGAGCTAGCATCAGCCATTTCAGATTAGCTCTGACTGTGAAAAAGACAATGGGACATCTGTTTTTTCATTTGTTTTTTAATGGGAAAAAACACTTTCTAGTAAGGCGAACTTCATATCCTTACTTATGTAAGAGTTATGTGTAACCCTTTAAAATATATAAATGAGAGTACTCATAGGAAAAAAAAAAGGTTCATCAGAATAATTTTGAAACTAGAAAATGTACCCAGATCAATTTTAGTATTATACAATCTGATTATTTTGTTTGACGTGTGTGTGTGTCTCAAATGAGAGAAATACTACCAAGTTAGTTCAGGCAGACTTTAATATCCTAAATATAAATTTTAATAGTAATTCAGAAAGTTTATAAATCATACTTTTAAGTAGTGATAAAACTGAAGTTCATGCTGAGTGGCATGATCTTTGGCTTCTTGGAGTTTGAAAAATACCATTTTTTTTATTAGCAGATTACCATCTTAATATCCTTAAAAATAAAAAATACATATGGTTTGTAGTTATTTGGGAATATTTGACAAACACTGATAATAAAATTAGAAAATACAGAAATTTTTAATTTATTTGTTCTAGTATTACATGAATTCAGCGACTGATTCTGTACTTAAGTCATAATATTTGAAGTACTTATAGACATTTAAATACTCATGACCTAGCTACTATTTATGTGCATATTTACATATAAAAACACACAAAAGTGCTTAATTTCTGTTTTGATAATTCCAAGTTCATGATAAACCTCAAAATACCTCATATAATGACAATTATAACTCAGTGAAGATCAATATAAAAATATTTTAAGAGATTTCCTTTTCGCCAACTTTTATGTCTGGGAAAGCAAAGTAGCTAATATCTGATAAAGGAGAATCGTGCATGCAAGTCTTCCGTCACTTACACTGATCTCTGCTGCTGCTGCTGCTGCTGCTGCTGCTGCTGCTAAGTCGCTTCAGTTGTGTCAGACTCTGTGCGACCCCATACATGGCAGCCCACCGGGCTCCTCTGTCCCTGGGATTCTCCAGGCAAGAATACTGGAGTGGGTTGCCATTTCCATCTCCAATGCATGCATGCATGCTAAGTTGCTTCAGTCGTGTCTGACTCTGTGCGATCCCATAGGCAGCAGCCCACCAAGCTCCATTATCCACAGGATTCTCTAGGCAAGAATACTGAATTGGGTTGCCATTTCCTTCTCCGACACTCATCTCTGACTTCTCCATATTTTTTATATTCTATATCCAGTCAAACTGAAAAACAAGTCAGTATTGCTTGATTTAACAATTAGCTATCCACCATATCCAGTCACTCTAGTAGATTCTAGGACTAACAAAAATATGGTAATCAATATAGTCATAAAAATCAAATAGATTTGGACCCCTACCCTCATAGGACTAACAGCAGAGGAGAGACATCAAAGAAAAAAATTGCATAAATATAATTACAACCTCTGTTTTGTGCTATGAAAAAAAGTTATAGTGATCTGTAGAAGAACCTCATCTACTCTAATAAGTTCAAAGAAGCTTTCCTTAAAGAAATTCTGTTTGTGTTCACTTCTGAAAAACGCATTACAGTGAGTCAAGAACAGTGAAGGAAATCATTCTAAGTCCCTGAAACCCTGAGAACAAGGAGGAAAAAAAAGTCAATATGACTCAACACAGAGAGGGAGAAGGGAAACAGTATGAGATAATACAGAAGTTAGCTATGGAAGGCCTCACAGAGCAGGAGGTTTTTAAAGAGCACTCTAGATGCAGAATACAGAATGAACTCTTGACAGGCAAAAAAAAAAAAAAAAGGTAGATGCAAGAACAGTTAGGAGACTACTGAGTAGTGCTGGGACAAGGAAATGATTATTACTTGGAGCTGGATATGGAAGGCAGTAGAAATGGAGATGTGGATAATACTTAGGGATACTTAAAAGGAAGAATAAAAATTATTGATAGAATTGAATATAGGAGATGAAGAAAAAAGAGGTATGAGGGATGATTCCAAGATTCTGGCATATCCTCTTGATGGATAGTGCTACCATGAACTATGATATAGAAATCTAGGGTAATACCAGAACAGGACGCAGCCTCAATAACCTCAGATATGCAGATGACACCACCCTTATGGCAGAAAGTGAAGAGGAACTAAAAAGCCTCTTGATGAAAGTGAAAGTGGAGAGTCAAAAAGTTGGCTTAAAGCTCAACACTCAGAAAACAAAGATCATGGCATCCGGTCCCATCACTTCATTTGTAATAGATGGGGAAACAGTGGAAACAGTGTCAGACTTTATTTTTTTGGGCTCCAAAATCACTGCAGATGGTGACTGCAGCCATGAAATTAAAAGACTCTTGCTCCTTGGAAGGAAAGTTATGACCAACCTAGATAGCATATTCAAAAGCTGAGACATTACTTTGCCAACAAAGGTTTGTCTAGTCAAGGCTATGGTGTTTCTTGTGGTCATGTATGGATGTGAGAGTTGGACTGTGAAGAAGGCTGAGTGCTGAAGAATTGATGCTTTTGAAGTGTGGTGTTGGAGAAGACTCTTGAGAGTCCCTTGGACTGCAAGGAGATCCAACCAGTCCATTCTGAAGGAGATCAGCCCTGGGATTTCTTTGGAAGGAATGATGCTAAAGCTGATACTCCAGTACTTTGGCTACCTCATGTGAAGAGCTGACTCATTGGAAAAGACTCTGATGCTGGGAGGGATTGGGGGCAGGAGGAGAAGGGGATGACAGAGGATGAGATGGCTGGATGGCATCACTGACTCGATGGTCATGAGTCTGATGAACTCCAGGAGTTGGTGATGGACAGGGAGGCCTGGCATGCTGTGATTCATGGGATCGCAAAGAGTCGGACACGACTGAGCGACTGAACTGAACTGAACTGAACCAAAACAGGGGGTAAAAAAACAGTAGGGGATATGGTATAAAATGAACAGCAAAAGATATTCTTGCTTCAGTGCTGAAAAAATTATAGGAATGGGAAGAATAAAATCCAAAATATAGCAGAGAATGAGACCAGTAGTTCCTTAGTTTATCTTCTTGTGGGGTTTTAATCTCGAGAAAGGAAGGTATAAGAAAAAGATGTTGAAAGAAACAAAAAGAGAAAGGGACTTGGGCTCAGAGAAAGGGACTTGGGCTCATTAGATTAATATAAGATTGAAGTGAAGTTGCTCAGTCATGTCTGACTCTTTGCAACCCAAGTGTTATTATAATATACAGGATTTGGATGCATTTACTTTAACATTGGGTTGTTTTTTCCATCAGTTCTTATCCCTAAACTGTGCTCTTGCATGAACTTGGAGAGCAGTCCCATGGCAAATAAACCTGGTATTTCAGTGCAATTAAGAAAAGAAAGGATTACTGTTCAGCCATTCTAGACTGCACCTTGTTCCTCTCTTATATGAATGGGACTCAGAGATTCTCCCAGGCTTCTTGGGGATGGGACACACAGGAAGTAGTTGGAGCCTTCCAAAGGCACTAGAAATGTTGAGGAGAGGACCTTTTGGCCAGCATCTGACCATAGGTATACAGCAGCATTAGAGAGGATTGGTCATCTATGAGCACTGAGAAAACTCTGATGAATACTTGAGAAGTGGGCTAGTCCATATATTACACTGGATCAACAAGGTGAGCACTCAACAGACAGAGCAACAGGATAATTACTAGAAGAGAGGTGGCTAAAGTGACTAGAAAATGCCCTGGTGAGTAACAGCACCAGCAGAAATTTTTCTCGACTAGTACAACATCCCTCTTATACATCAAATGCCATCTTGAGAAGGAAAGGAGGAAAGAAGTGTAAAGAGAAAATTGAGCATTTTGCTTTAAGTGACTATTTCCATTATCACATTGAGCTTAGACTGTGTGATTTACTGAGTAAGGTCTCCCTTCTCTCTCACAGTTCATGAGATTCAAGAGGAAGATCAAACAACTTAAAGACATAGTAAAGAAATGTTTTTTCCTTATATAGCTGAACATGGTGCAAGTAAATTTAAACCTTTGCATTAAATATGGGATAAAATTGAAGATTCATTACTCAGGCAAAGATTCAATGATTGATGAATACAATGGACATCTTTTAATCTTACATCTTTTAATGTGTCTTACTTCAATAGGATTTTGTCTACAAAAGTAAAGTTAGAGGTACTATAATAACGTGGGGAGTGACACTCATGGTGCAAATCCTCAGCTCTTGATAGAGGTATTAGACGCCAGATCTTTACAACTGCATGTATTTTATGATTAAGTTTTTTGCAAAAATTAGTAGAAAAATCTTTATAAATGTAAGAGGAAAATTATTTATTTGCAATTCAATTTTTGAGAGAACTGTTGGTGATTTCTTTCCATTGCTTCCACATCCATTTATATGTGTGTATGAATGTATTAATTATACTAAAGAGCCTCTTGATGAGGGCGAAGGAGGACAGTAAAAGAGCTGGCTTAAAACTAAGTATTAAAATGACTAAGATCATGGCATCTGGCCCCATTTCTTCATGGCAAATAGAAAGAGAAAAGGTGAAAGTAGTGACAGATTTCTCTTCTCAGGCCTGAAAATCACGGTGTATGATAACTACAGCCATGAAGTCAGAAGACATTTGCTTCTTGGCAGAAAATCTATGACAAACCTAGACAGTGTGTTGAAAAGCAGAGACATTACTCTGCCGACAGAGGTCCATATAGTCAAGGCTATGGTCTCCCCAGCGGTTATGAACGGTTGTGAATGCTGGACAGGAAAGAAGGCAGAGTGCTGAAGAATTGATTCCTCTGAACTGTGGTACTGAAGAAGACTTCTGAGAGTCCCTTGGACAGCAAGTTGATCAAATCAGTCAATCTTAAAGGAAATCAATCCTGAATGGTCCTTGGAAGGACTGATGATGAAGCTGAAGCTCCAGTATTTTGGTCATCTGTTGTGAACAGCTGACTCATTGGAAAAGTCTCTGATAGTGGGAAAGACTGAGGGCAGAAGGAGAAGAGGGCATCAGAGGATGAAATGACTGGGTGGCATCACCAATGCAATGGACATGAACTTGGGCAAATTTTGGGAGATGGTGAGAGACAGGGAGGCCTGGAGTGCTGAAGTCCATGGCGTTGCAAAGAGACACAACTGGGCAACTGAACTGCAGCAACAACAATGTATGTATCATATGACTAAGTGCATGATTTCTAGGTATAGAAATGTAGTCACAAGCAGATTCTTTTTCCTCCAAATTCCCAAGGCTTTACAATGAAATATTGCTGAAATATATATAAGCTTTATTGACAGATGGTCTCCTATCTTCTGAGACCTTGCAGGAAAGAAAAACAAGATCCCTAGTCTTATGGATTTGTGTCCCCCCACCCAATTCATATTTGAAGTCTTAAGCCCCTGATGTTTGATAGTGTCTGGAGGTGGGATTTGGGGAAGTAATTAGGTTTATGTGAGGTCATGAGGGTAGGGCCCCCATGATAGAATTAGTATCCTTACAACAAGAAGAAGAGACTATAGCTGTTTGTCTCTTGTCCAAGTGAGGACACAGTGAGAAGGGGGCTGTCTACAAGCTAGAAACAGAGCCCTCAATAAGGACCTGTCCATACTGACACCCTAATCTTGGATTTCCCAGCCCCCAGAATGTAAGAAATAAATATCTGTTGTTTAAGCCACCCAGTCTATGGTATCTGTTAACAGTAAATCAAACTGACCAAGCTTGGGTATGTATATGCTTAGTTACTCAGTCATGTCCAATTCTTTGCAACCCCTTGGACTATAGCCCATTAGACTCTTCTGTCCATGGGTGTTCTTCAGGCAAGAATACTGGAGTGGGTTGCTATGCCCTCCTCCAGGGGATCTTCCCAACCCAGGGATCAAACCATGTCTCCTGCATTACAGGCGGATTCTTTACGATCTGAGCCACCGGGGAAGCCCACATCTAGTCAAAGAGAGTTAGCAGTTGCAATTTCCTACTCTTCCAAGACACTTTCCAAATGGCATAGAAGGAGTGAAGGGAACCCCACAATTATCTGTCTTGATTGACCAAAGGAGAGGCCACATTTATATTATCAGGTCTAGCTATGAAAATGGTGTGTTGAGTTCAGTGGTCTGTATACATCCTTCTACTTTTGACTATCAGAGAAAATTGGTCATAGGACCTTCAGTTTTATGGTGTCAGCTGGGTTTAGTCTGGCCAAGAGTGGCAAGGCAATAGGAAATATACTTCCTGATCATATCAAGGATGGTCCAGAGCTATGGGTTTCAGAGCAAACTAATCCCCTAGGTCACCTAAAGCATAAAACTAAAAGCCAGTCACATACTTAATGCTTCTAAAATTATGATGGTCTTTAATTCAGCTGCTTATATGGTAACCAAATTGTTTAAACCCATTTAATATCTAAGTCTTCTGGGCTTGAATTTCTCTTGTTGATTGATGACCAAAAAATTTTCATTCTAACATGACACTTGCTTGAGGAGCCCTAGGCCTCAGGGAAAAAGATTTGTTATAGCCAACCATAACTGAAAAAACATATGCAGATAAAAAATATATGAATCAATTAAGATAAGGACATATTTATAATTTTGTTTCTTTTTTTACTTTGTTTCAAGAACAGTTTTACAAATCAGTGGAATTTCTTCAAATGCACCATTATTGAATGGATGCTAAATATTTTATCATATTATTGTACTATAAAATCCCTATTTTTGGACATATAAACTAATTTTAACATTGTATGCTATAGATGTTATTACATAAATGCATACATAAAACATATGCATTATAAATACATAATATATATATATATATATATATATATATATATATATTTCAAGTTCTAGTAGGTAACTGACCTTGCACCTATATCACTGTCAATGTCTCTGATTATGTTTGTAATATAGATTCCTAAATATAGAGGTCTTGGGTCAAATAATATTTCTTTTATAAAGTTTCTCAAACCTAGATCTAAATTGCTTTTAGGAAGGTTTTGTCTTATTTTTATTCTAATTATTTCTAATAGCAATATCCACTTAATTTTTTTATTCTCCAGTACTTCTGTTATAAAACTTTAAGTATAACTTGGAACTAAGACACTAGAACTGTGTCATATATTCTGTTAAGGTGCAATACTTTTAGATAAAAGTATACTGCATGACAAATAGATTTACTGACCTTGTTATTTGTATTTAATTCCGAATTGGTTAAGATTGACAGAGTTTAAGAAAGAATCTTAAAATAGGATGGGAAAAGTATGACCTATTGATGAAAATATTATTAAGGTTTTAATCCTCATTAGTTTCAGATGAAAATAAGTTGAACTTAAT